>NW_026589137.1:8951943-9032068 GCF_907164565.1 Psammomys obesus | reverse complement strand
ATATACATATACATATACATATACATATACATATACATATACATATATCCACATTAAAGTTGTAGGGACATGGCCTGTATACTTTCAAAACACAGAACTATAGCTAAAATATCGAACTTAAAGAAAATGATTTAGGTTCATTGTGTTTCCAGTAATGTGGATTTCTAGTCATACAGGGCAGGCTTGTAAAATAGAATATTATTTAAATAAAGATTTGTTATCATTATTATCAGAGAGCATGATAAAGGTATGATAAGCAGGACTGGAGAAAGGGCTCAGAGGTTAAGAGAAAATAGTACTCCTACAGAGGACCTGAGGTCATCCAGGACCCACATTAGTTGCCTCACAACCTCCTGCAACTCCAGTGCCAGGGAATTTGATAGGCTCTGGTGGCTTCATTAGGCATCTGCACAGGTGTGCACAAAAACCCACAAATGTATAACTTTTTTTAAAAGAAACATTTTTATATAATTACAAATATATTTTATCCCAAGATCTATGCCTGATATCTTACTTGGATTTTTTTTTTTTTTTTAGTATAGGTGTAACAAAAACCTGCCTAGTAGTCATTGCTATCTATGAGATACTGAGCTTTATAAATCTTAAATAACTTGCTCCAGGTCACAAAGTAAATAAGTGACACCACTATCATTCGCATCCGCAGACAACTGCTAGCGTTATGGTGCATTGCCTAGTATATGCTGCAGGCATTATTCATCTATTTGCTAAGAACGTTAATCAAATGACTCCTAGAACTTCTCAGATTCTGTCTATAGTTATGAACATATGCATTACATGAATACAGTATATGCCTATGCCGCTTTACACATAAAACACACTGTATGTAAATATCTACAACATACATAGAATATATGCAAATATATGTGTATATATGTATGCATACAAATATTTGTATTTTTATATATGTGTGTGTGCATATATGTATTTATTTATTGATTTAAAGAGACAGAGAGAGACAGGGAGACAGAGAGAATGTTATACAAAGAAACTCTCACCCAAGAAAAAATTGAGTAAAATATGGGTCCTTGGGAATGGAGGTATAGCTCATGTAGGTGGATTTCAATATTACATTTTCATGTATACTTTATTTTTGTTAATTTTCTTCTGACGCTGCCTTCTACAAACTCAAGGCTGCATTTTGTTGGTCCCTTTCTCATGACTAGTCTCCTTCTTGCTCTTATGTCACAAAGATTTAATTATATTTTTCTTTCTCTCCCAACCCACTTTTAAGTCCTCTGGTTTCCTTGTCACAGACCTCTGTCAAGTTTTATGATCTACATAGACACACATATATCATACATATGTAAAGATTAAATTACTGGGTCTACATATGAAGAAAAATGTGGCATTTGTCTTTCTGAGTCTTAGATAATTAGCTTAAGATAATAATTTTTAGCCAAGGCACTTAACTGCAAAATAACACTTTAAAAAAGGCCGAATAAATAGAGATATATCTCCATCCCTGATCTCAAGCTGTACTATAGAGCAACCGTAATAAAAACAACATGGCACTGGCATAGAAACAGACTGGTGGATCAATGGAATTGAATAGAAGACCCACAAATAAACCCATACACCTCTGGATACTTAATTTTTTGCTAAGAAGCCAAAACCATACGTTGGAAAAAAAAAAAAAGATAGGATCTTCAACAAATGGGTGCTGATCTAACTAGATGGCTACATGTAGAAAAATACAAGTAGACCTACATTTATCACCCTGCACAAAAGTAAAGTCCAAGTGGATCAAAGACATCAACATAAAACCAGACACACTAAATCTGTTAGAAGAAAAAGTGGGGAAGAGCCTTGACCTCATTGGCATAGGAGCCAACTTCCTGAACAGAACATAAACAGCACAGGCTCTGAGAGCAACAATCAATAAATAGGACCTCATGAGATCGCAAATCTTCTGGAAAGCAAAAGACATTGTCATCAGAACAAAATGACAGCCTATAGATTGGGAAAGAATCTT
Organism: Psammomys obesus; assembly: GCF_907164565.1. Classification (NCBI taxonomy): domain Eukaryota; kingdom Metazoa; phylum Chordata; class Mammalia; order Rodentia; family Muridae; genus Psammomys; species Psammomys obesus. The sequence goes on along the minus strand of NW_026589137.1, from coordinate 9,030,075 downwards.
CACCAACCCTATATCTGACAGAGGGCTAATATCCAGAATATATAAAGAATTCACAAAGTTGAGGAAGGGGCAGCCTCACCAGGTCACAGAGGAAGACAATGTAGCCAGTCCTGATGAGAACTGATAGACTAGCATCAGATGAAAAGGGAAGAGGTCCTCACTTATCAGTCACTGGGAGATGGGGAGGGGAGAAGAAGAAGGAGATTTTTGGAGATACCCACCTTATGATAAAAAAATGTCTTGGTGTCTTAGCTTTCCACCAATGACCTTAAATTATATCTGGAGATTTTCCCTAACCCATAGGAAAATTAAATACTTTGTTCTCCTTCTTGTGATAGGACCATGTTACTGCATGTAAATGAGGTACTGTACCACTACATGTAAATCAAGTATCCCTAGCACCTTTTTCCCCAGAGAATCAAACACATTCACCCTCTAAACCCCTCCTAATGCCCAAGGTTTATAAATCCCTGATTTCACATAAAATAAAGGTAATGCTGGGTGATAACATCAACTTTCCACCATGGCCAACTGAATTTCATCATTTATTCTGAGGAATGGGAAGGCTCCCCTCCTCCCTGGATATTTGCCCCTGAACTCCTGGGGCTTGGCTGTCTGGCTCCAGCAAAACACCTGTAGAGTGGTTTTGGCCTTTGTTAGGCCTGCTGCTCCTCACCTGACTTGCGTTCTGGTCTGCTGGTCCTGGACAGACCTGTGTTTCAGCTGCAAGCTAACCAGGCTTGAACTTAGCCAAAGAGCTGTAACACTTCAGTATCATCACAGGCTTCTGGAACTCCCAAATTTCCACTGCCTCTCATAATGGCAATCTTATTTAAAAGAGCTACTTGTAACACCCTGGTGGAAAAATCATTTCAACTTCTTCTAGTGAGACCAGGAGACTGGCCTACCTGACAAACCTTGCTCCAAAGTGCTCCAGGAATTCCTGAGAGAAAAGAAACCCTGTTCCCAGGGTCAGCTCGCTCTCCATCTGCAAGCTGTGTTGCAGAGTACTGCCAGGGAGAGAACGACAACTTTGGACAGATGTTTTGTCACAGTAGCAACAAAAGTAACAAAAACATGGAGAGAACTACTTCTTTGGGTCATACATATATTTACTGTTCTGATTCTAAGTTTGATTTTTATTACAGTCAAAACAAGCATTAAGGTTTAAAAAAAATCTCAGGGTTAAAACATAAGGCTGGAAACAAAGGAAGGAAAAAAGAACAGCTAAATAAAAGATAGCTGACTTGATTAGCTAAGAGAAATGATAGGGCTCTAGCAACAATAACAAGGCTGATGTCCTCACGGTCCAGGCAGCCCTCACAAAGTCCTCCTGAGGAACACAGTCAAGTAAACATTGCCCTTGCTCTTAGTAAATGGTCAGGCTTATGTCATTACTTATAAATAATTACACTCATATATATAATTGTAACAGACTAAATAGTATGTAAGGATAACATCTAATTTTTTTTAAAAGCCTCTGCCTGTATCAGGAAAAACACCACAGACCATGCCAGGTATTGGCAAGGAGAAGATTAATGCCTGAACAAGATGTGTAAGTCCGGATGCTAGAGACAGCATGGACCACTGCCACTCAGTTTAGTCTACCTTCCACTCCAGAAGGTGTAGTTTTTGTTTTGTTTTGTTTTCTTTTTTGAATTTTATTTTTTTCTTATAAGTTACATTTTATTAACTCTGTATCCCAGCCGTGTCCCGATCCCTCATTCCCTCCCAGTCCCTCCCTCTTTCCCTCATCTCCACCGTGCCCCTTGACAAGTCCACTGATAGGGGGGACCTCCTCCCCATTCACCTGATCCTGTTTTATCAGGTATCTTCAAGACTGGCTGCAAAGCTCTCCTCTGTGGCCTAACAGGACTGCTCCTCCCTCGGGGGGTGGGGAGGCCAAAGAGCCAGTCATTGAGTTCCTGTTAGAAATAGTCCTTGTTTCCCTCACTATGGGAAACCAATTGGTTACTGAGCTACCACAGGCTACATCTGAGCAGAGGTTCTAGGTTACATTCATACATGGTCCTTGGTTGCATGTCAGTCTCAGAAAAGGCCCTGCGCCCAGATATATTTGGTCCTTGTGGAGCTCCTATTCTTTCCTCATCAGACTAACTCCCCTTCTTTCTTATGATTCCCTGTACTCTGCCAAAGGTTTGGTCATGAGTCTTTGCTTTGAAAACACTGCTAGTTAGAGTCTTTCAAATGCGCTCAGTAGACTCCTGTCAATGTTCAATGCGCACCCCATCTGTTTTTCAAAACGAGGATTGATAATCTTACCCCATGTCCGCTCTCTTGATTATCTGTTTTAGATGTATAGATTTCATTATGTTTATCATATCTTATAGGTCTATATAAGTGAGTATACACCATGTTTGTCTTTCTCCTTCTGGGATATTTCACTCAGGATGATCTTTTCAAGATCCCACCATTTGCCTGCAAATTTCATGATTTCCTCCTTTTTGATTGCTGAGTAGTATTCGATTGTGTAAAAATACCACAATTTCTGTACCCATTCCTCCATTGATGGACATCTGGGTTGTTTCCAGGTTCTGGCTATTACAAATAAAGCTGCTATAAACATGGTTGAGCAAATATCCCTTTTGTGTACTTGAGCAAACTTTGGGTATATACCTAGCAGTGGTATAGCTGGGTCTTGAGAAAGCACTATTCCTAATTGTCTTAGAAAGCGCCAGATAGATTTCCAGAGTGGTTGTACCAGTTTACATTCTCAGCAGCAGTGGAGGAGGGTTCCCCTTTCTCCACAACCTCTCCAGCATGTGTTGTCCCTTGAGTTTTTCATCATGATGGGTGTAAGGTGATATCTCAGGGTTGTTTTGATTTGCATTTCCCTGATGGCTAATGAGGATGAGCATTTCTTTAAGTGTTTCTCTGCCATTCGATATTCCTCTATCAAGAATTCTCTGTTTAGCTCTGTTCCCCATTTTTTAATTGGATTACTTGGTTTGCTGCTTTTCAGCTTCTTTAGTTCTTTGTATATACTTGATATTAGTCCTCTGTCAGATAAAGGGTTAGTGAAGATTCTTTCCCAATCTGTAGGCAGGCGTTTTGTTTTGATGACAGTGTCCTTTGCTTTACAGAAGCTTTTCAGTTTCATGAGGTCCCATTTATTGATTGTTGCTCTTAGAGCCTGTGCTGTTGGTGTTCTGTTCAGGAAGTTGTCTCCTGTGCCAATGAGTTCTAGGCTGTTCCCCAATTTTTCTTCTAACAGATTTAGAGTATCTGGTTTTATGTTGAGGTCTTTGATCTACTTGGACTTTAGTTTTGTGCAGGGTGATAAATATAGATCTATTTTCATTTTTCTGCATGTGGACATCCAGTTGGACCAGCACCATTTGTTGAAGATGCTGTCTTTTTTCCACTGATTGGTTTTGGCTGCTTTGTCAAAAATCGAGTATTCATAGGTGTGTGGGTTTATTTCTGGGTCTTCTATACGGTTCCATTGATCCTCCTTTCTGTTTTTATGCCGATACCATGCAGTTTTTATTACTATTGCTCTGTAGTACAAATTGAGATCAGGGATGAAGATACCTCCAGATGATCTGTTGTTGTACAGGATTGTTTTGGAGAGTCTGGGTTTTTTGTTTCTCCATATGAAGCTGAGAATCTTTTTTTCAAGGTCTGTAAAGAATTGAGTTGGTTTTTTGATGGGAATTGCATTGAATCTGTAGATTGCTTTTGGCAGGATGGCCATTTTCACAATGTTAATCCTACCAATCCATGAGCACGGGAGATCTTTCCATCTTCTGATGTCTTCTTCAATTTCTTTCTTCAGAGACTTGAAGTTTTTCTCAAACAGGTCTTTCACTTGCTTGGTTAGTTTCACCCCAAAGTATTTATGGTATTAGTGGCTATTGTGAAGGGTGTTGTTTCCCTAATTTCTTTCTCAGCCCTTTTGTCTTTGGTATACAGGAGGGCTTCTGATTTTTTTTTGAGTTGATTTTGTATCATGCCACTTTGCTGAAGGTGTTTATCAGCTGGAGGAGTTCTCTGGTTGAATTTTTGGGGTCGCTCATATATACTATCATATCATCTGCGAATAATGACACTTTGACCTCTTCCTTTCCGATTTGTATCCCCTTGATCTCCTTTAGTTGTCTTATTGCTCTGGCTAGGACTTCAAGTACTATGTTGAAGAGGTAGGGAGAGAGTGGGCAGCCTTGTCTTGTCCCTGATTTCAGTGGGATTGATTTAAGTTTCTCTCCATTGAGTTTGATGTTGGCTATAGGCTTGCTGTATATGGCCTTTACTATGTTTAGATATGTGCCTTGTATTCCTGATCTCTCCAAGACTTTAAACATGAATGGGTGTTGGACTTTGTCAAATGCTTTTTCGGCTTGCAAGGAGATGATCATGTTTGTTTATGTGGTGGATTACATTGATGGATTTCCGTATGTTGAACCACCCTTGCATGCCTGGGATGAAGCCTACTTGGTCGTGGTGGATGATATCTTTGATGTGTTCTTGGATTCGGTTTGCAAGTATTTTATTGAGTATTTTTGCGTCAATGTTCATAAGAGAGATAGGTCTGAAGTTCTCTTTTTTTTGTTGGGTCTTTGTGTGGTTTAGGTATCAGGGTGACTGTTGCTTCATAGAATGTGTTTAGTAATGTACCTTCTGTTTCTATTTTGTGGAATAGTTTGAGGAGAATTGGTGTGAGCACTTCTTTGAAGGTCTGGTAGAATTCCACGCTAGAACCATCTGGCCCAGGGCTTTTTTTGGAGGGGAGACTGTGAATGACTGCTTCAATTTCCTTGGAGGATATAGGGCTGTTCAGTCTTTCTACCTTATCTTGACTTAATGTTGGAAGATGGAATCTATCAAGAAAATTGTCCATTTCATTTAGGTTTTCAAATTTTGTGGCATATAGGCTTTTGTAGTATGACCTAATGATTGTTTGAATTTCCTCTGTGTCTGTAGTTATGTCACCCTTTTCATCTCTGATTTTGTTGATTTGGATAGATTCTCTCTGCTTTTTAGTTAGTTTGGCTAAGGGTTTGTCTATCTTGTTGATTTTCTCAAAGAACCAGCTTTTTGTTTCATTGATTCTTTGAATAGTTTTATTTGTTTCTAATTGATTGATTTCAGCCCTGAGTTTGATTATTTCCAGCCTTCTGCTCCTCTTGGGTGTATCTGCTTTTTTTTCTAAGGTTTTCAGTTGGGCCATTAAGTTGTTTGTATGTGCTGTTAAGAATTTCTTCTTGCAGGCACTTAGTGCTATAAATTTTCCCCTGAGCACTGCTTTCAATGTGTCCCATAAATTTGGGTATGTTGTGCCTTCATTTTCATTGAATTCTGGGAAGTCTTTAATTTCTTTCTTTTTTTCTTCCTTAACCCAGCTGTCGTTGAGTAACAGGTTGTTCAGTTTCCATGTGCGTGTAGGCAGTTTGTTATTTCTGTTGGTGTTGAGGTCCAGCTTAAGTCCATGGTGGTCAGATAGGATACAAGGGATTATTTCAATCTTTTTGTATCTGTTGAGGCTTGCTTTATGACCAACTATATGGTCTATTTTGGAGAAGGTTCCATGCGGTGCTGAAAAGAAGGTATACTCTTTTGAGTTTGGATGAAAAGATCTGTAGATGTCTATTAGGTCCATTTGATTTAGGGTCTCTGTAAGTGTTTTTATTTCCCTATTTGTTTTCTGTCTAGTTGATCTGTCCCTTGGTGAGAGTGGAGTGTTGAAGTCTCCCACTATTAGGGTTTTAGGATCAATGTGTGATTTAAGCTTTAATATTGTTTCATTTACGAATGTAGGTGCTCTTGTATTTGGGGCATAGATATTCAAAATTGTGATGTCCTCTTGGTGGATTTTTCCTTTGATGAGAATATAGTGGCCGTCCTTATCTTTTTTGATTAACTTGGGTTGAAAGTCTATTTTGTTAGATATTAGGATGGCTACTCCCACTTGTTTTCTGGAACCATTTGCTTGAAAGACATTTTTCCAGCCCTTTTCTCTGAGGTAGTGTTTATCTTTGTTGCATAGGTGTGTTTCTTGGATGCAACAGAATGATGGATCCTGTTTCTGCAACCATTCTGTTAGTCTGTGTCTTTTAATTGGGGAGTTGAGTCCATTGATGTTGATAGAAACTAGTGACCAACAATTGTTACTTACTTTAGATATGGTGTTGGTGGTGTCACTGAGTTTCATTGCTTGTCTTCTTTTGGTTTTTTTTTGTTGTGTAGTTATCTATTTCCTCTGTTTCCTTCGATGTAGTTGTTTTCTTTGGTTTGGAGTTTCCCTTCTAGTAACTTCTGTAGAGCTGGGTTACTATGTAGATATTGTTTAAATTTGGTTTTGTCTTGGAATATCTTGAATTCTCCGTCTATGTTGATTGAAAGTTTTGCTGGGTATAGTACTCTGGGTTGGAATCTGTAGTCCCTTAAAGACTGTATGATTTCTGTCCAGGCCCTTCTGGTTTTCATATTTTCTGTTGAGAAATCTGGTGTTATTCTGATAGGTCTACCTTCATATGTTACTTGGCCTTTTTCCCTTGCTGCTTTTAGAATTTTTTCTTTGTTTTGTAGGTTCAGGGTTTTGACTATGATGTGAGGTGAAGAATTTCTTTTCTGCTCTAGTCTACTTGGTGTTCTGTAGGCCTCTTGTATGTTTATGGCCATCTCCTTCTTCAAGTTGGGAAGGTTTTCTTCTATAATTTTCTTGAAAATATTTTCTGGACCTTTGAGCCTGATGTCTTCTTTTTCTTCTACTCCTATTATTCTTAGGTTTTGTCTTTTCATGGTGTCCTTGATTTCTTGGATGTTTTGTGTTTGGAACTTTTCTGATTTTATTTTTTCTTTGAGAGACATGTCAATTTCCGCAAGTGTATCTTCGGCTCCTGAGATTCTTTCTTCCATCTCTTGTATTCTGTTGGTGATGCTTACCTTTGTAGTTCCTGATCTTTTCTCTATGTTCTCCAGCTCCTGGTTTTTCTCTATTTGTGTTTTCTTTATTGATTCTAATTCTGTTTTCATGTCTTGCACCATTTCCTTCATCTGTTTGAATGTGGACTCCTGCTTTTCAATGATAGCTTCTATTTTTTTGTCTGTTTCCTCTCTATGTATCACTAATTGTGCCTCTACTTCTTTGGGTATAATTGCCTGTATTTCTATGAGAGCTTTGTTTATTTCTTCTCTATTTGCCTTCATTTGTGTGGACATTTCTTTGAGAGCTTTGTGCATTTCTTCTCTGTTTGCCTCAATTTTTGTGGTCATTTCTCTGAGAGCACGATTTGTTTCCTCTTGGTTAGTCTCGATTTCTTTGGTTATTTCTCTGAGGGCTTTGTTCATTTCATCTCTATGGGCCTCTAATAGCTGGAGAAACATAGTTTTAAGGTCATTTTCTTGTATATCTAGTGAATTGAAGTGTCCATTTTTTTGTGGGGTTGCTGGTGAGGTCATTATGTCCTGATTTTTGTTGGGAGTGTTCTTACGTCTGCCTCTAGCCATCTGGTCATTTATAATCCTCACTGGTTGTTTGTCGAGATTGTAGTTTGGGCTATGATCCTCTCTTTCTGTTTTCTGGACTGTTTTTTCAGGAAGATGAGAGAGGTTCACTGCTTCAGGAGTGTGCACTGTGTTTTCAGTTTTGCCTAAGTAAAGAATGTGATGCTGGCACTATTTGCGTGCCCTTTTAGCGGGCACAGTGTGCATGCGTGGATTCTCTGACTATTGCAGTGGCCTGCAAGCCACTATTACGCAGTTCTGACTGAGATCCAGGGATTGTTTGCCTGGAATACCCTGGTGGACCCACAAGGCAGAGGCTTCAATGTTGGGGTCGCTATCCGAAGAATCCCTCTGATGCCCACACTAGGAGTATGGGTGGCAGGGATCTCGTCTGGTTGCTTCTGTGGAGAGGCCCTGGGTCTGGGGCAATCTCTCCCTAGAAGGCTCACTCACTCTCTTGCAGGACCAGTTGTAATGCACAGGGGTTCCACTTGCTCACTACTCTCTGTTTTGGTCCTGCTGCGGAAGTGCACGGGTAGGGTAACAGTCAGCTCTGTGACACTGTGGCCACAGGACTCAGTGTCCACCTTTCCTGTGTGCTGCCTCTTTGTTCTTTCCCTCTGCCAGGAGGGGTTATGTTGACTGGTCCCTGGGTGGCGCGGGAAAGATTTAGGGTGAGTGTACTCAATCCCAGATCCCGGGCCCAGATCTCTCTGCCAGAAGCAGCCTAGTGGTAGAATCTATGTTTGCTGATCCCAAGAGAGTACCGGGTAGGGTTGAGTGTCCTCAGATCCAGAGCTTGGGTTTCTCTGCTAGGGGCCGCTGTAGAGAGGGTGCTGTGTCCTTGGCAGGCTGCCTCTCTGTCCTTCCCCTCTGACCTTCTCCTCTGCTAGGGCAAGCTTATGGAGGTGCTCTCAGGGGAGTGCCAGCAGGGGTTGGGACTTCTCAGTCGGATCCTGAGCCCTGAGCCAGTGGCGTTTCTCTGCCGGGGGGGTGGGGTGCCGGTGATATAACTTGCTGCTAGATCTTATTGCGCTGGACCCAGGAGAATCTCAGGACGTGTAGAATGACCACAGTCCCAGATCCTGAGCTGTAGTTTGTTTGCTAGGAGCGGCAGGCAGCACTGGAGTTCCGGCACTGTGAAGCCGCTGTGCGCCTCTTTATCCTTCTGCTCTGCTGCGGCAGGGTGATGGTGGCGTTTGGGGCAGTGCCCGAAAGGATTGGGTTTTCTCAGCCCCGATCTCGGGTTGGGGTACAAATAATGTGGTCTGTGGCAGATTCTGCTGGACGCCTCCTGACTCCTCCGAAGAAGGAGTAGGGATTTTGAGCTGGGCACGCAGCTGCAATCAGTGTGCAGTGTGGGAGCTCAATTGTGATGGCGGCAGTTACCTGTGGTTGGAGAGACCTTCCAGGGAAAGACTGGGTGACCCGTGACCAGTCTGGCAACTTTCCTTCCCCGTGGGGTTTTTTTGCGACTGGGACTCCTAGCCTCAGGCACCCTTGTGCCCACCAATCAGCCTGGGGAAGTGATCGGACAAGCCGGCTTGCAGCACCAGCCCGGAGACCCAAAGCCCTGTTGCCGGGTTCTCTTCCGGGTTCTGGCTGGGCAGCCGAGAGTGGACACGACCGCTTCCCATGCCGTGGGAGCCTCCCCTCACCTGGGAAACACGATCGATCGCTGTTGTTTTAGGGCCCAGAGTTCAGTCTCCTGGTCGCTGCACGGAGTGTGTTGTCCCGCTTCTCACACACGGTGTTCTCCTGGTGCCGCCATCTTGGCCCCTCCCTTTTTTTTCTTTTTTACCTGTTAGGATTAACCTTTATTATTTGCTTGCTCTAAACTGTATCTGGTATGAATCCTCCTTCAGGAGTACAACAACTGAGACTGCTTTCAATGGGATCAGGAAAATTAGAGGAGGGAGCTCACTGACAAAGAGTTTTGTGAAAATGGACAAAGAAATACAACAAACTGCACTGTGAAAGTCTAAAATAGAAAGTTTTTCTCAGATATCTGGTGATACTTAACTGAATATTCAGTTTTATGAAGGAGATGCTAAGAAAGAAGGGAACAGTCAATCTATATGAATGTAGATTGTTGACACATAGATGTCATTGTAAGAAGTTTGGATAATCAGTTTAAATTTCTTGGTATAATATATACAACTTTCCCAACATACTCACGTAGGCTTGATTCAAAATCTTGACTCCTTTCTCTTTCACAATAACTTTCAACAAGCTCACCTTCTCCTCCTACTATTTAAAAAGTTCCTTCCACTTCTGCATTGTATATGTAGATTGCCATTTCCCTTCAAGAAAAGAAAAAGAGAAAAGTAACAGGCCAAGACCGGCTTCTGGTTTCTGCTACATAGGAAGTTTGAGTCCATCCAAGGCTGCATGAGACCCTGCCTCAAAAACAAAACAAAACAAAGAACAATAAAATCAGATTGTTTCATGCCATTATCTAGGTCCACTACTTTTCCTGATCTCTCCTTTTAGAAACTAATTTCTGTTTTCCCCTACTGACACCAGTTACAATAATTGCTTACACCCTTGAATTACTCCATGCATTGCAATCTTCTCCTTTGCATACATGCGTGACATTTGAGAAAGAGGTACAGTTCTGTATCCACATTGGCTAACACAAAACCTAGCACATAAATAGATAATAATACATGATGTTTAACTGAATAACAAAACATCAAACTCTGGGGCTAGAGAAATGGCTCAGAGGTTAGGAGCTCTTGCTGCTCTTCCAGAGGTTCAGTTTCCAGAACCCACTTGGCAGATTATAACCATTCATAACTCCAGTTCCAAGGGATCTGGCATGCCACCCTCTTCTGGCCTCTGAAGCCACTGCATATATATGATTCATAGACAGCCATGCAGGCAAAACATTCATACACACACACCAAAAAATTAAAAGCTTTTAAAATGATTTTTAAATATCATACTTTTCCTCCTGTACTATATTTCCTCTAACAGTCATGAGTGTCTTTGATCAAGGGCAGATCAAGTTCATGCCCTGTCCCAGCTACTCTATTCTACCACAATGGCATTAAATTTTGGTTATCCTTACTGGAAAAAAAAAAAAGATACAGCAGACATTTTAGTTGTTGTTACTGATAAAAGAGTAGCCTGCTTTTCTAGTAAGATATTTCTTTCAGTATACAAGTTTTTTACTTATGAAGTTTAAATGTGATATGAACTCTGAGTTGTTGGTGCTGATACTGTTATTATTGCTGTTTTGATGTACTGGTGACTGAACACAGAGCTCTCTGTGTGCTTGTCATGTTCTCCACCACTGAGACATGGTGTAACTGGTCATCTCAGATTGGCTTCTAGCTGACAAATCTCCTGCCTAAGACTTCCAATTCTGGGAGTATAGGTGGGACCAGTACACCTATTTCTTGCACTCTTCTATATATATCCTCACAGAGAATTAAATAAAAATTCTTGTTCAGTTGAGCCTAAAATTTGATATTTTATTTTATGTGTAGAAAATGATAACCATAATAAACTTGGACTATGACAATTCTTTCTAGCTTATGTTCCTAGTACCACTTTAAAATCTTTTGTTTGGTAGATGGAATTTAGGTTTGAATGACTCCATTTAATTTTAATCAGAAGTTATAATTTTAAGAGTTATGCATGCACAGCTATGACTTTATACCTGCAGTGTCAGCACCCCACAAGTTTGGGCAGGAAAGTTAGACCTGTCTGGATTACACTGGGAGTTTAAGGTAAGACCAAGCTATATAGTGACTTTGAGGCCAGCCGTGTCTACATGAGACCATTTCTCTAGATAATTGATGAAATAAACTAATTAGTTAATGTAACTGTTTTAATTTTTTACTTTAAGACCCATGTATGGTAACACAGACCTTGGGAGGCATGGACAAGAAGATCACAGCAAATTCCAGGATAGCCTGGTCTGCAAAAGGAGTTCTAGGCCCATTATAGCTACATAGCAAGACCCTGTCTCAAAAGAAATAAACAACAGGAAAAAAAGAATGTACCATTTGATTTAATCATCTATTAATTTGTTGGATTGCTTATGAAACTGTATATATGCTATTCCTACTATAAGTTATTTTGAAAACTAGTAGTAATGTCATAAACTCATTATTGTTCCAAAATTTTGGATGTAGAAAAATATGAAACTGTAGATAACAAAGAAGCTTGCTTACTTTCAAATGCCATATGGTAATTAGGAAAGAACCATATGAAAAATTTCAAAGTAACATTTAAATATACTGAGAGCTGTTTTATTATAATTTAATGAGGGAAACTTCTTCATGACAGCTATGCACATTTATATTTAATTCATGTATATATTTAATCAAAAAGTCACGACAGAGTAATAACTAATGTGATAATAATGAGTTTTTGAAACAGGGGCAATTGAACATGTATCACTTGCTTTTCATATAAAAATTCCACTACTAACCAAGGACTACTGTTCTATTGTGTTTCTATAGAACACTATGATTACTAGGAATATTATGTAAAACAAGGGGAGAAAAGGTGACTTTGTTCCATTTTCAAATTTACTAAAACCAAAGACTCATATCTAAAACACAGAAGAAAATCGAAGGACTTAACAAAACTTTAGAATAAGAGTGGAATTAATAGGTTGTCACTTTATTTACATGTATGATTTGGTTATAATTTTGTTGGATATTAATCTGTTCCCTTTCCTGTATGAGTAAACTGTGAAAATTGGTATTTTTTTTCTGACATTCTGGATTTAAATATATATATATATATATATACCCATATTCTTCCATATGCAGTTTTAAGATCCAGACACTCCTCTGGAACAACTGCATCAATAAAGAGGTCAATTTACTCCTTTCAGTAAAAATTGTCTCTTTATTATGCATTTCTTTAACTGAAGTATCAAGTGAAGGATGAGATAGGATTAGTTACAACAGCTAGAAAATATGCTTGGTAGCCTAGTATGCAAACTTACTCATTTGTTTGTTGCTTGGTTGGTGGTTTTATTCACTGAACAGAGTTGGTCAACAATATCCACAAAAGTCTGTTGTGTTATAATCCAATAATAAGCACAGTGGAATAAAATTTAGTTAGGCTCCATCCCTGCCCTAGAGCAGCATAGATAAGCCATATAGAAATTCACAATATAATGATGGAGCATTATGAAATGTTACCATTTACTCTGCTCAAAAAACTGAAGATAAGATGGAGATATAGCTCAGATGGTAGAGTGTTCACTGGATATGCCAGAGGCCCTGAGTTTGGTCTCTAGTACTTCGTAGACCACAGAGTGGTGGCATACTATACTAGTATCTTTTTATTGCTGTGATAATACACTGAGACCGAACACAACATGGAGAAGAAGAGGTTCCTTTCCTCTTATAGGAAGGGGAATCAGGATAGAAACACAAGACAGGACCTGAGGCAAAGGCAGTAGAAGAAAGTGGCTTACTGGCTTGCTCCCCATGACTTATTCAGCTTGCTTTCTTTTACAACCCATGGGCACCTTCCCAGAAGTGACACCACCCACCGAGAGATGAACCCTCCTACATCTATTATAAATCAATAAAATGCCACACAGACACACATGTCCACAGGAAATTGGATGGATCTAGTTCCTCAATTAAGGTTCTTTCTTCCCAAGTGACTCAAGTTTGTGTCAAGTTGACAAATACACACACACACACACACACACACACACACACACACACTACTAACCCACACACACATATACCAATAATCTCAGCACTAAGAAGGTAGAAGCAAGAAGAAAAAGAGCTTAAAATCATTCTTCCTTTGTTCACAACCTGGCCTATATAACATTCTGTTTAAAAACAATTCTGAGCATGGTGACACTCACCTTTATTATTCCCAGTACCCAGAAAGCAAAGGAAGATGATCTTTTAGAGTTTGAGGGCAGCCTGGTCTACATAGTGACTTCCAGGACATCCAGCAATACATAGTGAGACTCTTATCACAAAACAAAATAACAACAAAATATTTTATGATAATCTTAATTGCTCTATCTGTCTATCTATCTATCTATCTATCTATCTATCTATCTATCTATCTACCTTCTAAACATATCCAAATAATTGACTATTACTGTCTTCCTCACTACCATCCTGATCCAGATCACCATTTCAAATATAAACAATGGCAGTGACCAACTTAGTGGCTCTTGTGCTTCTACATTTGTCTTTCCCTAGACTTTAAAACATAATGGTTAAGGTTACCTTTTAAAAATGAAATCTGTTCATATTGTTTTCTTGCTAAGAATACTCTAAAGAGCTCCAATCAGTTATCTAAAATGAACTCATTACTACGGAGTTCACAACCAGCAAGAAGACAAACCATGAGAGGCAAGGAAAAAAAAAGTTGGATCAGCCTGACTTAGTTGGTGCTGGTTTAAGTTTCCAGAGAGTATGACACCAAGTGGTTTATTGTAAGTAGATTTAAACACAGTACACTTTTTTTTTTGGCAGTGAGGGGGGAGGCTTTCTGGTGTAATACAATCCCCACTGCATAAGGAAGCATAATTACATCAAATTCAACTCAGACTACATGTGACCATGAAGGTGGATTCTATAGCTAAAGAGCCTAGGATCTTTTATAATCTGTGATCAAGACAGCATAGAAGTCAGCAGGATATAAATTACATGAAACAGCTCCCCTAAGGAGGGGTTTTATTAGCTGAGAAACGAAGCTGAAAATAAACGTCTATGGAGGTAGAGTCTGAGATAACATTCAGGAGGACATGGGTGAGGTCTGGCTCTACAGATAACAGAAGTCACCAGGTCATCCACTCCTGGCCTTCTTGGTGGAAAGCAGGTATTCACTTCCTCCTTTGAAGAGAAAACTCTGAGTTATGAACATTTCTGGTTTTCATAGTGCTCCCAACAAATTCCCTTGGATTTTAAGGGCCTACTAAATTATTAGTCTTTCATGGTACATCTCCTCATACTTTCCTTTCTCTTCACTCAGCCACACTATCCTTTTGGTTGTTCTCCGAGCACATCATACTTGAGAAACTGAATATATGGATAATACCCAAACAATATGCAAAATTGGAAGTCTGTACCTAGTTGCACTAGTGTGTACCTGTAATCCCAGTAGAGTGAAGCAATAGGATCACAAGTTTAAATGTAGACTGGGATGTTTATCGAGACCATCTCAAAAAGAAAAATAAATGTATAACTTAATAATCAGTCCAGGAATTCACTTACTGTCTATAAATTAGATTTGTAACAAATCAGTCTACTTCTTCCAACAGCTAAATGCAGGAAACTACATAACAATTTCTGTAAGTCCCAAACATCTGGAAATAATTAACAATTGACCGTTTTCTTCACTTTTCCCCATTTTCAACTTAGCATCAACTAAAGAAAGTTGAATACGTGCTCCTAAGCAATCACATATGACGTCTGCCTTTCAGTACTTAGCTTACAATTAAGGATAATCTAAAGGGATTGTCCCTTTCTCCCAAACTCTTTTCCTTGCCTTTGGGTCTCCACCAAATATAAATAACAGTGTTTGTAGGTTCCCATGTAAAATGAATCCTAAGCAATGTCTATATGCTATTTCTTAAAGTCTCAGAAAAGATAGCTTTCCTGGGGAGAGTGGAGTATTTTTCATTATGGAATACTGTTAGGCCTTTTGGATTAACTCTTAAGGAAGGAAATAATAATAATATGTCTCATTCACCCTCTCACTACTAGTAATCATGAAGGCAGTTTGAAATGTCGTGTTTCTGCCCTGGGCCTGAGATACAATTTATATCTCATTCTTTTGAACAATAATCAAAGCTTCTTCTGTTTCATTTCCTGCTTTTACAAGCTTCAGATTGTAAGGAGTACATTATCAAGGACCTTTAAGGAAGTTAATATCAGATTACCCTCTTAAAAGTCTGATTTAGTTCTTTCTAAAAGCATTTTTTTTTGAAATATGTGTATGTGTGTATCTGTGTGTGGGTAAGTGCATATGATTGCAGATGCTCATAGAAACCAGAAGCAGGGGTCAGAGTAACTGGAGCTGAAATTGCAGGTAGTTGTGCAATTCCTGATGGGGTGTTGGGAATTAAATATGGATCCTCTACAAGAGCAGTATGTGTTCTTATCTCTAGCCCCTCATTGAGATTTAAATGATCATTTGTCCCTTCTGGGTCTTGACATTCTCTATTCCTATGCCTGGAAAGTACTTGCATTTTGTTTAGCTTACTTACATCATGCTATCAAGTTTCATTTCTTAATTGATCAACTCAAAGGAGCCTTCATTGCTGCCCGGTTTTGTTTTGTTTTGTTTTGTTTTTTCACTTTGTCAACTTACTATAAGCTAGAAGTATCTGCAAAGATGAACTCAAATGAGAAAATGTCTTTATCAGATTGCCTGTAGACAAATTGATAAAGCATTTTCTTGACTAGTGATTGATGTGGGCGGGCCTGAACTACTGTGGGCAATTCCATCCCTTAGCGAGTGGTTCTGAGTTGTATAAAAATTTAGGTTGAGCAATGTTCATCCATCCTATCTGTTTTGGCTCCCCCTTCCATTTCTGCGCCTGAGTTGCCTCAATAATGACCTATTATAGAAAGTATAAGATGAAATAAACCCTTTCCTCCCTAACTTGCATTGTGTTATGGTGTTTACCACGGTGACAGAAATCTAAGTAAGTATGACACCTGTCCATACTTTATGATGAAAATGAAGCATTCCCTCAGCTTAATGTATATTCTTTCATATATTTCCTCCACACGTACCTAGTAACATAAAGTAATTAAAATCTATCAGATTCCTTTGAAATAGATTATGATGATTTATAATTTATTCTTCTTTCCACCACTAAACCAACTTTTGTTGGTGTTGGAAATTATACCAAAAGCCTTGGGTGTGCTAAGCAAGCACTCTCCCACTGAGCTACTTCTCAAGCCTCAGCATACTTGTACAGCCTTATTCCCAGAAAGATTGAGCTACACGTAAATTCGTCTTCAAACAATTTTCTGAGAAAACTAACAGAAAAGCCCTGAAAGTCCATTTTGGAAGGCTATATTGGTGAATGGTAATGGCCCTCTCCCCACTAAGAGGAACTGTTCACAACTCCTCTACAATTACAGCACGTTTAACAATCACTGTCTAACGCCCCTTACTCAACTGAAAGGTTTACCTTATGCTGAGTTGAAAATCTTAAAAATACCCATAACTTCACTTTTCCCACTCTTAAGTCTTGGTTGAGTCAGTAATTCTCTGACCTTACATTGGGCAGACAAAAATTCAGTTTTGATTTATTAAGTTCTTTTAGTGCTTTTTGGATGATCATAATTTGCTGCCTGACTTTTCCTGGGGAGACAGGAAGACGTATCTATTCACTTCAAATGGGGTCCAGAGAAATTATTTTATCCAAGAACAGCTTTATGACATAATGATTTAGTCAGATTTACATACTGGAATATGGGTAAGGAGTTTCTTCCAGGAACATGAATGGCTCAAAAACAGCTTTTTTTTTTTTTTTTTCTGAGAAAAGTGACAATCTTACATGTGGAATAACTCATGAAAATAAAGTCTCTTCTACCTCTGACATATCCTAACACCCTCTAAGACCATGTGCAGCTGGGGAAAGAAGGGAAGTATATGTTGAATCTGAGGTATAATAAGCCAAATGACCCTTTCCCCTCTATCTAAGGTGAAATGTTCACAATTCCACTATAATCACCATACATTTAACTATCACTATATTCTTTTGTTTATTTCATTGCCATGAATCCAGGCCAAAGTATTTTTTTCAGGTAACCACAGCAGCCCATACTCCATGGTGGTCAATGGTCTTATCAAGTCCCAAAGAAAATAGCATTACTACAACAGCATTAGTGTTTTGTTTTTGAAACAGGGTAGCTCAGGCTGTCCTGGAACTTGCTATACAGAGCAGGTTGGCCTCAAACTCAGAGGTCCACCTTCAGGGATCCACTTGCTCAGGGATTAAAGGCATGCACCACCACACCTGATTTACAGCAGCATTTATAATAGCACTAGTAAAAAAATTCAAATTTAAAATTTAAATGAGCTCCTTCATTTTGATTCTTCAACCGGAACTGTGCTACAAAAGTCTGTAGTGAGTTTTAGCTGCCAACTTAACAAAATATAAAGTAACTTGTGAAAAGAATCTCAATGAGAGACTACCTAGATCAGATTGGCCTATGGGAATGTTTGTCTTGATTATATTAACTGATATAGAGAGAATCAGCACAAAAGTAGATAGAATCTTTTCTGACTTGCTTTTTTGATTGAATGGGCTGAGTACAAGAGCTATGTATGCATTTATTTTTCTCTGAACTGTGGATGTTATGTGACTAGCTGCCTCAAATTCCTACCTTGATTTCAACACAAGGATGGAATGTAATGTGGAATTGTAAACTGAATAACTTTTCCCCTTAACATTGTTTTGTCTGGTATTTTATCACAGAGACAGAAATTAAATCAAATCAGCAATCCAAGTTGCAGTTAATAACTATGATTTTATATCATAGGTAACACTTCAATTTCTCCTTTCCTCCTTTTTTCTATCTTCCTCTCTGTGTCTCCCTCTTTCTTAAATACACACACACACACCACATATTTCTGATCATTCGGTTGTAGACACAGACTTGTAACCATCAGCAGCAGGGAGAATGGAAATTGGAGGTACAGTTCCATGCTGTCTCCTCTTAGAACACTGAGTTAAAGATCTGTACACTGGTGAAGCTGAAATTCTTTACTGTGTCACCAAAAGGAATTTCAGAACAAATAACTATGAAGCAGTAACTTATTAAGAAGAAACACATAAAATGGATTTAAGCAGACATTAATAGAAAGAGAAAGGGTTAGGGAAATGGTAGTACACACCCAGTTGAGATGTGAACTTCTCAAAAAGGTCAGAACAACTGTATATGAAAACTAGTTAAGCCTGGTACAGTGGCTCATGCTTGTAATGCCAACACTCAAGGAGCCAGAAGCAGGTGAATCTCAGTGAGTCCAAGGCCAGCCTGGTCTACAAAGCAAGTCCAGGACAGCCAAGGCTACACAGAGAAACCCTGTTTCCAAAAAGAAAGAAAGAAAGAAAGGAAGGAAGGAAGGAAGGAAGGAAGGAAGGAAGGAAGGAAGGAAGGAAAAGAAATGTATTTAAACACAAACAGTACTCAGAGTCAAAAAAGACAGATGACAATTCCACTGTGGTTTCTAAAGTTTGAGAACAGTAGGATTAGTTGTGTTAGTCATAAAATTAAAAAAAAATTGCTCCTATTTTAATGCAGATATGTATTGAGCATCCACTGCATAGGGCACTTGTAAAGAAAAAGAACAGAAGAAAGAAATCAAGACAAATTAGAGAACACTGTGCATTCCATTCCAACAGACCCACAGTCTGTGTAGAACAAGGAAATCTATTTTTGGCTGTCTTGATCTTGTGTAGGTCTTGTGTGGATAAGCACAGATGCTCTAAGTTCATGATTTAAAGAACAATGCCATGCCCAGAATATAGAATTTCAGAGCACTCCTGCCTATCGTTCTGCTTTTACCTTCTTTCTGCCTCCTGTTCCATGCTGGTCCTTGAGTCTTGATGGTGGAGGTTTGCTACAGATGTCCCATTTAAAGCTGAGCTCTCAGTCTCTTTTTCTTAGTACTTCGACTAGTTATGTATTTCTCCAATGACTGGTCTCCATTGTGAAAAGAATCTTCTCTGAACAAAGATGAAAGCAGGTTAGGTCTATGGATAGAAGCATAAACACTTAGCAACTTGACAGCATGACTGCTGAGCAAAATAACAACAGCAAGATCTATTCTGGGGCCTCTGACGCCTCCAACCGTGGCTTCACAGATATAAGCAGAAATTTGTTATGTAGGTAATTCTAGATTCTGCCATCAATATCAGCCATCACAACCATTAAACAACTATGTATTTCCATCTCCTTCCCAATCTACTTTCTTTCTCTGAATTTCCCTGCTCTTCATGTTTCATATAAGTGTATCATACAGATTTTGGGGTTTTTCTGTGTGTCTAGCTTCTTTCTCTGATTAACCATAATGATTTCAAGGTTCATTTATATTATAGCATATTTCAACACTTTGGTCTTTAATATATCTTATTAAGATTCAATTGAATGTATATATCATATTTTGCTATTCATTTATCTGTAGATATTTTAATTAGTCCCCATTTTGTCTACTGTAACATTTATTCTAGAATAAATGTTAACAAAAATATTTGGGTCTCTAATTTTAATGCCTTTGGATATGTAACCTGGAGATACTTATATAGTAATTCTTTTTTTTTTCATTTTGAAAAACTATCAAATTCTCTCTTTCTCTTTCTCTCTCTCTTGCATAATTTCTCTCTTTCTCTACCATCTTAAAAGATGTCAATTGCTATCTCATTGATTTCAATTAATACTCTCTCTTATTTTTGCTCAAAAAATTTTTCTCCTAGAGCAGATTTGGAAATCGTGTTCTATAAAAGGAAATCTTAAAAGATTTCTAAGATTTCTGAGTGATATAACCATCTCTTTCATAGTTACTGAACTATATGTGTGGTTGTATGAAGAAAATAAATATAAGTAAGACATGGACAAATGAGCGTAGTTGTGTGGAGAGGCCAGATTTGACACACGGACATTTTTCCCACCCCTCATCTAGGTCTCAAGAGCAGTACTTGCTGAATTTGTTCCACATGCAATAACTTGAATATGGGGGAATCCCAGATAGCATTGCAGAGAGGACACTCTGACACACAGGACAGCAGTGACTACAAAGCAATCAACAGACCAAACTGTGGGCCCTAAAACACCATTGATTATGTTTCCCAGGTGAGAGGAAACCCCACAGCTTTGGAAGCAACCTGGTCCATTCTCAGATCACCCAGCTAAACCCCAGAAGGGTTCCTGGGTCCCAGCAGGGCTCAGTCACCAGCCCAGAGCCACAATCCTGTGTGCTCTGACAACTATCTCAGACTAAACTGTGGGCTCCACAACACCAGAAAATGGAATTTCCAGTCGAAAGAAAACATCACAGTGAAGGAAGCAATCGGAAACAACATGAAGTAACCCAGACAATCCCTGGAAAAGGTTCCATGGTCTAGCAGGTGCTCTTCTTTCAGTCCAGAGACCTACTGGAGCACACGACTCACCAGCCCAGACAGAAATGTGGGCCCCAGGGAACCAGTGAGTTGGTTTCTCTGTTGGGAGGAAAGCCCATGGTGAGGGAACCAGCAGGTCCAATCTCAGGGCACTCAGCTGAACCACACCCTCTCCCCTTCCCTAAAAGTTCTTGGGGAAAGTTTCCAGGTTCCAGTTGCCAGTTCAGAGCCACTACCCTGTGCCTGTGGGCTCTACTCACCATCCCAAATGGAATTGTGGACCTCCAAAACACCACACACTGGGTCTCTCTGTCGGAAGGAAACTCCATGGTGGGGTAAACATCAGGTCTGACCTCAGGACATGCAGCTCCAGAGAAGTTTCTGGGTTCATGCAGTTTCTGGGTTCTAGCCTCTGGCCGTACACATGTGTGCTGTGCTCACCTTCCACTTATTACTTCTTGGGCACTGGGGCACAGAGATCCAACTTCAGACCTACAGAAGCCTGGGATCCATAGGATCAGAAACCCAGTCATTTCTCAAAGGCATGACCTGTCTCCCTAACCAAACTGACCAAACCACAGGGCTGCCTAGTTCTTCAAGAGGGCTGCACCCAGAAAACATCATATAAGAGCAGTAGCAGAATAGCAGCTCACTAACTTCAGAGCAAGAAACACAGTGGCAGGACAGCTATCTCCAGGACTTCTCATGGTGAGAGGAGAGTCCCCCTGGTCCATGCACTTGAGATGACCTGTGGCAATTACCTGAGAAGCACAGGCAATTCAGTGTCCATACCAAAAAGAATATGGGGCCTCCTTCAGGAAAAACCATCTTCCAACATAGGGGATTCTCCCAACCACAGGATTTCAGCAGGCATCAGAAACTAACAGTCAACACCTGAGAAAGCCAGATGGGTAGAGGCAAGCATAAAAGCAAAACCAGCAAGAACCAAAGCAATATGGCATCTCCGGAATCCAGTTATCCAAGGGCAAGTAGCCCTGGATACCTTAACATAAGAGAAATTCAAGAAGATAACCTTACATTTATGCTTATGAAGAGGATAATGGAGGAAACAAAATGTTAGAAGAAATAGAGGAAGATAAAGGCAAACAGATTATGGTCATCCATAAAGAAATAAAGGAAGCTGAAGTGAAACAGAGTAGGGCCATCCGTAAAGAAATACAGGAAGATGCAGCCAAACATTTTGTGTCCTTCAAAAAGGAAACGATTAAATCACTGAAAAAAATATGAAAGAAACAGAGGAATGTTCTAACAAACAGGTAAAAGAACTGAAGGAAAAACAGGAAAATACAGTCAGACTGATGAAGGAAATCAACAAATCAACAAACAGCTCAAGATCTGAAGATAGAATTGGAAAATTTTAAAAAAACCACAGAAACAGAGGAAATCATGAAGTGGAAGAACTTAGGGAAGAAAACAGGAATTACAGAGGTAAGCATAACCAACAGACTATAAGAGATGGAAGAAAGAATCTCAGGTGTGGAAGATACAATGGAAAAAAATCAATGTATCCTTGAAAGAAAATGTTAAATCTAAGAAATTCCTAACACAAGAAATCCAAGACAACAAGAAAAGACAAAACCTAAGTCTCAAAAAATAGTTTCAACAAAATCATAGAAGAAAATTTCCCTAATTTAAAGGAGAGGCCTATAAGCATACAAAAGGCCTACACATTACCTAATAAATTAGACCACAATAGAAAATCCTCTCGCCACATAATAATCAAAACCATAAGTATAAGGAACAAAGAAAAAATACTAAAAGCTGCAAGAGAAAAAAGGCCACGTAACATTTACTGGCAAACCCATCAGAATAACACCTGACTTCTCAAAGGAGACTAAGAAAGCCAGCAGGGCCTGGATGGATATCATGCAGACCCTAAGAGAACACAGATATCAGTCCAGGCTACTATACCCAGCAAAACTCTCAGTCATCATAGATGGAGAAAACAAGATATTCAGTGACAAAAACAAATTTAAACAATACCTAACCACAAATCCAGCGTTACAGAAGATACTATAAAGAAAAATAAAGCCCAAGAAAACTAACTACATTCAGGAAAACACAGGAAATATACAACCTCACTACAGCAAAACTAAAAGTAGCCAAGCACACAAACACACTACCACAACCAACAGCAAAATCAAAGCATCTGACAGGAACTGGTCATTAATCTCTCTGAAGGTCAATGGACTCCACACTCCAATAAAAAGATACAGACTAACAGAATGGATGCATAAACAAGACCCAACAATCTGTTGCATACAAGAAACACACCTACGTCACAAAGATAGACAAAGAATAAAGGGCTGGAAGAAAGTTTTCCAAGCAAATGGACCCAAGAAGTAAGCAGGAGTAGTCATTCTACTATCTAATAAAAGAGATTTTCAACCAAAGTTAATCAAAAGATATGGGGAAGGTCACCTCATACTCATCAAATAAAACTCCACCATGAAGACACCACAAATCTAAACATCTATGCTCCAAATACAAGGGCACCCACACATTTGTAAAAAAAATAATAATAAAATTTAAACCACACATAGATCCCCACACATTAATAGTGGGAGGCTTCAAAACCCCACTCTCAACAAAGGACAGGTCAACAAAACAGAAAGTAAACAAAGAAAAAAAATTATTCTAACAGAGGTCATGAATCAAATGGATCTAACAGACATCTACAGAACCCTTCACCCAAACACAAAGAAATTCACCTTCTTCTCATACCGCATGGAACCTTCTCTAAAACAGAACATATAGTTGGTCACAAAGCAAGCCTCAACAGATACAAGAAGATTGAAATAACACCTTGTATCATATCTGTCAACCATAGACTAAAGTTGGACCTCAGCAACAACAGAAAGAGCAAAAAACCTACACACACACATGGAAACTGAACTTGCTCCTGAATGACAGCTGGGTCAGGGAAGAAATACAGAAATTAAAGATTTCTTAGCATTCAATGAAAATGAAAGCACAACATACACAAAATTATGGGACACAATGAAAGCACTGCTAAGAAGAAAGTTCATAGCACTAAGTGACTTCAATAAGACACATGAAATATTTCATTCAAACAACTTACTCGCACACCTGAACGCACTAGGGAAAAAAAAAAGAAGAAGCAGGCACACCGAACAGGAGTAGACAGCTGAAAATAATCAAACTCAGAGATGAAATCAACAAATTAGAAACCAAACAATTCAAAGAATCAATGAAACCAAGAGCTGGTTCTTTAGGAAAATCAACATGATAGACAAACCCTTAGCCAAACTAACTAAAAGGCAGAAAGACACTATTCAAATCAACAAAATCAGAAATGAAGAGGGAGACATAACAATAGACAAAACAAAACAAATCAAAACAATCTTTAGGTATTATTTCAAAAGCCTATATGCCACAAAATTTGAAAATCTAAATGAAGTGGACAGTTTTCTTTATAAATTCCACTTACCAAAGCTGAATCAAGACCAGGTAAATAAATTAAATAGTCATATATCCCCTAAGGAAATAGAAGCTGTCATCAAAAATCTTCCATCTATGAAGCCCAGGGCCAGATGGTTCCAGTGCAGAATTCTAACAGACCTTCAAACAAGAGCTACCACCAATAATCTTCAAACTATTCCACAAAACAGAAACAGAAGGAAAATTACCAAACTCGTTCTATGAAGCCACAGTCACCTTGATACCTAAACCACACAAAGACCCAAAAAAGAAAGAGAATTTCATGCTACACTCCCTTATGGACATTAATGAAAAAATATTCAACAAAATACTTGCAAACCGAATCTAAGAACACATCAAAGGTATCATCTACTATGACCAAGTAGACTTCATCCCAGCTATGCAAGGATGGTTCAATATACAGAAATCCATCAATGTGATCCACCATATAAACAAACTGAAAGAAAAAAAAAACACATGATAATCTTCTTAGATGCTGATAAAACATTTGACAAAATCCAACATTCATTTATGTTTAAAGTCCTGCAGAAATCATGGATAGAAGTCACTTGCCTAAACATAACAAAAGCAATATACAACAAGCCTATAGCCAACATCAAATGATACAGAGAGAAACTGAAATCAATCCCACTGAAATCAAGGACAAGGCAAAGCTGCCCACTCTTTCCATATCACTTCAACATAGTTCCCGAAGGCCTTGCTAGAGTAATAAGACAATTAAAGGAGATGAAGTGGATTCATTTGGGAGAGGAAGAAGTCAAAGTATCACCATTTTCAGATGATATGATGGTATACATGAGTGACCCCAAAAGTTCTACCAGGGAACTCCTGCAGCTGATAAACACCTTCTGAAAATGGCTGGATACAAAATTAACTTTAAAAAATCAGTACAGTACCCTCCTGTATACAAAAGACAAATGGGCTGAGAAAGAAATTAAGGAAACAACACCCTTCACAATAGCCACAAAGGCCATAAAGTACCTTGGTGTAACTCTAACCAAACAAGTCAAGGACTTGTATGAAAAAAACTTCCAGTCTCTGAAGAAAGAAATAGAAGAAAATATCAGTAGATGGAAAGATCTCCCATGCTCATGGCTTGGCAGGATAGTAAGATGGCCATCTTACCAAAAGGAATCTACAGATTTAATGTAATCCCCATAAAAAAAGCAACAGACCTTAAAAAGAACAATTCTCAACTTCATATGGAATAAAAAGAAACCCAAAATCACTAAAAGAATTCTCTACAATAAAAGATCTTCTGGAGTATCTCCATCCCTGATCTCAAGCTGTACTAAAGAGCAACAATAATAAAATCTGCATGGTACTGGCATAGAAACAGGCTGGTGAATCAATGGAATCGAACTGAAGGCAGAAATAAACCTATACATTTATGGACACCTGATTTTTTTTTTACAAAGATGTCAAACCATACAATGGAAAAAAGATAGCATCTTTAACAAATGATGCTGATCTACTGGATATCTACATGTAGACAAATGCAAATCGATCCATATTTATCACCCTGCACAAAACTAAAAGTCCAAGTGGATTAAAGACCTAATATAAAACCAGACACACTAAACGTGTTAGAAAAAAAGTGGGGAAGAGCCTTGAACTCATTAGCTCAGGAGACAACTTCCTGAACAGAACACCAACAGTGCAGGCTCTGAGATCAACAATGAATAAGTGGGACCTCATGAGATCGAAAAGCTTCTGTAAAGCAAAGGACACTATCCTCAGAACAAAAGGACAGCCTACAGATTGGGAAAGGATCTTCACCAAACCTATATCTGACAGAGGGCTAATATCCAGAATATAAAAAGAACTCAAGAAGTTAAACAACAACAAATCAAGTAATCCAATTAAAAAATGGGGCACAGAGCTAAACAGAGAATTCTCCATAAAGAAATATCAAATGGCAGAGAAATACTTAAAGAAATGCCCAATGTCCTCACTGATCAGGGAAATGCAAATCAAAACATCCCTGAGCACCCATCAGCATGGTTAAGATAAAAAACTCAAGTGGCAACACATGGTGGAGAGGATGTAGAGAAAGGGGAATCCTCCTCCATTGTTGGTGGGAATGTAAACTTTTACAACCACTTTGAAAATCAATCTGGCACTTTCTGAGAAAATTACAAATAGTGTTAATCAAGATCCAGCTATAGCACTCCTAGGCATATATCCAAAATATGCTCAAGTATACAACAAGGGCTTTTGCTCAACCATGTTCATAGCAGATTTATTCATAATGGTCAGCATCTGGAAACAACCCAGGAATGTATACATTCCTTCGACGGAGGAATGTATACAGAAATTGTGGTACATTTACACAACGGAATACTACTCAGCAATTAAAAATAAGGAAATCATGAAATTTGAAGGCAAATGGTGGGAACTAGAAAAGATCATCTTGAGTGAGGTATCCCAGAAGCAGAAACACACACATAATATATACTCAATTATAAGTGGATATTACACAAATAATATATGATAAACATATTAAAATTTGTACACCTAAAGAAGCTAAACAAGAAGGAGGACCCTGGGTAAGATGGTCAATCCTCATTCAGAAAGGCAAGTGGGACAGACATTGGAAGAAGTTGGAAACAGGGAACAGGACAGGATCCTACCACAGAGAACTTCTGAAAGACTCTACCCATCAAGGTATTGAAGCAAATGGTGAGACTCATTAGCCAAACTTTGAGCAGAGTGCAGGGAATCTTATGAAAAAAGAGAGAGATAGAAAAACCTTGACAGGACTGGAGATACACAAGGAGAGCAACAGAACCAAAAAATCTGAGCACATATCTTTTTTTTTTTCTGAGACTGATACTCCAACCCAGGACCGTGCATGGAGATAACCTAAAACCCCTGCACAAATGTAGCCCCCCGGTAATTCAGTGTCCAAGTGGGTTCCCTAGTAACAGTCCTATTCCCATAGGGACTGTCTCTGACATGAACTCAGTGGCTGACTCTTTGGTCATCTCCCCCTATTCGGGGAGCAGCCTTGCCAGGCCACAGAGGAAGACAATGCAGCCAGTCCTGACAAGACCTGATAGGCTGTCCCGTTACTTGTTTTCTCCTATTTCCAATGTGATGCTGTGTGCTATAATTCTATCTTGCAAGGAAAGTTGTATAAAGCATGTCTGTCTCAGTTTATTATGACTGCGTGATAGTGTATGTTCATTGCAGTCTATTAATTTGGCATGCATAGGCTGAGATACACTATAATAATACCAATAACTTTAACATCATTCTATAAAACTATGTTTTCAATGTTTACACCCAATGTGCAAATATTAAAATGTGTTATCTGTACATCTTTAAAAAAAAAAAAGACCTGATAAGCTATGGTCAGATGGAAGGGGAGGAGGACCTCCCCTATCAGTGGACTTGGGGAGGAGCAAGGGAAGAGAATAGTGAGAGAAAGCAGGTTTCGGAGGAAACAAGGGAAGGGGCTAACAGCTGGTATACAAAGTGAATAAATTGTAATAAATAAAAAATTAAAAAGCAAAAAATGAACTGTAATTAATAAAAATAAAATATATCTTAAAAAGATGTAGGTATTACTCTTGATGAATATTTTGGGAAACTCAGAGACTTTTTTTTTCTTTTATACACATATCTTTTTACTTTTATCGTGTTTCTGTTGCAATTAAGCAGGTAGCTGTGCTGTGAAGGCATCAAACTTTCATAACCATAGAGGACAGAAGAAAATACATCATATATAAAGGTCTAAATTCTCTTGGGAGAAATTCTTGGGTCAATTCATTTGTTCAGTTATTTTTTATTTTAACCCATACTAATTATTTAAGGGAGTAAGAGACACTCTAACCACATATGATTTTCTTGATGACTTTAACATATAATTTTTTTTTCTCATTAAACTTGTTTTAATGGGTCTCAAAATTCTGTGACAGAGTTTTTGGTCAAGTTGTTTCCATTAAAAAGTACTGATTTTGAAAACTAATAACTTAAAACTGCCACACACACAAAAAATGGTCCACAAAACATTCTCCTTTCCTTCTGAAGGTTTTACGATGCATTGTTATCATTAACCAGTCTTTTACTATTAAACTTAAATGGCCAATTGAGACAAACAGTTCTGAGACCGTTCTTCCACCACTGATTAAGACTGGGGTGGCAGGTGTTAGGGGTAATATTCATTCAGCCTTCTGAGCTTTCTGGGCAGACTTGGTGACTTTGCCAGCTCCAGCAGCCTTCTTGTCCACAGCTTTGATGACACCCACAGCAACTGTCTGCCTCATGTCACGAACAGCAAAGCGACCAAGTGGAGGATAGTCAGAGAAGCTCTCAACACACATGGGCTTGCCAGGGACCATATCAACAATGGCTGCATCGCCAGACTTCAAGAACTTAGGGCCATCTTCCAGCTTCTTGCCTGAACGACGATCAATCTTTTCTTTAAGCTCAGCAAACTTGCATGCTATGTGAGCAGTGTGACAATCCAGTACAGGAGCACTAATTTAGCCTGGATGGTTCAGGATAATCACCTGCGCAGTGAAGCCAGCAGCTTCCATTGGTGGGTCATTTTTGCTGTCACCAGCAACGTTGCCATGTCTAACATCTTTAACGGACACATTCTTTACATTGAAGCCCACATTGTCCCCAGGAAGAGCTTCACTCAGGGCTTCATGGTACATTTCAACAGACTTGACTTCTGTTGTGACATTGACTGGAGCAAAGGTAACCACCTATAAATTTTAATGCAGCTAATGTTTGTAAACATAAGTTCCTTGTGTTAAACATCATAAATATATATTAAGGGCTAAGGCTTTAATAATATTTTTGTAAGGTTTTTAGTCTTTTCTATTCTTCCATATTCAGCATTATCACTTAGGTAAATAAGAATGAATTTTTAGAGAATCGAGAAGAGGAAAATTTCAATTTTCAAAAGAAAATTGAAAAAGGTGAAAAGGACAAAGATCAAGTCAAACATGAATAGAGATAATCGTGTTTCCACTCTTGTAATTAATTTAACATGTACAGTCCACAAAAGATGCTGGCAGCAATAGACTTGTTCTGGATTAAATCAAGAAAGCCCCAGGATAAGAAGTGACATTTAATAGAATTATTATTATAAGTATATCTTATTAAGATGAATCAGATTCATAAATTATCTGAGCTTCTGGACACCTGCTGGGCATTTGCAAAAACTGTTTAAATAAATACACATCCAGAAGCCTTCCAACCAAGTTAATCTCCCTCAATTAGACAAGAGCTAAATAGAAAAGATTACTCTTTACAGAATTATCAGCAATTGAAAACTAAACTCAGTTTGTCACAGGAAAGAGATTAAATTCAAACATGGGACAAAGTTGTAACAATCAAGAGATCATTTTTTGAACTTTACCTAGTAATCCTATGAAAAGAAAGTGCTTGGATCATCACTTCCTGAATGTTGGATAGGTAGAAGAATATGTGATAAAGCAAGTGAAGTAAAATATCAATTATAGAACACTGGTGATGTGGGACAGAGAATTAATCCACTTTTTCTGTATATTTGAATATTATCTACTTAAAATAAAAGAATTATGAAATGTCCTGATTTCTGTAACCCTAACAATAACAATATATTCCTTTCACCTTGATAATGAGAGGAAGACAGGGTTTGCTCCCCTAATATGCTACCCAACTTGCAACACCTATACTACACTTTGTACTTGTAATTATTTTGTATCTGGTTTAGTAAGACTTGAAGGGATAATGGAAATGGGACTCTTTCAACATCATCATTATCATCATCATTGCCATCATCATCATCATCAATATTCAGTCCCATAAAGGTAAGAGCCTCGAGATCAATCACAAAGTCGAGAAATGTATTTCAATTGGTCAAATACTTGCCTAGCATGCATAAAGCCATGAGTCAGATCTCCAGTGACAGGTAAACTACGGATGGTAGTGCCTGACTTTAATTCCAACACTCAGGAAATAAGGTCAGGGAAACTTTCAATGTTATCCTCAGCTACATAGTGATTCTTAGACCAACCTGGTTTATACAACCCGGTCACAAAAAAAAAAAAAAAAAAAAAAAAAAAAAAAAAAAAAAAAAAAAAAAACAAAAAAAAAAAAAAAAAAAAAAAAAAAAAAAAAAAAAAAAAAAAAAAATCAAACCATAATTAGGAAAATTTTTAAACAAAAAATCTTTTTCTTATTTCCTTGACAGTGTAATGCAATTTATAGCATCAAAAAAAATTAGTCTTATAGGAAAAAAGATACTTGTCTTTTCTTACAGAGTATTGCCATCTGATCACTAGAGGAATTATACAGTAGTAAAGGCTGTATTTGGAAACAAGACAAAAAGAAGAATAAGTCCCAAAGCAGATGTCTCATAGAACAGCTAAACCATCAGGCAGAAATTGTATGAAGGCAGAGATTTGGGACTGCTGCAACACCCCCGAAGGTCTCGAATAAAATGTAGCGCCTAGTAGAGGCTCGAAAAATGCTTGACTGTTGAATAAATGAGTATTTTCTCAATTTATTGGATTGCAAAACCCTTTTAGAGCACAGCTAAAATTGAACTATTGCCTCCTCAGAATTCATATGTCAAAGTGTTAACCCCAAATTTGATGAATTTTAGAAACATAACTTTTAGGAAACAGTTTGGTTTAAGTGAAGCCGTGACATTAGAGTCGTTTCAATACTAATGCATTTACAAAGCAGATCCCCTCAACTCTCTTCTCACTGTCTGCTTCATCACCATTCCACCATGTTAGCATTTAAGAAAAAAAAAAAAAAAACACTGAATGAAAGCTAGGGAAGGGAACAGAATTTGTCAGTGTCTTAATACTGGTATTCCAGCTTTCAAAACTGAAATAAACTAATTCTCACCATTTAAAGCACTTAGCCTATAGCATTTTCTTATGGGAACTAGAGATGATTAGAGCAAGCATACACCATAGCATCTCTCATTATGTTGACAAGTCTATCTCAAGCTAAATCACCATATGTTTAAGTTAAAATCCCGTTGCAATGCAACATTTTTATTACATATTCATTAAGATCTCGTTATCTGAGTGACAATTTGTTTTGTTCAGTCATTTAACAGCTTAACATTTGATACTGTGTGTGGTGTTTTTTTTTTTAAGAAAAGTCTGCTTTTAATTAATCTTTAAGGCATATAAGCAGCATTGTATGTATATCAATTGATTACACAAAATTTTTCCCCATTCCTGTTGCTACAACATCTGGGTGAATGATATAGCTCTTAATAATCAGAAAGTCTCAATGATAGCTACTCCTTAAATTGGAAGGTGGAGGTATTGTTTTCTTTGAAAATGTTTACAGACTTTGAAATCGCGCTTACTTTTGCCATGTATTCATAAAACTGTTCAACAAAATATTTGATAATGGCTGTGACAGAGGACCCTGCAGAAACAATACTATGATTTGGTCCATTTTCTAGAACTAAACAATCCTAAATACTAAACTAACCACATCCAGAACTAAACGATAAGAAAAGCTTTTCAACCACCACTATACAGACTCTATAGTGAAGACTATAAATGAAGACTCTAAAAAAAGACTGAAAAACTGCTAAACATGGACATGTTGAATTTTTACTAGATTAATAGTAATAACTGCAGTATCATTTTCTTATGGGAACAGTTTTACAAAACTATGGTCTAATTATACTAATTTAGTCTGTACACAGTTTTTAAAAACCAAACAGAAAAAAAATGCAGATAAAGTATGAGTTTAAATAAACAGGGGAAATTGATTATTTATTTTGTTATTTGGGGTTGAACACAGGTTCTTGCACATGCCAGGCAAATACTAAGCCACTGAATTCTAACCTCAAAATAGCAGCACTATTTTTGTTGTTTTTATTTTCATATTTTTCTCAATTTATTGATTATGTATCCCAATTAAAGCCCCCTCCCTCTACTCCTCTCAACCCTACCTTCCCTCCCTCTTCCCCTACCCTCTTCCCATAGTCCACTGAAAGGGGGAGTCCTCCTCTTTTATCATCTGCCCATAGCTTATTAAATCTCGTCAGGACTGCCTGGATCCACTTCCACTGTGGCCTAGTAAGGCCACATCTCCAGGGCAAGTGATCAAAGAGCAGGCAACAGAGTTCCTGATAGACGCAGTACCTGATCCCCTCATTCAGAGATCCACATGGAAACTGAGTAGTTGGGATACTTTACAGAGCCTCCAGATAACAAAGTATACAAAGTTTGAGAACCGAAGCCCTAGAGAAATAATCATTGGAAGGCAGAGCCTGAAAACTTGAACTTAATTTCACCCTTATCAAAATGGAGACTGGAAAAGAAAGTGGCTACAATTATGCTATGCTTAAGGCTGAAACAGGTCTCAATAATCTAAAACATCAGCTTAAGGGGAGAAAGACACAGAAGCAGAAAGGCACACATGGTATACACTAATTTATAAGTGGATATTAGACATATAATATAGGATAATCATACTAAAATCTGTACACCTAAAGAAGCTAAGCAAGAAACAGCACAGTGGGTAAGACAATTAATCCTCATTCAGAAAGGCAAACAGGAAATACATCTGAAGAGAGAGAAAACAGGGAACAGGACAGGAACCTATCACAGAGGGCCTCTGGAAGACTCTACCCAGCAGGGTATCAAAGCAGATGCTGAGACTCATAGCCAAACTTTGGACAGAGTGCAGGAAATCTTATGAAAGACAGGGGAGACAGAAAGACCTTGGGAGGGCAGGAGCTCCACAAGGAGAGCAACAGAAACAAAAACATGAGTCCAGGGTTATTTGGTTTGTTTGTTTGGTTTGGTTTGGGTTTTTTTGTTTTTGTTTTTTTTTTAAACTGATACTCCAACTAAGGACCATTCAAGGACATAACCTAGAACCCCTGCACAGATGAAACCAATGGCAGCTCAGTGTCCAAGTGGGTTCCCTAGCAAGGGGAACAAGGCTGTCTCTGACATGAGCTCAGTGGCTAGCTCTTTGATCACCTCCCCCCAAGGGGGGGCAGCCTTACCAGGCCACAGAGGAAGACAATGCAGCCAGTCCTGAGGAGACCTGATAGGCTAGGGTCAGATGGAAGGGGAGCAGGACCTCCCCTATCAGTGGACTTGGGGAGGGGCATGGGAGAAAAAGAAGGAGGGAGGGTGGGATTGGGACATGTAGAGGGAAGGGGCTACAGCTGGGATACAAAGTGAATTAATTGTGATAAATAAAAAAATTAATTTAAAAAAGAAAAAGAAAAAAAGAAACTGTGAGTCACAAATTAAAAAACTCCCTGATACATTTTAATAATATTTACATTGATTTACATTAATTCATATCAGATCATAATAGCAAACAGTTTTGATATTAGGATATTTTGTTTGATCCTGGAAATTCTTTCTTAATGGTCTTTACCAACTGTTCCACCCTCTTGAAGACTCTTGTCCTTACCACTCCTCAAGCCTCATTTATATCAGATCTTAGGAATAAGCCTCCCAACTGTGAGATACCTTATAATATTCAGTGTATTCCTCTGCATGCACAAAATGTGACACTTGCCCAACAGGGGGAACTGTGAATGAAAATTCCTGAAGAGAAGCTCTGTCTGGCTGTGAACAAAAGACTCCAGGGAGGAGTCTGTGTCTGCAGAGACTGATGGACTCACTGGAATTTCAGTACTATGGAGAGATCAGGATTTTCTAGGCTAAGACGCTGGTTATTTTATGATGGGCAAGTTTTAGTCTTCTGGAACAATCAATCTGCGCCCCACTCTTTATCTGAACTAAGATCATCATAA
The DNA here is from genome assembly GCF_907164565.1 of Psammomys obesus. Taxonomy (NCBI): domain Eukaryota; kingdom Metazoa; phylum Chordata; class Mammalia; order Rodentia; family Muridae; genus Psammomys; species Psammomys obesus. The sequence goes on along the minus strand of NW_026589137.1, from coordinate 8,996,278 downwards.
TACTAAATACTTCAGATCTTGGCTTTGATAAAAGTACAATCAATTTTGTCAATGCCCTACAGTCAGAGAATACCCAGTTTCTTGTATTTTCTCTATCTGCAATACTAGACTTTGTGAAGCTTTTCTCTCTCTCTCTCTCTCTCTCTCTCTCTCTCTCTCTCCCTCTCTCAATCATACACACACACACACACACACACAACAATCAGAGTCAGAGATTGACTCTTTAAGATATGCATCATCAAGGAGCCATAAATCCGAGAAGATAGTGTATTAAAGATGAAAACAGGAGATGAATTAGGGATAGGGACCCTGATCCTCATTCTTAACCATAAGCCAGAAATGCTGTTTTTGTAGAAATACCAGATGTGGATGGGGACTTTGATTTCTCTCTTCCTCTTCCTCCTTCTTATTATTATTTAAATTTTCTTCACTTTCTATCCCAGCTGTAGCCCCCTCCCTCATCTCCTCCTGGTCCCACCCTCCCTCCCTCTTACCTCCTATGCCACTCCTTTAGTCCACTGATAGGGGAGGTCCTCCTCCACTACTATATGATCCTAGCCTATCAGGTCTCATCAGGACTGTCTGGGTCCTCTTTCTCTGCTGACTCAGTTGGCAGGAGGTGATCAAAGAGCAGGCAACAGAGTTCATGCCAGAGAATGTCCCTGCTCTTCTTTACCAGGGATCCACAGGGAGACTGAGCGGCCTATGGGCTACATCTGAGCAGGGGTATAAGTCCTCTCCATGCATGGTCCTTGGATGGTGCATGAGTCTCTGCAGGATCTCTTGGACTCAGATTTTGTTAATTTTGTTGATCTCCTTGGGCTTCTGTTCCCTCCATGTCCCTCTATCCCCACCCACCTTTTCTTCCATAAGACTCCCTGCTCTCTGCCCAAAGTTTGGCTGTAAGTCTGGGCATCTGCTTTGATCCCCTGTTGGGTGGAGCCTTTGAGAGGACACTCTATAGTAAGCTCCCATCCTGTTTCCTCTCTTCCACTGCTTCTGGTGTTTGCCATTCTGAATGAGATTTAAGCATCCTCCCTAAGGCCTTCCATAGTGCTTTGTTTCTCCAGATCTAGCTATACCACTCCTGGGCATATACCCAAAAGATGCCCCACCATTCAATAATGACATCTGTACAACTATATTCATAGCAGCTTTATTTGTAATAGCCAGAATCTGGAAACACCCTAGATGTTCCTTAATGGAGGAATAGAAGATACAGAAATTGTAGCACATTTACACAATAAAATACTACTCAGCAATTAAAATCAAGGAAATCATGAAATTTGCAGGCCAATGGTGGGATCTAGAAGAGATCATCCTGAGTGAGGTAATCCAGAAACAGAAAGACAGGCATGGTATACACTCACTTATAAGCGGTTATTACCTGTATAATATATGATAGCCCTACTAAAATATAGAGACCTAAAGTAGCAGCACAATTTTCAAAAGTCTCTTTAATAGAACCACAAAATTATGTAATGATTGCCACTAACGCCTAAAGAAATACTCCACACTTTCTCCCAGCACCCAAGAGGTAGGGGAATTTGGACAAACATGTACTACATACTGAAACCATCTCACTGCAAAAAAGAAAAGAAAAAAGGTAGAAGTTCTCAATACTCATTGCCAGTTATTCCTTGCTTTTAACTTCCTCAATCTTAAGCAACTGTTACTCTATTTACTATTTCCAGATATTTCATATTCATAAAAGTATGCAATATGTAACCTTTCCTAGTGTTAGGATTGGAGCCCAGGACTGTATCCATGCTAGGCAAGCACTATCTTTCTAATTTTTTATTTATTACAATTTATTCACTTTGTATTCCTGCTGTGGCCTACTCTCTCATCTCCTCCCAATCTCATCCCCTCTCCCTCTTCTCCCACGGTCTTCTTCCCCTTCTATCTGACTCTCGCCTATCAGGTCTCATCAGGATTGGCTGCATCATCTTCCTCTGTAGTCTTGAAAGGCTGCAGGCCCCAGGGGGAGTTGATCAGAGAGCCTGCCACTGAGTTCATGCCAGAAAAAGCCCCTGCTCCCCTTACTGGAGAACCGCTTAGAGACTGAGTATATGGGCTGCATCTGAACAGGGGTTTTAGGTTATATCCATTCACGGCCCTTAGTGGGCTCCACACCAGCACCAACGTATGGCATTTTTTGACTAGCCTTTCTGACATTTTAAGAGGATATCCATGATTTGTGAAGGAGCTATATATACCATGCACTCCTCTAACCATGTTCTGAGGCTTTACAAAGACTCTGCTCTATTATAAACTCTTCTTTAAAATTACAAAACTGAAAAGGGGTTTAATAGGTTGAAGAATTTGACCACACTTCCAGTGACACCACAGAAGAACTAGGGATTAGAATTCAAGTTACATGGTAACAGAGCCTGTGCTTTTGTTTTAATTGCACAAAACTATTCGTTAAATCGTGACAGCAAGTACAAAATAAAGCTACATATGATGACACAAGTTTTTAAATCCTAGAACAGGGAAGGTTTCCAGGGCAGGAAGAGCAGGATTTCAAGGTTGTCTTGCCTATGTAGAGAATTTGAGGTAAACTGGGTCACATGAAACCCTTCTCAAGATAAAAAAAAAAGACCTTTGAGGTGAGTCAGTGGGTAAAAGGACAGATGCAGTGTCACACATTTACAATCACAGCACTCTTATACAAGTGAGGATGGAGAGACAGAGGAATTGCCTGCAAACTCACAAGCCAGCTAACCTGGAATACACTGCACAGAAGAAAAAAGAGTGGACAGTCAGTTTTTTTTTAATTATACTTTATTTACTTTATATCCCTCCTCTAGTTCCCTCCCTCCTCCCCTCCCAATCCCTTCCTTCCTCTCTCTTCTCCACACACTCCCCTCCCCAAGTCCAATGGTAAGGGACTGTTTCTTTTTCTTCCTTCTGATCCTAGTCTGTTAGGTCTCATCAGGAGTGGCTGCATTGTCTTCCTCTGTGGCCTGGTAAGGCTGCTCCTCCCTCAGGGGGAGGTGATTAAAGAGCAGGCCAATCAGTTCATGTCAGAGACAGTCCCTGTTCCCAGTACTATGGAACCCACTTGGACTCTGAACTGCCATGGGCTATATCTGTGCAGGGGTTCTAGGTTATCGCCATGCATAGTACTTGATTGGAGTATGAATCTCAGGAAAGACCCCTGTGTTCAAATTTTTCAGTTCTTTTGCTCTCCTTGTGGACCTCCTGTCCTCTCCAGATCTTACTATTATTTCCCACTTCTTTCATGAGATTCCCTGCATTCTGCCCAAAGTTTGGCCATAAGTCTCAACATCTGCTTTGATAGTCTGCAGGTCAGAACCTTTCAGAGGCCCTCTGTGGGAGGTTCCTAACTTGTTTCCTGTTTTCTTCTTCTTCTAGTGTACATCCTCTTTGCCTTTCAGAGTGGGGATTGAACATTTTAGCCAGAGTCCTCCCTCTTGATTAGTTTTTTTAGATGTACAGATTTTACTAGGTTTATCCTATATTACATATCTATATGAGTGAGTATATACCGTGTGTGTCTTTCTACTTCTGGGATAGCTCACTCAGGATGATCCTTTCCAGATCCCACCATTTACCTGCAAATTTCATGATTTCCTTCTTTTTCATTGCTGAGTAATAATCCATTGTGTAGATGTACTACAATTTCTGTATCCATTCTTCAGTTGCGGGGCATCTAGGTTGTTTCCAAGCTCTGGCTATTAAGAATAAAGCTGCTACAAAGATGGTTGAGCAAATGTCCTTATTGTGTACTTGAGCATCTTTTGGATATATGCCTAGGAGTGTTATAGCTAGATCTTGAGGAAGTGATATTCCTTGTTGTCTGAGAAAGTACCAGATTGATTTCCAGAGTGCTTGTACGAGTTTACATTCCTCAGCAGTGGAGGAGGGTTCCCCTTTCTCCACAACCTCTCCAGCATGTGTTGTCACTTGAGATTTTAATCTTGGCCATTCTGATGGATGTAAGGTGAAATCTCATAGTCATCTTGATTTGCATTTCCCTGATGGCTTATGACATTGTGCATTTCCTTGATTCTCTGCCATTTGATATTCCTCTATCGAGAATTCTCTGTTTAGCTCTGTTCCCCATTTTTTAATTGGATACCTTGATTTGTTGTTTTTCAACTTCTTTAGTTATTTATATATACTGGATATTAGCCCTCTGTCACATAGAGGGTTGGTAAAGATCCTTTCCCAATCTGTAGACTGTCATTTTGTTTTGCGGACAGTGTCCTTTGCTTTACAGAAGCTTTTCAGTTTCATGAGGTCCCATTTATTGATTGATGATCTTTGTCTGTGCAGTTGGTATTCTGTTCAGGAAGTTTTCTCCTGTACCAATGAGTTCTAGGGTCTTCCCCTATGAAGCCACAGTCATCTTGGTACCTAAACCTCACAAAGACCCAACAAAGAAAAAGAATTTCAGGCCAATCTCCCTTATGAACATTGACACAAAAATACACAACAAAATACTTGCAAACCGAATGCAAGAACACATCAAAGATATCATCCACTATGACCAAGTAGGCTTCATCCCAGGCATGCAGGTGTGGTTCAATATATGGAAATCCATCAATGTGATCCACCATATAAACAAACGGAAAGGAAAAAACATATGATAATCTCCTTAGATGCTGAAAAAGCATTGGACAGAATCCAACATCCATTCATGTTTAAAGTCTTGGAGAGTTCAGGGATACAAGGCACATATCTAAACATAGTAAAGGCAATATACAGCAAGCCTATAGCCAACATCAAACTAAACAAAGAGAACCTTAATGCAATACCACTGCAGTCAGGGACAAGGCAAGGCTGTCCACTCTCTCCATATCTCTTCAACATAGTGCTGGAAGTCCTTGCTAGAGCAATAAGACAGTTGAAGGAGATCAAGGGGATACATATGGGAAAGGAAGAAGTCAAATTATCACTATTTGCAGATGATATGATAGTATATATGAGTGACCCCAAAAACTCTACCAGGGAACTCCTACAGCTGATAAACACCTTCAGCAAAGTGGCCGGATACAAAATTAACTCAAAAAAATCAGTAGCCCTCCTGTATACAAAAGACAAAAGGGCTGAGAAAGAAATTAGAGAAACAACACCATTCACAATAGCCACAAATGACATAAAGTACCTTGGTGTAACCCTAACCAAGCAAGTCAAAGACTTGTATGAAAAAAATTTCAAGTCTCTGAAGAAAGAATTAGAGGAAGATATGAGAAGATGGAAAGCTCTCCCATGCTCATGGCTTGGCAGGATTAACATAGTAAAAATGGCCATCTTACCAAAAGCAATCTACAGATTTAATGCAATTCCCATCAAATTGCCAACACAATTCTTTACAGACCTGGAAAGAAAAATTCTCAACTTCGTATGGAATAACAAGAAAACGAGAATTGCTAAAACAATCCTCTACAATAAAAGATCTTCTGGAGGTATCCCCATCCCTGATCTCAAGCTGTACTATAGAGCAACAGTTATAAAAACTGCATGGTACTGGCATAGAAACAGAATGGTGGATCAATGGAACCGAATAGAAGACCCAGAAATAAACCCACACACTTATGGACACCTGATTTTTGACAAAGATGCCAAAACCATACAATGGAAAAAAAGATAGCATCTTTAACAAATGGTGCTGGTCCAACTGGATGTCTACATGTAGAAAAATGAAAATAGATCCATACTTATCACCCTGCACAAAACTGAAGTCCAAGTGGATCAAAAACCTCAACAGACAACCAGACACATTAAATCAGTTAGAATAAAAAGTGGGGCAGTCAGTTTTGACCCTTGAACTTGCCTGTGTCTTCCTTTTCCTCTTCTGGGGATGATGCTTAGAGGCACTCAGAATGGTCTAGCATTTGACATACCATCGCAGTCTCTTCTACAATATAGCCTCTAACAAAACCAGGCTGTCTAGAACCCCTGGCAACAGGATTGTTTACAAGGTTACCAACAAGGTTGGCAAAGCACCTAAATCTGCGTGGTGTGTGTCTGGGCAGATTTCAAGGGTTTTTTGCTCTGAGGCCTAAAGTCCTTATGAGATTGTTTAAGACAAAGAAAGAAGTGCATCAATGGGGCCTATGGTGGTTCCATGTTATGCCAAGTGTGTGCATGGCAGGATCATGCGGGATTTTCCTTATTAAGGAGCAGAAAAGCTTTGTGCAAGTGTTGAAAACACAAGCATGGAGTCAGAAAGCAAAATAAATGTGCAGCTTTTTTAAGTAATAAAAGTCAAGGCTTGGTCTACGGAAAAAAAAAAGAAACTAGAGAGATGCTGCCTCAACAAGGTAGAAAGAAGAACCAACCCCTGAAAACTAAAATTGATCTCTCACCTCTACATACATGCCTACACACTCAAACAAATCACATACACACAAAACACACACACTACTAATACTAGTAATATATTTTAAAAAAATAAAAAACTCAAGAACAACAAAAATTGGCGTCAAAGCTGGAGGATAGTGAGTCTAAGACCCATAATGAATTTTATGACATTTGTTGCGCTGACTTTGACATAATAAAGAGAAACTGAACAGTTATCTTTTTACAAAGTATGTGTCTTTATTTACCATAAGGTCTAATTTATTAGTTAGATATGCCTGCACCACAGCCTGGCATATCTCTTTGATGTGGGGGTAGAATTCACAGTGATTTACCCATTTATATTGATTTCTGCAATAGTCCTCTAGTGACTTTTTGCATGGATGTGATTTCCTTTCCCAATGGTATTTAAGCCATCATTGTGAGAGCACTGTGGCCCAAAGGCTCTTCTGCAGCCAGGGGAAAACAGTCACGCTGTATGTAAGTGTAGAGGACCCACATAACACTGCATTGGGACCAAAACCTCTATGCACTTGAGCTTTTTAGACTTAGAAAATCTTGATATAGATAGATAGGTAGTTAGATAGATAGATAGATAGATAGATAGATAGATAGATAGATATAGATATAGATATAAATATAGTAGATATAGATATATTCATTTTGAGTATGCAGTTTGAGTGTGAAACAGGTCTTGTTGCTTATTTCTCTCTGTTGCAAGTTTTGCACTTACAATGTCAACACTAAATCTTATTTAATATTTTTATCCTACTATCCCAGCTTTGGATGTTTTATAAATAGGTAAAATTCAACAAGCCTAATATTGACCTGATATATATATATATATATATATATATATATGCATATATATATATGCTATAAAAATGTAGGCAGCGCTTAATGTTTGTACTGATAAAATATACTGATCATAGCTGATATTTAGGATTGTCATTCATGCACAATCTTTCCCATATACACACTTTAGTCACCAAAAATAAATACAGGATTTAGACAACTGGGTGAGTAACATATAGAAAATGGAGTGTGAGGGTTCTGACACAGGACACATGATTTTATATATTGAGCACCATATTCTTTATAAGTAGAAAAAAAAGAAAATAAAGACTGGAGAGACAGTTCAGCAACTCACAGTACCTGTTGCTTCTGTAAAGGACCTCTATGAAAGGTTTGGTTGCTAGCACCCAGAGAGTAGCTCACAGCTACCTGTAATGTCTGATTAAGGGTACCTCAGCCCCTCATCTGGCTTTGGTAGGTACTTCACACATGTGATGCACATGCACTTGTGCATGTTTACTCTAAGAAAAACTAAACTAAGGAATCACAGTAATCAAAAGTGTAGGTGAATGATTATAAAGACAGATCTCTTGATCATAGAGCTTAGATGCAATGCTGTAAAAGAAAAAGCCTGCAGAGTGGCTTAGTGAATAAAGCACATATCCTCAAGCATAGGAACTGGAGTTCATATTTATAAAAAAAATAAAAAAATAAAAATAAACATAACCTAGAATCCTAGAACTCCTGCACAGAGGTAGCCTGTGGCAGCTCAGTATGCAAGTGGGTTCCCTAGTAAGAGGAAGAGGGACTGTTTCTGACATAAACTCAGTGGCTGGCTCTTTGATCACCTCCCCCTGAGGGGGGAGCAGCCTTACTAGGCCACAGAGGAAAACTATGAAAAACAGTCCTAATGAGACCTGATAGGCTAGAGTCAGATGGAAGGGGAGGAGGACCTCCACTATCAGTGGTGTGTGGAAGAGGCATAGAAGGAGATGAGGGAGAGAAGTAGAGTGTTATTGCGAGGGGATGAGGGAAGGGGCTACAGCTGGGATACAAAGTGAATAAATTGTAATAAATGAAAAAATTATATTAAAAAAACATGAAAACCTAATAGTCATAGAGGCCACCTATGGTCCCAACATGCAGAAGGCAGGAATAGACAATGCCTGAAGCATATTGTCTAACTACATTCACCAGAATTTATGAGTTCTAGGTATAGTGCAGGCTGCTGATTTGTAGAGACTCAATGAGTAAGACAAAACTTTTGAATTCAACAAAGAGCCTATACATATATATGCATAGGCTTATATGCACATCTGCACACACACGCACTTACACAAACACACATGCACAAACACAAACACACACTATACAAATGAAATAAATAGAGGCGACTGAAGGGATCTCTCTTGTGTTAAGAGCACTAGGTGCTCCTGCAAAGGATCTGGTTCATTTCCTAAGCACCCCCTTGGCAGCTCCCAACCATCTGTAACTCTAGTACCAGGGAATCTGACATTCTCTCTGGCCTCCATGGCTATTAGGCAAGTATATGGTACATAGACATGCAACCATGTAAAAACCCAATATTTATAAAATAACAAAACTAAAGCACATTTTTCAAAGCATATCAGAAAGCAGCCATGCTACCTCGAGTTCAAACTCACTGGAGAGATCAACCTTCAAGGAGAAGAAAGCTGCGGTATACAAGTCTTGAGATGTAAGATTAATAAAAAAAAAAAAAAAAAAAAGAAGAAGAAGAAAGAAGGAGAGGTAGAAAAAGCCGTTGGGAATTCTAGAATTGAGCATAATTAATGGGGGAGCTTTATTCAGAACATCTTGGATAACTGCCTCTGGGAACTTGCTCTTACACACTGCTTTTTTTCTCAGTATAAATTTTGCTTCTGTCTTTTTTTGTTGCTTTTTTATTTTATTTTATTTTATTATTTTTTGCTTAAAAGAAATAGAAGTCAGGGTCAAGATGGCGGCACGGGGAGGACTCTCATTCTGAGCAGCAGCACAGCAGGATCGGCAGTGACCAGCAATCAGAACTCACGGCCATAAAACACAAGTGATTGTGTTTCCCAGGAGAGAGGATACCCTACGGTGGGGGATTCAATCAGCTTTAACTCACTGGGCTAAACTGCAGAAGAGATCCCGGTTCCACCAGGCACTTGGTCGCCAGCCCCAGCCCAGAGCCACAAGCCAACGTGATCTGGTCACTGTCCCAGACTGAACTGTGGGCCCACAACATCACAGACTGGATTTTCCAGCCAAGAGATAACCTCACGGAGCAGGAAATGATTGGGACCGACCTTAGGTCACCCAGACATCCCATGGAAAAGACTCGGGTTTCGCGGGAGCCCCAGGAGCCAGCCCAGAGCCAGAGCCGGGAAACCAGGTGCCTACACAGAGCCCTGCCTGCACGCCTGATTCGCCACCTCAGATAGAACTGTGGGCCCCAGGGGACCAGAGACTGAGTTTCACTGTTGGGTGCAAACCCATAGGGAGGGAAACGGCTGGTCTGATCTCAGAGCACTCAGCTGATACCACCACCCCAAAAAGGTCTCGGGAAAATTACCCAGTTTAGGCAGACATCCAGACTCCCAAGGCCAGAAAAGCAGAGCCACGGGTGGGCGTCTATGCCTGTGGTTCTACTTGCCACCCCAGACAGAACAGTGGTCCCCAAAGCAAAGACTGGGTGTCCTTGGCAGGAGGAAACCCCACAGCGGGGGAATCATCAGGTCTAACACTAGGACACCCAGCACCAAAAGACTTTCTGGATTCACGCAGACTCTAGGCTCTAGCTTTCTACTGCAGGCAGGAGCGCTGTGCTCAGCCGCCATTATTGAGTACCCCTAGGGCACTGGGGCACACAGCTGCAACCTCAGACCTACAGAAGCCAGAGAGCCATTACAGCAGCCCTCAGATACTGTGACAAGGATCAAGCAGTTACCCTAGTTAGACTGACAAAACTATGGGAATCCCTGGTCCTTCAAGAGGGCTACACCCACAGCGTCCAGACCAGAACAGTGCCAGGAGCTGACATCCCAGACAAGGACACACAGCTTCTGGTCCAGAGTGAGGCACCCAGCCTTCAGACCAGAGTGGAGCCCTCAGTTACCAGCCTCCAGACCAGAGCGGCGCCCCCAGGCGCCAACTGAAAATAGGTGTACATTCTCCAGGCCCAGAGCAGAGCACTCAGCCTCTGGCCCAGAGCCTTGTTGGGCGCTCCTCTCACTTTCCCAGACAGAACTGTGTGCCCCAGGATAACAGACTGAGTTTCCCTGTTGGAAGAAAACCACACAGCTAAGGAATCAGCAGGTTCTTCAAGAGGACTGTACCTGGAAAACTGTAACAACGGCAGCAGCTCACTAAATTTATAATGAGAAGCCCAACAGTGTGGCAGCTGTCTTGAGAACTTCTATGTGTGAGAGGAGAGCCCCCCTGCTTAACAAAGACCACAGCTACTACTCAGGTCTATACACCTGAGGTGAGCAGTGGCAATTCCTGAGAAACACTGGCCATACAGTGACCATACCAAAAAAGCAGAGGAGGACTCCTTCAGGAAAAATCATCTTCCGGCCAAGGGGATTCTCCCTACCTCAAGACTGCAGGAAGCACAGAAACTAACAGCCAACACCTAAAACAGCCCAATGGGTAGAGGTCAGTGTAAAAGCTCAACCAAAAAAGACAGAGCAATATGGCATCTCCAGGACCCAGCCATCCAGGGGTGAACAGCCCTGGACAAAGCAGCATGATAGAAAATCAAGAAGATGACCTTACATCTATGCTGATGAAGAGGATAATAGAGGAAACAAATAAAATATGTAAAGGATTAGAGGAAGATAAAACCAAACAGATCATGGCTATCCATAAAGAAGTGGGGGAAGTTAAAGACAAGCAGATTATGACCATCCATGAAGAAATACGGGAAGATGCAGCCAAACAGTTTGTGGCCTTCAGAGAAGAAATAATTAAATCACTGGAAGAAATAAAAGAAACAGAGTTGAAGGAAATAAAAGAAAAAGAGGAAAATACAATCAGACAGGTAAAGGAAGTAAAACAACACAAAGACCTGAAGATAGAACTGGAAAAATTAAAGAAAACACAAAAGGAGGAAATAATGGAGAGGAAGAATTTAGGGAAGAAAACAGGAATTACAGAGGTAAGCATAACCAACAGACTACAAGACATGGAAGAAAGAATCTCAGGTGTAGAAGATACAATGGAAGAAATCGATGTATCTGTCAAAGAAAATGTTAAATGCAAAAAATTCCTGACACAGACCATCGAAGAAATCCAAGACAATATGAAAATCAAAACCTAAGAATAATAGGTATAGAGGAAAAAGAAGAATTCCTTCTCCAAGGCCCAGAAAATATTTTCAACAAAATCATTGAAAAAAATTTCCCCAACTTAAAGGAGAGGCCAATAAGAATATATGAGGCCTACAGAACACCCAACAAATTTGACCAGAAAAGAAAATCCTACCGCCACATAATAATCAAAACAGTAAGTATACAGAACAAAGAAAAAATACTGAAAGCTGCAACGGAAAAAGGCCAAGTAACATATAATGGCAAACCCATTAGAATCACACCTGACTTTTCAACAGAGACTATGAAAGCTAGAAGGGCCTAGACAGATATCATGCAGACACTAGAGAACACAGATGTCAGCCCAGGCTACTATACCCTGCAAAACCCTCAGTCCTCATAGACGGAGAAAACAAGATATTCAATGACAAAAACAAATTTCAACAATACCTACACACAAATCCAGCATTACAGAAGACACTGGAAGGGAAAATACAACGCAAGAAAATTAGCTTCTGTCAAGAAAACAAAAGAAATAATTAACCTTACCACAGTAAAACAAAAAGCAACTAAGCACACAACCTTATGACCACAGCCAACATCAAAATCAAAGGATCTAACAGCCACTGGTCATTAATCTCTCTCAACATCAATGGACTCAACTCTCCAGTAAAAAAACACAGATTAACAAAATGGATACGTAAACAAAACCCAGCAATCTGTTGCATACAAGAAACATACCTAAGGCACAAAGATAGACATTACCTGAGGGTAAAAGGTTGGAAGACGACTTTCCAAGCAAATGGACCCAAGAAACAAGCAGGAGAGGCCATTCTAATATCTGATAAAATAGACTTTCAACCAAAATTAATAAAAAGAGATGGGGAAGGACACTTCATACTCATTAAGGGAAAATTCCACCAGGAAGACATCACAATCCTGAACATCTATGCCCCAAATACAAGAGCACCCACATTTGTAAAAGAAACATTGATAAAATTTAAATATAGATCCCCACACATTAATAGTGGGAGACTTCAACACCCCACTCTCAACAAAGGACAGGTAAACAAAACAAAAATTAAACAAAGGAACAATATCTCTGACAGAGGTCATGAATCAAATGGACCTCACAGACATTTACCGAACTTTACACCCAAACACAAAAGAATTTACCTTCTTCTCAGCAACTCATGGAACCTTCTACAAAATAGACCATATACTTGGTCACAAAGCAAGCCTCAACAGATACAAGAAGATTGAAATAATCCCTTCTATCTTGTGTGATCACCATGAAATAAAGCTGGACCTCAACAACAACAAAAATAGCAAAAAGCCTACACACACATGGAAACTGAACAACTTGTTACTAAATGACAGCTGGGTCAGGGAAGAAATAAAGAAAGAAATTAAATCTTCCTAGAACAAAATGAAAATGAAGACACAACATACCCAAACTTGTGGGACACAATGAAGGCAGTTCTAAGAGGAAAGTTCATAGCACTAAGTGCCTTCAAGAAGAAATTCGAGACAGCTCATTCAAGAAACTTAATGGCCCACGTAAAAGCCCTAGAAAATGAAGAAGCAGACACACCAAAGAAGGAGTAGACGGCTGGAAATAATCAAACTCAGGGCTGAAATCAATCAATTAGAAACAAATAAAACAATTCAAAGAATCAATGAAACCAAGAGCTGGTTCTTTGAGAAAATCAATAAGGTCGACAAGCCCTTAGCCAAGCTAACTAAAAGGCAGAGAGACACCATCCAAATCAACAAAATCAGAAATGAAAAGGGGGACATAACTGAAGACACTGAGGAAATCCAAACAATCATTAGGACTTACTTCAAAAGTCTATATGCCACAAAATTAGAAAATCTAAATGAAATGGACAATTTTCTTGATCAATTTGACTTCCCAAAACTGAATCAGGACCAGGTAAATCATTTAAATAGTCCTATATCCCCCCAAAAAAATAGAAGTGGTCATCGAAAGTCTCCCATCCAAAAGAAGCCCAGGACCAAATGGCTTCAGCGCAGAATTCTACCAGACCTTCAAAGAAGAGCTAACTCCAATTCTCTTTAAACTATTCCACAAAATAGACACAGAAGGAACACTACCAATCTTATTCTATGAAGCCACAGTCACCTTGGTACCTAAATCTCACAAAGACTCAACAAAGAAAGAGAATTTCAGGCCAATCTCCCTTATGAACATTGACACAAAAATACACAACAAAATACTTGCAAAATGAATACAAGAACACATAAAAGATATTATCCACTTTGACCAAGTAGGCTTCATCCCAGGCATGCAGGGATGGTTCAGTATACGGAAATCCATCAATGTGATCCACCATATTAACAAAGTGAAAGAAAAAAAAAAACACATGATAATATCTCTAGATGCTGAAAAAGCATTTGACAAAATCCAGCATCCATTCATGTTTAAATTATTGGAGAGATCAGGAATACAAGGCACATATCTAAGCATAGTAAAGGCAATATACATCAAGCCTATAGCCAACATCAAACTGAAAGGAGAGAAACTTAAAGCAATCCCACTGAAATCAAGGACAAGACAAGGCTGCCCACTGTCTCCATATCTCTTCAACATAGTGCTGGAAGTCCTTGCTAGAGCAATAAGACAGTTGAAGGAGATCAAGGGGATACAGATTGGAAAGGAAGAAGTCAAATTATTACTATTTGCAGATGATATGATAGTATACCTGAGTGACCCCAAAAACTCTACCAGGGAACTCCTACAGCTGATAAACACCTTCAGCAAAGTGGCCAGATACAAAATTAACTCAAAAAAAATCAGTAGCCCTCCTGTATACAAAAGACAAAAGGGCTGAGAAAGAAATTAGGGAAACAACACCCTTCACAATAGCCACAAAAGACATAAAGTACCTTGGAGTAACCCTAACCAAGCAAGTCAAAGACTTGTATGAAAAAAATTTCAAGTCTCTGAAGAAAGAAATAGAAGAAGATATCAGAAGATGGAAAGATCTATTATGCTCATGGCTTGGCAGGATAACATAGTGAAATTGGCCATCTTACCAAAAGCAATCTACAGATTTAATGCAATTCCCATCAAATTACCAACACATTTCTTTACAAACCTGGAAAGAAAAATTCTCAACTTCGTATGGAATAACAAGAAACCGAGAATTGCTAAAATAATTCTCTACAATAAAAGATCTTCTGGAGGTATCTCCATCCCTGATCTCAAGCTGTGGTATAGAGCAACAGTTATAAAAACTGCATGGTACTGGCATAGAAACAGAATGGTGGATCAATGGAACCGAATAGAAGACCCAGAAATAAACCCACACACTTATGGACACCTGATTTTTGACAAAGATGCCAAAACCATACAATGGAAAAAAAGATAGCATCTTCAACAAATGGTGCTGGTCTAACTGGATGTCTACATGTAGAAAAATGAAAATCGATCCATACATACAAAACTGAAGTCCAAGTGGATCAAAGACTTCAACATATAACCAGACACATTAAATCGGCTAGAAAAAAAATTGGGGAATACCCTAGAACTCATTGGTACAGGAGAAAACTTCCTGAACAGAACACCAACAGCACAGGCTCTAAGAGCAACAATCAATAAATGGGACCTCATGAAACTGAAAAGCTTCTGTAAAGCAAAGGACACCATCATCAAAACAAAGCGACTGCCTACAGATTGAGAAAGAATCATCACCAACCCTTTGTCTGACAGAGGACTCATATCCAGTATATATAAGGAACTAAACAAGCTGAAAAGCAGCAAACCAAGTAATCCACTTAAAAATGGGGAACATAGGTAGACAGAGAATTCTCTATAGAAGAATATCGAATGGCAGAGAAGCACTTAAAGAAATGCTCAACCTCATTAGCCATTAGGAAAATGCAAATCAAAACCACCCTGAGATTTTACCTTACACCCATCAGAATGGCCAAGATCAAAAACTCAAGGGACAACACATGCTGGAGAGGTTGTGGAGAAAGGGGAACCCTCCTCCACTGCTGGTGGAAATGTAAACTTTACAACCACTCTGGAAATCAATCTGGTGCTTTCTCAGACAACTAGGAATAGTGCTTCCCCAAGATACAGACATACCACTCCTAGGCATATACCCAAAAGAGGCTCAAGTACACAAAAAGACTTTTGCTCAACCATGTTTGTAGCAGCTTTATTTGTAATATCCAGAAGCTGGAAACAGCCCTGATGCCCCTCAACTGAAGAATGGATGCAGAAACTGTGGTACATCTATACAATGGAGTATTACTCAGCAATGAAAAATAAGGAAATCATGAAATTTGCAGGTAAATGGTGGGACCTGGAAAGGATCATCCTGAGTGAGTTGTCCCAGAAGCAAAAAGACACACACGGTATATACTCACTCATATTAACATACAACATAGAATAAACCCACTAAAATCTGTACATCTAAACATACTAAGCAAAAGAGAGGAGCCTAACTAAAATGTTCAATCCGCATCCTGAAAGGCAAAGAGGATGGACATCAGAAGAAAAAGAAAACAGGAAACAACCTAGGAACCTGCTACAGAGGGCCTCTGAAAGCTAGAAGAAGAAAACAGGAAACAACCTCTGAACCTGCCACAGAGGGCCTCTGAAAGCCTCTGCCATGCAGTCTGTCAAAGCAGATACTGAGCCTGATGTCCAACTGTCGGGCAGAGTGAATGGAATTTTATGTAAGAAGTGGGAAATAGTAAGAGCTGGAGGGGACGGGAACTCCACAAGGAGAGCAACAAAACAAGAAAATTTGAACACAGGGAACTTCCCAGAGACTCATACTTCAACCAAGGACTATTCATGGAAATAACCTAGAACCCTGACAATGCAGCCACTTCTGATGAGAACTGATAGACTAAGATCAGAAAGAAGGAGAGGAGGACCTCCCCTATCAGTGGACTTGGGGTGGGGCATGCATGCAGAAATGGGGGGAGGGTCGGACTGGGAGAGGAGAAGGTATGGGCTTATGGGAGGATACAAAATGAATAAAGTGTAATTAACAATAGTTAAATAAATAATTTTTAAAAAAAGAAATAGAAGTCAAACTATTAGCATACTTCATCTAGTAGCATGTTACATTTCTGTATTTCCTTCCCACAGTTAATCAATGGCAAGCTTTACCCTGCAAAACAAAAATCTATTTGTGGGCATATTATTATAGATTCTCATGAACAAAGATAAGCATACTACCAAGATATATCAATTAGTATTTGAGCCATGGATACCATGAAAGAAATTTCACAGAACCAATAAACACAAAGACTAACATCTAAGAGGAAAAGTAAATACAAGTAAAAAAAAACATACTTTTTAAAATTTTTACTTATTTATTATTTATTACAATTTATTCTTTTTGTATCCTGGCTGTGGCCCACTCCCTCATCTCCTCTCAGTCCCACCCTCCCTTCCTCTTCTCCCCCTGTGTCCCTCCCTAGTCCACTGATAGAGGAACTCCTCCTCCCCTTCTATCTGGCCCTAGCCTATCAGGTCTCATAAGAACTGTCTACATCATCTTACTTGTGGCCTGGCAAGGCTGCACCACCCCAAGAAAAACATACTTATTGTTGCATGATGGAGCATCTTTTGGTTATATACCCAGAAGTATTATAGCTTGGTCTTGAGATAGAGCTATTCCCAATTTTCTGAGAAAGCACCAGATTGATTTCCAAAGTGGTTGTATAAGTCTATACTCCCACCAGCAACAGAGGAGGGTTCCCCTTTCTCCACATCCTCACTTGCATATGCTGTCACCTGAGATTTTGATCTTAGTCAGTCTGACCAGTGTGAGATGGAATCTCAGAGTCATTTTGATTTGCATTTCCCTAATGACTAAGGATACTGGACATTTCTTTAAGTGCTTCTCAGCCATTTGAGATTCCTCCTTGAGAATTCTCTATTCAGTTTGGAGCCCCATTTTTCACTTGGGCTATTTTGTTTATTGATGTTTCTTTAATTCTACATATATTTTAGATATTAGCCCTTTGTCAGATGTAGGATTGAAGAAGACATTTTCCCAATCTGTAGACTGTCGTTTCGTTCTATTGACAGTGTCCTTTGCCTTACAGAAGCTTTTCAGTTTCATGAAGTCCCATTTATTGATTGTTGATCTTAGAACCTGAGCTATTGGTGTTCTGTTCAGGAAGTTGTCTCCTGTGCCACCGAGTTTGAGGCTTTTCCCCACTTTCTTTCCTAATAGATTTACTGTATGTGGTGTTATATTGAGGTCTTTGATTCACTTGGACTTGAGTTTTGTGCAAAGTGATAAATATGGATCTATTTGCATTTTTCTACATGTAGGCATACAGTTAGACAAGGACAATTTGTTGAATATGGTGTCTTTCTTTTTAACCATACAACAAGGACACTTGCTCAGCCATGTTCATAGCAGCTTTGCTCATAATAGCCAGAACCTGGAAGCAAGTGTAAGCACTTTTAAAAAAGAGTGTAAGCACTCTTTTTCAAAACTCTACTTTTTGGGGGTGTTTACACCTCAACCTCTCTTTCAACCTTACACCCTATGTAGAAGGTGGGGAGAGAGGGCCCCTTTACTTCTCCTGGCTGTTTAAGGATAATGGGTTATTTTAGAACTTTATACCAATCTCTTTCAACAACAAGCACAGAACACAGTCTCCTCAGCTGCTGCTCCCCAAGTGTTTCTCTCTATCTGTCTGTTCCAAACCACCACATGGGTGTCTCTCAGGTCTCTCCAAACTGCTACATGCCACACACCAACACTGAACACCACATTTTCTCTTTCTCGGCTCTAATATTTATACTCTCAGAGTCGTAGACCAGCTCCCTCTCTGTGCCTCATGTTGAAGGCCATTACCAGCTTGCAAAAGCCACGTCCCACATGAGACAATTGACAAGTATGGACAAACTATAGCCCAAATAAAACTCCACATTTGGAATTAAAACAAAACCTATTTATATAACATAACTGAGTTTACAAAGAAACCAAAACTTCCATTAAATCCTAGCTGTCCCTCAACCAAAGAATGGATAAAGAAACTGTGGCACATTTCCACAATGGGATACTACTGAGCTATTAAAAACAAAGACATCATTAATTTTTTTTCTTTTTTTCTTTATATTTTTTTATTTTTTATTACTTACAGTTTATTCACTTTGTATCCCCTCACAAGCCCCTCCCTCCTCCCCTGCCAGCCTCACCCTCCCTCCCCCTACTTCTCCCTTGCCCCTCCCAAGTCCACGGATAGGGGAGGTCCTCCTTTCCTTCCTTCTGAACTTAGTCTATCATATCCCATTAGGAATGGCTGCATTGTCATCTTCTGTGGCCTGGTAGGGCTGCTCTCCCCTCAGGGGGATGATCAAAGAACAGGCCTATCAGATTATGTAAGAGGCAGTTCCTCTTCCCATTACTATGGAACCAACCCACTTGGATACTACGCTGTCATGGACTACATCTGTGCAAGGGTTCTAGGTTATCTCCATGCATGGTCCTTGGTTAGAATATGAGTCCCTGGGGAGACCCCTGTATTCAAATTTTCTGGTTCTGTTGCTCTCCTTGTGAGGTTCCTGTCCTCTCCAGATCTTCTTATTTCCCACTTCTTACTTAAGATTCCATGCACTTTGCCCATCAGTTGGCCTTAAGTCTCAGTGTCTGCTTTGATAGTCTGTAGGGCAGAGCCTTTCAGAGGCCCTCTGTGGCAGGTTCCTAGGTTGATTCCTGTTTTCTTCTTCTTCTTCTGATGTCTATCCTCTTTGCCTTTTGGGACGGGGATTGAGCGTTTAAGTCAGGGTCTGCTCTCTTGATTACTTTCTTTAAATGTTCAGGGTTTTAGTAGGTTTCTCCTATGTTATATGTCTATATGACTGATTATATACCGTGTGTGTATTTCTGCTTCTGGGACAGCTCACTCAGGATGATCCTTTCCAAGTCCCACCATTTACCTGCAAATTTCATGATTTCTTTATTTTTCATTGCAGAATAATACTCCATTGTGTAGATGCACCACAATTTGTGCATTCATTCTTCAGATCAGGGGCATCTGGGCTGTTTCCAGCTTCTGGCTATTACAAATAAAGCTGCTACAAGCACGGTTGAGCAAAAGTCTTTATTGTGTACTTGAGCCCCTTTTGGATATATGCCTATGAGTGGTATGTCTGGATCTTGAGGAAGTGCTATTCCAAGTTGTCTGAGAAAGCACCAGATTGATTTCCAGAGTGGTTGTAAAAGTTTACATTCCCACCAGCAGTGGAGGAGGGTTTCCCTTTCTCCACAGCCTCTCCAGCATGTGTTGTCCCTTGAGTTTTTAATCTTGGCCATTCTGCTGGGTGTAAGGTGAAATCTCAGGGTGGTTTTGATTTGCATTTCCCGAATGGCTAATGAGGTTGAACATTTCTTTAAGTGTTTCTCTGCCATTCAGTATTCCTCTACAGAGAATTCTCTGTCTAGCACTGTTGCCCATTTTTTAAGTGGATTACTTGGTTTGCTGTTTTTCAGCTTCTGTAGTTCTTTATATATACTGGATATGAGTCTTCTGTCAGATAAAGGGTTGGTGAAGATTCTTTCCCAATCTGTAGGCAGTCGTTTTGTTTTGGATGATGGTGTCATTGGCTTTACAGAAGCTTTTCAGTTTCATGAGGTCCTATTTATTGATTGTTGTTCTTAGAGCCTGTGTTGTTGGTGTTCTGTTCTGGAAGTTGTCTCCTGTGCCAATAAGTTCTAGGGTATTCCCCAATTTTTCTTCTAACTGATTTAGTGTGTCCGAATTTATGTTGAGGTCTTTGATCCACTTGGACTTCAGCTATGTGCCTGGTGATAAGTATGGATCTATTTTCATTTTTCTACATGTAGACATCCAGTTGGACCAGCACCATATGTTGAAGATGTTATCTTTATTTCATTTTATGCTTTTGGCTTCTTTGTCAAAGATCAGGTGTCCATAAATGTGTGGGTTTATTTCTGGGTCCTCTGTTCCGTTCCATTGATCCACCATTCTGTTTCTATGCCAGTGCCATGCAGTTTTTATAACTGTTGCTCTATACTACAGCTTACATCAGGGATGGAGACACCTCCAGAAGATCTTTTACTGTAGAGAATTGTTTTAGCAATTCTGGGTTTCTTGTTATTCCATATGAAGCTGAGAATTTTTCTTTCCAGGTCTGTAAAGAATTGTGTTGGTAATTTGATGGGGATTGCATTAAATCTATAGATTACTTTTGGTAAGATGGACATTTTTACTATGTTAATCCTACCCAGCCATGAGCATGGTAGATCTTTCCATCTTCTGATATCTTCTTCTATTTCTTTCTTCAGAGACTTGAAATTTTTTTCATACAAGTCTTTGACTTGCTTGGTTAGGGTTACTCCAAGGTACTTTATGTCTTTTGTGGCTATTGTGAAGGGTGTTGTTTCCCTAATTTCTTTCTCAGCCCTTTTGTCTTTTGTATACAGGAGGGCTACTGATTTTTTTTTGAGTTAATTTTGTATCCGGCCACTTTGCTGAAGGTGTTTATCAGCTGTAGGAGTTCCCTGGTAGAGTTTTTGGGGTCACTCAGGTATATTATCATATCATCTGCAAATAGTAATAATTTGACTTCTTCCTTTCCAATCTGTATCCCCTTGATCTCCTTCAACTGTCTTATTGCTCTAGCAAGGACTTCCAGCACTATGTTGAAGAGATATGGAGAGAGTGGGCAGCCTTGTCTTGTCCCTGATTTCAGTGGGATTGCTTAAGTTTCTCTCCTTTCAGTTTGATGTTGGCTATAGGCTTGATGTATATCGCCTTTACTATGCTTAGATATGTGCCTTGTATTCCTGATCTCTCCAATAATTTAAACATGAATGGATGCTGGATTTTGTCAAATGCTTTTTCAGCATCTAGAGATATTATCATGTGTTTTTTTTTTCTTTCACTTTGTTAATATGGTGGATCACATTGATGGATTTCCGTATACTGAACCATCCCTGCATGCCTGGGATGAGGCCTACTTGGTCATGGTGGATAATATCTTTGATGTGTTCTTATATTAGGTTTGCAAGTATTTTGTTGAGTATTTTTGCATCAATGTTCATAAGGGAGATTGGCCTAACATTCTCTTTCTTTGTTGAGTCTTTGTGAGGTTTAGGTACCAAGGTGATTGTGGCTTCATAGAATGAGTTTGGTAGTGTTCCTTCTGTTTCTATTTTGTGGAATAGTTTAAAGAGAATTGGAGTTAGCTCTTCTTTGAAGGTCTGGTAGAATTCTGTGCTGAAACCATCTGGTCCTGGGCTCCTTTTGGATGGGAGACTTTCGATGACTGCTTCTATTTCCTTGGGGGATATAAGACTATTTAATTGATTTACCTGGTCCTGATTCAGCTTTGGTAAGTCGAATTGATCAAGAAAATTGTCCATTTCATTTAGATTTTCTAATTTTGTGGCATATAGACTATTGAAGTAAGTCCTAATGATTGTTTGGATTTCCTCAGTGTCTTCAGTTATGTCCCCCTTTTCATTTCTGATTTTGTTGATTTGGATGGTGTCTCTCTGCCTTTTAGTTAGCTTGGCTAAGGGCTTGTCGACCTTATTGATTTTCTCAAAGAACCAGCTCTTGGTTTCATTGATTCTTTGAATTGTTTTATTTGTTTCTAATTGATTGATTTCAGCCCTGAGTTTGATTATTTCCAGCCGTCGACTCCTTCTTGGTGTGTCTGCTTCTTCTTTTTCTAGGGTTTTTCTGTGAGCCATTAAGTTGCTTGAATGTGCTGTCTCGAATTTCTTCTTGAAGGCACTTAGTGCTCTGAACTTTCCTCTTAGCACTGCTTTCATTGTGTCCCACAAGTTTGTGTAGGTTCTGTCTTCATTTTTATTGAGTTCTAGGAAGATTTAATTTCTTTCTTTATTTCTTCCCTGACCCAGCTGTCATTTAGTAACAAGTTGTTCAGTTTCCATGTGTGTGTAGGCTTTTCGCTATTTCTGTTGTTATTGAGGTCCAGCTTTATTCCATGGTGATCAGACAGGATACAAGGAATTATTTCCATTTTCTTGCATCTGTTGAGGCTTGCTTTGTGACCAACTATGTGGTCTATTTTGGAGAAGGTTCCATGAGGTGCTGAGAAGAAGGTAAATTCTTTTGTGTTTGGGTGTAAGGTTCTGTAAATGTCTGTTAGGTCCATTTGATTCATGACCTCTGTCAGAGACATTGATTCTTTGTTCAATTTCTGTTTTGTCGACCTGTCATTTGTTGAGAGTGGGGTGTTGAAGTCTCCCACTATTAATGTGTGGGGATTTATGTGTGGTTAAAGTTTTATCAATGTTTCTTTCACAAATGTGGGTGCCCTTGTATTTGGGGCATAGATGTTCAGGATTGTGATGTCTTCCTGGTGGAATTTTCCCTTAATGAGTATGAAGTGTCCTTCCCCATCTCTTTTTATTAATTTTGGTTGAAAGTATATTTTATCAGATATTAGAATGGCTCTTCCTGCTTGCTTCTTAGGTTCATTTGCTTGGAAAGCTGTCTTCCAACCATTTATCCTCAGGTAATGTCTATCTTTGTGACTTAGGTGTGTTTCTAGAATACAACAGATTGCTGGATTGTGTTTACGTATCCATTCTGTTAGTCTGTGTCTTTTTATTGGAGAGTTGAATCCATTGATGTTGAGAGAGATTAATAACCAGTGGCTGTTAGATCCTTTGATTTTGATGTTGGCTGTGGTCATAAGGTTGTATGCTTGGTTGCTTTTTGTTTTACTGTAGTAAGGTTAATTATTTCCTGTGTTTTCTTGAAAGTAGCTAGTTTTATTGGGTTGTATTTTCCCTTCTAGTATCTTCTGTAATGCTAGTTTTGTGTGTAGGTATTGTTGAAATTTGTTTCTGTCATTGAATATATTGTTTTCTCCATCTATGAGGACTGAGGGTTTTGCAGGGTATAGTAGCCTTGGCTGACATCTGTGTTCTCTTAGGGTCTGCATGATATCTGTCCAGGCCCTCCTGGCTTTCATAGTCTCTGTTGAAAAGTCAGGTGTGTTAATGGGTTTGCCATTATATGTTACTTGGCGTTTTTCCCTTGCAGCTTTTAGTATTTTTTCTTTGTTCTGTATACTTACTGTTTTAAGTATTATGTGGCGGTAGGATTTTCTTTTCTGGTCAAATTTGTTGGGTGTTCTGTAGGCCTCATATATTCTTATTGGCCTCTCCTTTAAGTTGGGGAAATTTTCTTTAATGATTTTGTTGAAAATATTTTCTGTGTCTTGGAGCAGGAAATCTTCCTTTTCCTCTATTCCTATTATTCTTAGATTTTGTCTTTTTATGTTGTCTTGAATTTCTTGGATGGTCTGTGTCAGGAATTTTTTAAATTTAACATTTTCTTTGACAGATACATCTATTTCTTCTATTGTATCTTCCACACCTGAGATTCTTTCTTCCATCTCTTGTATTCTATTGGTTATGCTAACCTCTGTAGTTCCTGTTTTCTTCCCAAAGTCTTTCTTTCTGCAATTTCCTCCATTTGTGTTTTCTTTAATTTTTCCAATTCTATCTTCAGTTCTTGAGCCATTTCGTTGATTTCCTTCACCTGTCTGACTGTATTTTCCTGTTTTTCCATCACTTCTTTCAGCTGTTTGTTTCAACCAACCTCTGTTTCTTTTATTTCATTCAGTGCTTTAAGCATTTCCTTTCTAAAGGCCACAAAGTGTTTGGCTGCAACTTCCTGTATTTCTTTACGGATGGCAATATTCTGTTTGAGTTTATCTTCCTCTATGTCTTTATGTATGTTATTTGTTTCCTCTATTATCATCTTCATGAGCATAGTTGTTAGGTCATCTTCTTGGATTTCAGTTATGCTGAGGTGTCCAAGGCTACTTGCCCCTGGGTAACTGGGTTCTGGAGATGCCATATTGCTCTGTCTTTTGTTGCTTGAGCTTTTATGCTGGCCTCTAGCCATTGGGCTATCTTAGGTGTTTGGGGTTAGTTTCTGGTGATTCTTGGGGATCTGTGGTGAAGAGAATCCCCTTTGCAGAAAGCTGGTTTTTCTTGAAGGAAGTCTTCTCAGCCTTTTGGGTATAGTCCCTGGATGGCTGGCGTTTTTTTCAGGAGTTGCTGTTGCTCACCTCAGAGATAGAGACCTGAGTGGTAACTGTGGTCTTTGTTAGTCGAGAGGGTTTTCCTCCCACCCAGGGAAGTCCTGAAGACAGCTGCCCTATTTCTGGGTTTCTTGCTGTAAATTTAATGATCAGCTGCTGTGACCCAGTTGGACAGCTGGCACGCAGCAACTGTTTGTGCCTGTGTCTGGAGCACAGCTCAGTGATGGTGGCTCGGCCCTGCTGGTCTGTGAGACTTTTTCCAGGGAAGGACTGGGTGATTTAAGTCAGTAGATCTTCCTTCCTTCCCTGTGGATTCTCTCACGACAGGAACTCCCAGTCTCTGGATTTTATTGTGCCCACCGATCAGCCTGGGAATGTGATCAGGACATGCAGGCATGTGGCTCTGGTCTGGGGACCTAGTGCCTGCGCGAGCCGGGATATCTTCGGGGTTCTGGCTGGGGGACCTGAGAGTGGTGAAGACTGATTCCCACGCCGTGGGTGTTTCCTCTCACCTGAAAAATACAATCGCTGTTGTTTTAGGGCCCAGGGTTCAGTCTCTTGGTCGCTGTACAGGAAATGTTGTCTGGCTCCTCAGAAGCCTTGTTCTCCTGGCGCAGCCATCTTGTCCCCGGACATCATTAAATTTGCAGGCAAATGGATGGAACTAGAAAAGATCATCCTGAGTGAGGTAACACAGACCCAGAAAGATGCACATGGTATGTACTCATAAGTAGATTTTAGCCATATAATACAAGATAAAATATACTATGAGGCATAGAAGCAGAGAAGGTAAGTAACAAGGAGGATCCAAGGGAGAAAATAGAATAAACATAGGTAGTGGTTTAAGAGAGGCAACAAGATAGAAGAGGGGTCACAGAGAGTTAAGAGGGTAAAGATCAGATGTAGGGAGAGCTGGGGTGAGAAGGCAGAGGGCTTTTAGAGAAAAGAGAAACTAAGTGTGGGGACTTCTCTATGACAAGCTGGAGACCTAAGTCAGGGTCTTAGGTCTCCTGGAAGGATATAAGGGGTACTCAAGGAGAGACTTGTAAGAGCATAGACCATAAAGACTGAAGAGGACACCTTCTAACTAGCCTCCTAGTATAGGGAAGAGAACATCAACACACCCACAAAAACTTCAACCGTAAATTGACAGGGATAAAGATAGAATAGATAGAGCAGAAACTGAGGGAATACCAGGCAATGCCTGGGCCAACCAAAGGCCCACCCTATCAGAGACTGCCAACCCCTGACACTATGAAAGATACTCTGCTAAGTTTGCAGGCAGGAGCTTAACAGAGTTGTCCTATAAGAGGCACTGTCCAGCAGCACCTCAAAACAGATGCTGAGATTCAGAGCCAAACACTGGTTAGTGCCTAGGGAGTTTTGTGGAAAAGTGGGAGGAAAGAGAATAGAACCTGAAGGTGACAGCAGCTCCACAAGAAGACCAACAGAGCCAACTAACCAGGGCCCAGAGTGGCTTACTGAGACTGAAGCATCAACCAAGGACCATGCATGAACTGGACCTAGGCTCCCTACAAAGAGGCAGCCAATGAAGCACATGAAGCTTAGGCTTCATGTGGGTCCTCTAGTAAGGGAAGTGGGGACTGCATCGGACAGGGAATTACTTGACAGCTTTTCAATCACTTCCCCTTGTTGGGACTGCCTTTCCAGGCCACAGAGGAAGAGGACACACTTAATCCTGATGCAACTTCATGAGCTAGGATGGACAGGAAAGGGAGCTCCCTTTTTGCTCAGGAGAGCAGAAGGAGGATGGGACTGGGAGGGGAGGAGGGATGGGGATACAACAAGGATGTAAAGTGGGTAAAAAATAAAGTAAAATAAATAAAATTCAGCTCCTAGACAGTATCACATGTGAAAACCAAAACAAAAGCCTAATCCATTAAAGTCTAGTTCTGGGAAAGTCTCGAAATGTGCTAACCTTGCTTTTTGGCTATTGCAGTTCTAATTCTGAGTAAGTGTTCTTGTTAACTGAAGTATATCAACCCAGAACATGGTTTCTGTGCTTAAAAGCTCATCTTGAGAAAGGCTAGAGACTACACAGATATCTGAAACACCCCAGGGTAGTTGCTGGCCTGCTAATAAAGACTTTATTTGGGCTTAAGTCCATGTAAAAGCAATCTTCTCTAATGGCTACCCCACAACAAGAGAGTCAAAGTAAACCAAAAATCAGCGAGCAACAAAATTACTAAGTTTGTATGAATGATCAGATAATTATAGATGCATAATATAAAAATTATATTTACTAGGCAATAAATTCCCAGGAGACCTCAAAATGGCTGACAACAAGAAGAACATTGTAAAAATGTTATGATTATTGTCTAGTAAAAAATAAGATGCAGCTGGGTATGGTGGCAACCCACCTGTAATTCCAGCACTCAGGGAGGCAGAGGCTGGTGGATCTCTGTGTGTTTGAGGCCAGCCTGATCTAAAAGTTAATCTAGGAAAGCCAAGGCTACACAGAGAAACTCTGTCTTGAAAAAACAAAACAAAGACAAAAACAAACAAAAAAAGAAGAAACACGTTTCAATAAAATCTAGGTTTTATTAAACAATGTACATACCTATAAATAATTATAGATGTTAACATAAAAGCCAGATGCATAGAAAGAGTATATTTACCATTGAAACAAATCATTCTCAAACCCAGATAACAAGAAGAGAAAAAATTGAAATAAAATTAGCAATGAGGAAACATTTAATACGTAGTACTGGCAGTGTGTACAAGGCCCTAGTTTCTGTTCTCAACCCCGTGCACACAAAAGATAACCAGCACTAAGTACAAATATGTCCATAAATACAATAAACATTAATTGATTATCCTATTAAGACAATGCTCTGAAAATGGAATTTTACTGAAAGTTTTATTGTGAAATTGTTTTCATATTTCAAAGAATTCACACCATTAAGTAGTTCCAGTATAGTATTTAACTAGAGTCTGCAAATCATAACATTTAAGCACTTTCAATTTTTATCTTAACTTTTCCTTAAACTTTTAATGTGAAATGATTCTGTGACACCTTAGACACTAAAAAATAAATAAATACCCAGAATATCATAAAGAAGATACATTTATGTTAGAATTGTATTAGTTAGGGACTAGGACTATAGCTCACTTGGTATAGTGCTAGCAGACACAAAGCCCTAGGATTAATCCCTACCTGTGCTTAGCTGGGCATGATGGAGAATATCAGTAATCCTTACAGTGTGCTTTGGAGACCAAGGGAGCAGAAATTTAACCTAATTCTCATCTTCTTGGGCTATTTAAGACCATCTTGGGATCCCCTGAGATCTAGTCACAAAAAGAATAGAGAGTACATGTCTTTAATAACGGTACATGCCTTTAATTCCAGTACCAAGGAGGCAGAGACAAGTATCTCTATGAATTAAAAACCAGCCCTAAAAGCATAGCAAGTTCAAGGCCAGCTAGGGCTGTACAGCAAGACGCTGTTTCAACAAGATAGAATAGTATTACGAAATACTATTTTAGTTTACAAAATACAGTTTAACAAACTACTTGAGACATTTGATCTCTCAAGAGGAAAAGGTTTGACTCAAGGTAACAGAGCTTCTGGTCCAAGATCAATTGGACCCACTTCTTTGGACATCTAAAGAGAGAGCAGAACACATTGTGAGGGTTGTGTGTAAATGGTTCACCTCATGAGCAAGGAAAATAGGAAGAAGAGACTAAGGTCCTATGATCCCCTTTGAGAGCACTCTTCTGAAGACTAAAGATCTCTTACTGGGCTCCTCTCTCCCAACAGTGCCACTCTGGAGAGAAAGCAGCTAACACATGGGCCAGCCTGAGATACATAGTGAGACTCAGTCTCAGCATTGCCCCACCAAAATCTAAAACAGATATTGCAAACTCAGTTGGAGAGCTACAGAGACACTGAGCTGTAGAGGTGTCCAGTGGCAGGATTGAGCCAAAACCTGAAGGTACAGGCCAGATGGAGGCTCATATAAAAGTCACAGTGTTAAGGTGCAGAACAGACAGATTCACTTCCAGACGGAACAGATGGATTAACAGCAATACAAATTCCCTCATCAGCAGAAGGGACCAAGCTAAGCTGAAGGACCTGAAACACTTAGGGGTTTTCTGTCAGTACACTGGCACACACTGAGTGATTCCATGACACTTAGGAGTTTATCATCTCAGCACTGCATGTTCTTCTGTGTGGAAACCAGGTGAGGGTGTTGCATCCTTCTGACTGGTGTGCTCAATGTTTCCAAGCATAGCTTTTCTAATATTGTTTTATATGTTCATATGTCCCTGATCTATTTATAGAGGGATATTCTTCCTTCTTTTTTTTTCCTTTGAGGAATAAGTTCTTTGTTAGTCTCTGACTAACAGATGCGCAGGACTGGTTGTCGTGGCGATATGTGAGGATATGCAGTCATCTTTCTTCTGTGTCTGCATTCACAATGGAGCTACATGCCACTTGTAAAATGAAGTCACCTCTGGCAAGGCATAGCCTGAAAACCACTCTTTTACACAGTGTTGAACAACTTGGAGCAGGACACAGCCTGATCTCTAGAGCCTTGTAAGACTATGCAACTTGTCAAAATTTACAGAACCAGAGTTAACTAAGTAGCCTTCTAGCTTTTTGTTGTCTCATCTAGCACTATACCAAAATAAACAAGTAATACAGATTGTGAATAGCAGTAAGTCATTCTACTTTATAATTTTTATTTTTTTCACAATTTATTCATTATATATCTTGATTGAAGCCCCCTCCCTCAACTTTCCCAGTCCCACTCTCCTTCCCACTTCCCCTCATCTCCTTCCCCTAGTCCACTGAAAGGGGGAGCTCTCCACTATTGCCATCTGCCCATAGCTTGTTAAATATCATCAGGACTGCCTGGATCCTCTTCCTCGGTGGCCTGGCAAGGCTGCATCATCAGGGGCGAGTGACCAAAGAACAGTCAACTAATTCATGATAGAGGCAGCCTCTGCTCCCTTCTCTCAGAGATCCACATGAAGACTGAGCTGTTCTTGCTATCTAGCTGTGAAGATTATTGCAATCATTGGAAATCATGACTTCATCATTTTAAAACTATTATGTACAAAAAAGTATATAGAATGATATTCTGAAATTTTTAAAGAGTTGAAAACTCTCATAGGAAATAAAGATTCTTGCAACGATGTTGAAATGATAATTATTAGTTTTAGCTAATATAACTAGATTATGTCAACAAATCAGAATGTAAGCATCTGAATCTTTTCCTAAGAGAAGAAAGAATGTTCCATGGATATAGCTATATTGTTTGGAATCATTTTACTTCCTTTTGAAACTGTCATCTAAGCTAATTTATGAGTCACACAAAAAAAATTAAAGAGAAAATTTATGGTAATACATCACATACAACTGATGGGAAAATTTTAATCAGCCTGAGTACTTATTGCTATAAACACTACAGATATTGAAACTGATTCAATGAAAAAGATTAAAAAGTACAATTAATTATGACTGAATTAGCAAACACGTAGACTGTGTCAGTGATAAATTGCATTGCAGGAAGTTGGCAGAGAATGTAGCTGAGTAATGTACTTAAGTGAAATGTTAGGCTGTGGAAGTTGTTGGAAAGGGCAAGTAAGCTATAAAAATCTCCAAATGGTCCTTTCGAGAGATTGGAAATCGTGAAAGCGACCTGTGAAGGAAATTTGGCTGTGTTTCATGTCACTATCTTGTCAGGCTTTCACAGATCACATCCTGCCAGAAACCAGAGGACAGCAAATGAAGTTCTGTACTCGATCACCCTCAGAATGGGATGTGTACATTCTTACTGTGGGATCATGGACTTTGATACCCACATGGTTCAAAATATTTTGGTTATAAAAGAGCTACATTTCTTGATCTCACATGTGGATGATGAACATGTTGGAACTAGATGGATGGTTGGACTGTTAAAACCCAGTCATGATCTGCTCTGATTTACCCTCAAAGCCACCCTAGATTCCTAATTGGCTTCCATGTCCTTTGTCTCACAACTCAAAAACTGGATTTTGTGGGACAGTTTCAGGGAAGGAGGGTAAGCTTTTAGAAAGTTGTTCCTAATTGGACCTTAGGGAAGAGCTTAAGAGGAAAAAACAAAACAGAGCTTCTGTGTAGCAAAAACAACTCTCAGAGATGTGGTATCATCAAGGCTTCTTATCTATGGGTTAAGGCTTTTTTGAGTTCGGGCCTGTCAGGTATGTGATCTGATCAGTCCATTAATTCCAACCACATGGCATTCAAGCACCTTAGTTTCAATTACATACCATTAGCTTGCATAAAAGGTGAAGAAAGATAATAAGATGCTTGAAATCAAAGCAGGAGAAGACAGGGAACAGGACAGTAGCCTACCAGAGGGCCTCTGAGATTCATAGCTAAACTTTGGGCAGAGTGCAGGGAATCTTATGGAAGAAGGGTGAGATAGAAAGACCTGGAGAGAACAGGAGTTCCAATAGGAGAGCAAGGAGACAAAAAAAAAAAAAAAAAAAAGCTGTGCTCAGGGGCTCCTGCAGAGACTGATACATCAACCAAGGACCACACATGGAGAAGACCTATACCTCTGTTCAGATGTATACCATGGGCAGCTCAATCTCCATGTTGATCCTTGAAAAAGAAGAGCAGGGGCTGTCTCTGGCATGAACTTATTTGGAGTTCTTTGATCACCTCCCCTGGTGAGGTGCCCCTAATAGGCCACAGAGAAAGAGGACCCAGACAGTCCTGATGAGACCTGATAGGCTAGGCTCAGATACTAAGGGTGGAGGATCTCCCATATCATCAGACTAGGGGAAGGGCATGGGGGACAGAGGGAGGGAGGAGAAGATGAGGGAGAGGCTACAGCTGGGATGGAAAGTGAAGAAATTTAAATAATAGTAATAAGGAAAAGGAGATAAAGAAGAAGAAATCAAAGCCACAACCACAACTGGCTTATGGCTAAGGATGAGTATCAGGGTCCCAATCCCTAACCCATCTCCTGTTTTCATCTTTAATACACTGCCTTCTCGGATTTAAGGCTCCTTGATGATGCATATTTTAAAGAGTCAATCCCTATCTCTCATCACTAGTAGGTATTTGTGTGTGTGTGTGTGTGTGTGTGTGTGTGTGTGTGTGTGTGTGTGTGACAGGCTTCACAAAGTCTGGTATTGCAGATAGAGAAAATACAAGAAACTCGTCTGGGTACTCTCTGACTGTAGGGCATTGACAAAATTGATTGTAGTTTTATCAGAGCCAAGATCTGAAGTATTTAGTATTATGATGTTAGTTCAGATAAAGAGTGGGGTGCAGAATAGTTGTTCAAGAAGACTAAAACTTGCCCATCATAAAATAATCAGCCTCTTAGCCTAGAAAATCCTGATCTCTCCATAGTATTGAAATTTCAGTCAGTCCATCAGTCTCTGCAGACACAGACTCCTCCCTGGAGTCTTTTGTTCACAGCCAGACAGAGCTTCTCTTCAGGAATTTTCATTCACAGTTCCCCCTGTTGGGCAAGTGTCACATTTTGTGCATGCAGGGGAATGCACTGAATATTATAAGGTATCTCATAGTTGGGAGGCTTATTCCTAAGATCTGATATAAATGAGGCTTGAGGAGTGGTAAGGACAAGAGTCTCAGGATGTGGAACAGCTGGTAAAGACCATTAAGAAAGAATCTCCAGGATCAAGCACAACATCCTAATATCATAACTGCTTGCTATTATGATCTGATATGAATTAAGGTAAACCAATGTAAATATTGTTAAAATGTATCAGGGAGTTTTTTAATTTGTGACTCACAGTTTCTTTTTTCTTTTTATTTTTTTAATTAATTTTTTTATTTATCACAATTAATTCACTTTGTATCCCAGCTGTAGCTCCTTCCCTCATCATCTCCCAATCCCATGCTCCCTCCTTCTTTTTCTCCCATTCCCCTCCCCAAGTCCACTGATAGGAAAGGTCCTGCTCCCCTTCCATCTGACCCTAGCCTATCAGGTCTCCTCAGGACTGGCTGCATTGTCTTCCTCTGTTGCCTGGTAAGGCTGTCTCCCCCTGGGGGGAGGTGATCAAAGAGCTAGCCACTGAGCTCATGTCAGAGACAGCTTGTTCCCCTTACTAGGGTACCCACTTGGGCACTGAGCTGCCATGAGCTACATTTGTGCAGGGGTTCTAGGTTATATCCATGAATGGTCCTTGGTTGGAGTATCAGTCTCAAAAACAAAACAAAACAAAACAAAAACAAAAAACAAAACCTGGACCCAGTTTTTTGTTTTGTTTTTTATTTTTGTTTTGTTATTGTTGTTGTTTTGTTTTGTTTTTGGTTCTGTTGCTCTCTTTGTGGAGCTCCTGTCCCCTGCAGGTCTTTCTATCTCCCCCTTCTTTCATAAGATTCCCTGCACTCTGCCCAAAGTTTGGCTATAAATCTCAGCTTCTGCTTCAATACACTGCTAGGTAGAGTCTTTCAGAGGCCCTCTGTGGTAGCCTCCTTCTTCTTCTTCTTCTGGTATATATCCTGTTTGTCTTTCTTAATAACGATTAAGCATCTCTACCCATGGTCCTCCTTCTTGCTTAGCTTCTTTAAGTTTACGGATTTTATTCTGTTTATCATATGGTATATTTCTAATATCCACTTATAAGTGAGTGTATACCATGTGTGTCTTTCTGCTTCTGTGTCTTTCTCCCCTTAAGCTGAAGTTTTAGATTATTGAGGCCTGTTTCAGCCTTAAGCATAGCATAATTATAGAATTGTAGCCACTTTCTTTTCCAGTCTCCATTTTGATAAGGTGAAATTAAGTTCAAGTTTTCAGGCTCTGCCTTCCAATGATTATGTCTCTAGGGCTTTGTTTCTCAAACTTTGTATACTTTGTTATCTGGAGGCTCTCTATTGGTTCCCCAACGGTGGAACCAATCAAATTCAAGGTCAGTTAGAAACACTGTCTAGTTTGTCCAAATGATGTACTCTTGCTTCCTAAACCTGGATACCAGTTGTTACCTGGTTGCAGTTTTTGTTACCTAGTTGTTACCTAGACAAGGTTTGTTCCATACAACTGGTTACAATGTTGTTCCCTGGTTGTTACTTGGTTGCAGTTTTTCTTACAAAAAGCCTATCTTGGCAAATGGTGGGATCTAGAAAAGATCATTCTCAGTGAGGTATCCCAGAAGGAGAATGACACACAAGGTATATACTCAGTTATAAGTGGATTCTAGACTTATAAGATTGGATAAACATACTGAAATCTGTACACCTAAAGAAGATAAACAAGAAAGAGGACCCGGGGTAAGATGAACAATCTTTATTTACAAAGACAAATGGGATGGACATTGGATGTAAGAGAAAACAAGTAATAGGATAGGAGCCTACCACAGAAGGCCTCTGAAAGACTCTACCTAGCAGTGTACCAAAGCAGATACTGAGACTCATAACCAAACCTTTGGCAGAGTGCAGGGAATCATATGAAAAAGGGAGAGTTAGTATGACCAAGAGATGACAGAAGCTCCACAAGGACCAAATATATCCGGGCACAGGAGTCTTTTATGATACTGTTTCTCCAACCAAGGACCATGTATGAATATAACCTACAATCCCTGCTTGCATGTAGCCCATGGTAGCTCAGTATCCAAGTGGGTATCCTAGTAAGGGGAACAAGGACTGTTTCTGACATAAACTTAACGGCTGGCTCTTTGACCCCACCCCAAGGAAGGAGCAGGCCTGCTGGACCACAGAGGAAGACTTTGCAGCCAGGCTTTAAGATACCTGATAAGCTAGGGTCAGAAGAAAGGGGAGGAGGTTCTCCCCTATCAGTGGACTCGGAAAGGGGCAGGGAGAAGATGAAGGAGGGAGGGTGGGATTGGGAGGGAATGAAGGAGCGGGATATACCTGGGATACAAAGTTAATAAACTGTAACTAATATTTAAAAAATAAAAATTTAATAAAAGACAAAAAAAAGCCTGCCTTAGGAACAAACCAGCATCGCAGTCTGGTTCCACTCTGTCCCTGACTATGTTCAGTCTTGGGCTGTTGCATTCAATAAACCATCCATATCTCACTGAGATTATTGTTCAAGTAGTTTGTGTGGCAGTTCTTGTACTGTAACAAAATGTTTGTAAACTACCTGACATAGGGTCTGGTAATTAAACTTGGGACCTTTACAAGAGCAATAAGCACTCTTTACTTCTAAGTCTACCTAGAGCTGTCTTCCACCTGCAGTAATCAATTAAATTTACTTATGTTCTGGCCTTTGTCTCACAGTTTTTTGAAATTGTAACTGTAAGATGACCACATGGTAGGGAGAAATTATGACTACTCCCCAGCACACATCTTTAGCCAAATGGCAAATGAATCCATTTCTCCTTTGTAATTTCTGTCTCCTAATTCCTCTTCAAATGTAGGGTTCTATCTTGCGTATGCTTTACAAACTTGTAATCACATCACTTTAAAGACCGAGGTCTTAGGCAGTGGTGTTGCATGTCTTTTATCCCAGCACTCAAGAGGTAGAGGCAGTTGGATCTCTGTGAGTTCAAGGCCAGCCTGGTCTATGAAGTGAGTTCCAGGACAGCCAGGACTGCACAGGGAAATTCTGTCTTGAAGGAATAGGGGGAGGCAGAGGATCAGGGATTCAAGATCATCACTGCTACACAGAATTTTTGGCGAGCTTGAATTTAGCTTGAACTACGTGAGATTCTGCCGCCACCCATACAACAACAGCAGCAATGGGCTTTAAGAGTACATAACAAGTAACAGGAGAGGAGTCTACCACAGAGGGCCTCTAAAAGACTCTACCTAGCAGTGTACCAAAGCAGATACTGAGACTAATAACCAAACCTTCCTCAGGATGCAGTAAATCATATGAAAGAAGAGGGAGTTAGTAATACCTGGAGAGGGCAGGCGCTCCACAAGGACCAAATATATCAGTTTCCATGTGTGTAGGCTTTTTGCTATTTCTGTTGTTGTTGAAGTGCAGCTTTATTCCATGATGATCAGACAGGATACAAGGGATTATTTCAATCTTCTTGTATCTGTTGAGGCTTGCTTTGTGACCAACTATATGGTCTATTTTGGAGAAGGTTCCATGAGGTGCTGAGAAGAAGGTAAAATCTTTTGTGTTTGGTTTTAAAGTTCTGTAAATGTCTGTGAGGTCCATTTGATTCATGACCTCTGTCAGAGATATTGTTTCTTTGTTTAATTTCTGTTTTGTTGACCTGTCCTTTGTTGAGAATGGGGTGTTGAAGTCTGCACTATTAATGTGTGGGGATCTATATGTGGTTTAAATTTTATCAATGTTTCTTTTACAAATGTGGGTGCTCTTGTATTTGGGGCATAGATGTTCAGGATTGTGATGTCTTCCTGGTGGAATTTTCCCTTGATGAGTATGAAGTGTCCTTCCTCATCTCTTTTTATTAATTTTGGTTGAAAGTCTATTTTATCAGATATTAGAATGGCTACTCCTGCTTGTTTCTTGTATCCCTTTGCTTGGAAAGTCGTCTTCCAACCTTTTACCCTCAGGTAATGTCTATCTTTGTGTCTTAGGTGTGTTTCTTGTATGCAACAGATTGCTGGGTTTTGTTTACGTATCCATTGTGTTAATCTGTGTCTTTTTACTGGAGAGTTGAGTCCATTAAGAGAGAGAGATTAATGACCAGTGGCTGTTAGATCCTTTGATTTTGATGTTGGCTGTGGTCATAAGGTTGTGTGCTTAGTTGCTTTTTGTTTTGCTTTAGTAAGGTTAATTATTTCCTGTGTTTTCTTGACAGAAGCTAATTTTCTTGGGTTGTATTTTCCCTTCCAGTGTCTTCTGTAATGCTGGATATTTGTGTGTAGGTATTGTTGAAATTTGTTTTTGTCATTGAATATCTTGTTTTCTCCGTCTATGAGGACTGAGAGTTTTGCAGGGTATAGTAGCCTGGGCTGCCATCTGTGTTCTCTTAGGGTCTGCATGATATCTGTCCAGGCCCTTCTGGCTTTCATAGTTTCTGTTGAAAAGTCAGGTGTGATTCTAATGGGTTTGCCATTATATGTTACTTGGCCTTTTTCCCTTGCAGCTTTTAGTATTTTTTCTTTGTTCTGTATACTTACTGTTTTGATTATTATGTGGCAGGAGGATTTTCTTTTCTGGTCAAATTTGTTGGGTGTTCTGTAGGCCTCATGTATCCTTATTGGCTTCTCCTTTAACTTGGGGAAATTTTCTTCAATGATTTTGTTGAAAATATTTTCTGGGCCTTGGAGAAGGGATTCTTCTTTTTCCTCTATTCCTATTATTCTTATATTTTGTCTTTTCATATTGTCTTGGATTTCCTGGACGGTCTGTGTCAGGAATTTTTTGGATTTAACATTTTCTTTGACAGATACATCGATTTCTTCCATTGTATCTTCTACACCTGAGATTCTTTCTTCCATTTCTTGTATTCTGTTGGTTATGCTTACCTCTGTAGTTCCTGTTTTCTTCCCTAAATTTTTTCTCTCCATTATTTCCTCCATTTGTGTTTTCTTTAATTTTTCTAGTTCTATCTTCAGGTCTTGAGTTGTTTTGTTTACTTCCTTCACCTGTCTGCTCGTATTTTCCTCTTTTTCTTTTAGTTCCTTCAACTCTGTCTCTTTTATTTCTTTCAGTGATTTAATTATTTCTTCTCTGAAGGCCACAATCTGTTTGGCTGCATCTTCCCGTATTTCTTCACGGATGTCCCTAATCTGCTTGTCTTTATCTTCCTCCATTTCTTTACGGATAGCCATGATCTGTTTGGTTTTATCTTCCTCTAATTCTTTACGTATTTTATTTGTTTCCTCTATTATCCTCTTTATCAACATATATGTAAAGTCATCTTCTTAATTTTCTATTATGCTGCATTGTTCAGGGCTGTTCGCCCCTGGATGGCTGGGTTCTGGAGATGCCATATTGCTCTGTCTTTTGTTGGTTGAGCCTTTACGCTGACCTCTACTCATTGGGTGATTTAGGTGTTGGCTGTTAGTTTCTGTGCTTCCTGGAGTCCTGAGGTAGGGAGTATCCCCTTGGCCGGAAGATGATTTTTCCTGAAGGAGTCCTTCTCTGCTTTTTGGTTATGGTCACTGTATGGCCAGTGTTTCTCAGGAGTTGCCACTGCTCACCTCAGGTTTATAGCCCTGAGTAGTAGCTGTGGTCTATGTTAGGCAGGGGGGGATCTCCTCTTACCCATAGAAGTTCTCAAGACAGCTGCCCCACTGCTGGGTTTCTCATTATAAATTTAGTGTGCTGTTGCTCACTAAATTTCCATTTATAGTCCTCTTGAAGAAACTGCTGATTCCCTAGCTGTGGGGTCTTCTCCCAACAGGGAAACTCAGTCTGTTATCTTGGGGCGCACAGTTCTGTCTGGGAAAGTGGGAGGTGCACTCAGCAAGTCTCTGGGCCAGAGGCTGATTGCTCCGCTCTGGACCTGGAGAATGTGCACCTAGGTTGAGTTGGCGCCTGTGAGCACTGTTCTGGTCTGAAGGCTGGGTGCCTCACTCTGGACCAGAAGCTGTGTGTCTCTGTCTGGGATGGCCGCTGCAGGCACTGCTCTGGTCCAGATGCTGTGGGTGCAGCCCTCTTGAAGGACCAGTGATTCCCACAGTTTTGACAGTCTAGCTAGGAATAACTGTTTGATCCTTGGCACAGTATCTGAGGGCTGCTGTAATGGCTCTCTGGCTTTTATAGGTCTGAGGATGCAGCTGTGTGTCCCAGTGCCCTAGGGGAACTCAATAATGGCGGCAGAGCACAGCGCTCCTGCCTGCACTAGAGTCTGCGTGAGTCCAGGAAGTGTTTTGGTGCTGGGCGTCCTAAGCGTTAGAGCTGCTGACCTTCTCCGCTGGGGGTTTCCTCCTGCCAGAGACACGCAGTCTGGTGCCCTGGTGCCCTGGTTCCCACAGTTCTATCTGAGGAGGCGAATCATGTGCGCAGGCAGGCGCCTGTGTCCCGGCTCTGGGTCCGGACTGGCTTTTGGGGCACCCGCAGAACCCGTGTCTTTTCCAGGGGATGTCTGGGTAACCTGAGGTTGGTCCCAATTGTTTCCTGCTCCGTGGGGTTATCTCTCGACTGGGAAATCTAGTCTATGGTGTTGTGGGCCCACAGTTCAGTCTAGGACTGTGACCAGAGTGCGCTGGAGGGTAGCTCTGGGCTGGCGACCAAGCGCCTGGCGGAACTGGGATCTCTTCCGCGGTTTAGCTGGGTGAGTTAAAGCTGATTGAATCCCCCACCGTGGGGTATCCTCTCACTTGTGAAACACAATCACTTGTGTTTTATGGCTGCGAGTTCTGATTGCTGGTCACTGTGCCAATCCTGCTGTGCTGCTCCTCAGAATGAGAGTCCTCCCGGCGCCTGCTGTCTTGCCCCGCCCCCCCAATTTCTTTCTCAGCCATTTTGTCTTGGGTGTACAAAAGGGTATCTGATATTTTTGAATTATTTTTGTATCCAACCACTTTGCTGAAGGTGTTTATCAGCTGAAGGTGTGCTCTAGTTGAATTTTGGAGGTCACTCATGTATACTATCATATCATCATATCATCATATCATCAAATAGTTATACTTTTACTTCTTCAGTGGGATTGATTTTAAGTTCCTCTCCTTTTAGTTTGATTTTGGCTATAGGCTTGCTGCATATTGCCTTTACTATGTTTAGGTAAGTGCCTTGTATCCCTGATCTGTCCAAGACTTTAAACATGAATGGGTGTTGGATTTTGCCAAATGCTTTTTCAGAATCTAAGGAGATGATCGTGTGGTTTTTCTCCTTCAGTTTGTTTATATGGTGGATTACATTGATGGATTTCCATACATTGAACCACTCCTGCATGCCTGGGATGAAGCCTACTTGGTCATAGTGGATGATATCTTTTATCTCCCATAACCTCCCTCCCTCTTCTTCTCCTATGCTCCTCCCCCAGTCCACTGATAGGGATGGTCCTCCTCTGCTTCCATCTGACCCTAGCCTATCAGGTCTCATCAGGACTGCATGCATCATCTTCTCTGTGGCCTGGTAGGTTTCCCCCCCTCAGGGGGATGTGATCAAAGAACCAGCCACTGCATTCATGTCAGAAACAGCCCCTGTTCCCATTACTAGGAAACCCACTTGGACGATGAGCTGCCATGAGCTACATCTGTGCAGGAGATGTAGGTTATCTCCTTTCATGGTTGTTGGTTAGAGTATCATAGACCACTCTTTGAAAATATTTTTTGCTTGCTTTTCTGCTTGGATGAAATGAAAGCTGACTGCCTGCTACAAATAAACTTTAGTTCTTTAATTGTACAC
Organism: Psammomys obesus; assembly: GCF_907164565.1. NCBI lineage: Eukaryota > Metazoa > Chordata > Mammalia > Rodentia > Muridae > Psammomys > Psammomys obesus. The sequence continues at coordinate 8,956,538 of NW_026589137.1, read as the reverse complement.
ACTGAAATATGTAAAAAACCAGAGGGGATGAAGGGCACTGGACATACTGGCGCATGCCTTTAATCCCAGCTTGTGCTGCATTTTTTTAATTCAGTTATTTGTTTTCTTGATATCTAGCTATTGAGTTCTTTATACATTTTGGATGTTAGCCCTCTATCGTTTATGTAGTTGATTAAATAAATAAATAAATAAATAAATAAATAAATAAATAAATGAAAAACTTTTCTCATTCTGTAGGCTGCTGCTTTGTCCTAAATGATGATGTTCTTTGCCATGAACCTTCTCAGTTTCATGAGGTCCCCTTTGTTAATAATTGTTTATCTTAGTGTTGGTGCTAATGATGTTCTGTTCAGAAAGTCTTTTCTGTGCCAATGAGTTCAAGACTATCCTCCACTTTCTCCGTCATGTTCAGTGTATCTGATATTTTTTTCAGATTTAAATAAAATCAGTTTTTTATCGGTTTTAATTTTTATTAATTACAGTTTATTCACCTTGTATCTCCCATGTAGCTCCATCCTTCCTCCCCTCCCAGTCACTCCTTCCCTACCACTTCTCCATCCATGCCCCTCCCCAAGTCCAGTAATAGAAGAGCTTCTTCTCCTTCCTTCTAATCCTAGTCTATCAGGTCTCATCAGGAGTGGCTGCATTGTCTTCCTCTGTGGACTGGTAATGCTGCTCCTTCCTCAGGGGGAGGTGATCAAAGAGCAGGCCAATCAGTTCATGTCAGAGACAGTCCCTGTTCCCAGTACTATGGAACCCAGTTGGACACTGACCTGCCATGGGCTACATCTGTGCAGGGGTTCTAGGTTATCTCCCTGAATGATCCTTGACTGGAGTATGAGTCTCTGAAAAGAACCCTGTACCCAGATTTTTTGGTTCTGTATTCTCCTTGTGGAGCTCCTGTCATCTCCAAGTCTTACTATCTCCCCCTTCTTTCATAAGATTCCCTGCACTCTGCCCAAAGTTTGGCTATCTCATCATCTGCTCTGATACCCTGCAAGGTAGAGTTTTTCAGAGGTTCTCTGTATCAGGCTCCTGTCCTGTTCCCTTTTTTCTCCATCTTCTGATTTCCATCCTCTTTGCCTTTCTGGATGGGGATTGAGAAACAGTATATCTGATTTTATGTTGAGGTCTTCGATCCATTTGGAGTTGAGTTTTATGCAGAGTGATAAGTATGGCTCTAGTTGCATTCTTCCACATGCTGACATCCAGTTTGACCAGCACCAATAAAATTCATGTCTTTTAATTTCTTAAACTGTAGAATAAATACGATGTTTACCTTTGATGATATTTACTAAAACTGTCACTATGTGATGGGCACTGGGCGTTACAGAGTAAACACATGCATTTCAGTCATATTTCCTCATATTTCATATTTAGGGTTACCAAAATTATATGTTGATTATCTAGTATACCCTGAAGTACTTGATTGTTTGTCAGCATATTTTTATTGAAAATAAATATATACTGTAATATATTCTGATCATGGTTTCCCCTCTAAAAACACTGGAAGAAAGATAGCAGCTTCAACACTTCAACACATAGATAACACTCCTAATGAATGAAATGGTGGAATCATATTTCAAGTTTGTGACCCAAACTCTTTTTCTCTAGGGAATAATGTTTATTAGCCATATTAGAAAAAAATTACGAATTGAGTCAAAAGAAAAACTAATGATCTAGCTTTCAATTCTGAGATATTCTGAGGACATCTAGATATGAAGAACCATACAGACCTGTTCTATAGAGTGAGTTTCCAGAAAACCAGGGCTACACAGAAAAACACTCTCTTGATAAAAAAAAATGATTTGTTATTACTGTGTATAATTGGGGAGGTTGTGCACATGCTATTATGACTGGACAACTTTGTGGGCCCTATTCTCTCTTTCTACTTTTATGTGGCACCTGGGAATCAAACTCGGGTTATCATGCTTGCATCTTTGGGTAGCAAGTGCCTTTACCTGCTCACACATCTTCCCAGCCAAAATTACTAGAGTTTGTAAAAATAGAATGCAAAGAAAACTTACAAAGAATAATTTGAAACTTTATTCACTTACTCTTTCTTGTTTCATTGCTGTGGAATATCTATGTCGTTGATCCTGTGTATGGTAATGGTTTTTGGCACTTTAAGGTGTACAGTTGGGTCTGGGACGATAAATCAGTTCGGAAAGTTCTTCTTGCACAATACTGGTTAAGGACCTGAGTTTCATCTCCAGCAGCATCTGGTAGGTGGAGACAGGAGATCCCCAAGAGCAAGCTCACTGGCTAGACTAGCTGAATCATTGTGTGCTTTGGTTCAAGGGGAGACCCTCCCTCAGTATATAAGGTGGAGAGAAAATGAAGACAGCAGCCATTAATCTCTGACCTCTACACACACATCTGTGTGCACCCTCACTCATGCAAATACTCTCTTTCTCTTTCAATCTCTCTCTCTCTCTCTCTCTCTCTCTCTCTCACACACACACACACACACATACACACACAAACACACAAACACACACAGGTGTACAAGAGAAATGTGAGGGTGTATGAAATTACATCTTGCTACCAGAATAACTTTTGGTTTATGGAAAAAAAAACTGGAGCCAGGTAATGGTGGTGCATGCTTTTAATTCCAGCACTGGAGGAGGCAGGGGCAGATTGATCTCTGAGTTCAAGGCCAGCCTGGTCTACAGAGTGAATTCTGGGACAATCACAGCTACACAGAGAAACCCCATCTCAAAAAAAAAAAAAAAAAAAAAACACACAAGCAAATAAACAAAAAAACAAAAAACTGGTAGAAAAACAGATTGACAACTCTTAGAAATATATAACTTTGTACAGTTTGAAACTATGGGAGAAACAATAGTAGAAAGTAGAGGAGAAATAAGCCTGAACATGGAAGCTAATGATTTTCCATTTATGGAAGTGAGAATATTTTTCTGCATGTTTTACAGCATCTGATTAGTCCAACATATAGAAAAAGAGAAGGGAATACAAATTTTACAAAAGGTTATATTTTTAAGATATTTTCATTTGCTACAGATTATAATACTAAATCTCAAAAGAAGTAATGACATGTGCTAATATGTGCTCAAGTTTGATTCCTCTTTATGGAATATTGACCATAATTTTTAAAAGCTTATAAAAATTTACTGCCAATGTTAAATTGATTCAAAGTTAGAATTTAGCTCTTTCATTTAGTGCTCTATATTAAAGTATATGTTCCAAAGAAATAGACACATATTTGATCAATAAAATAAAATATAAAACCCAAGACAGATTTCCATAAACATTTATTTTTCTCAAAGTAGCAAAAGTGACTTGATAGAGGAAAGATGGTCTTTTCAATACATGGTGCTGAATAATTTGGATATCTACCTGTAAATATATGAATCTTGACCTATAATAAACTTCATAACTTAGATGAAATTTAACTAAAAATGGATAGTGACCATGAATGTGAAATGTGAAACTATAAAACTTGTACAAAAAGAAGCTTAAGAAAAAAAATCTTTAGGCTCTAGGTAAGATTAAACAAACTTCTTATACTTGATATAAAATTAAATGAATGATGAAATTAACGTTGAAAACTGTACTTCGCTAAACAGGAAATTTCTGTTAATGAAGGAATTTCTGTTAAGGAATGAAGAAAAAATAGCAGTGTGAAGGAGCAATATCCACAGTCATATATCGAATAAAGGCTTTTTATATAGAAAAATTAACTAACAAAATTCAAAACAAAAATAATCCATTTAAGAGTGGGATAAGCAAGCTGGAGAGATTGCTCAGTGGTCAGTCGTACTGGATGCTCTTCCAGAGGACCTGGCTTCAATTCTCAGCATCCTCCTGGAAACTCCCAGACATCTGTAACACCAGTTCCAGGAATCTAATGCTATCTTTTTGGCCTCCAAGAGCACCGGGCTCAGACATGGTACACAGACATGAATGCAGGCAAAACACCCATACACATAAAACAAATTAGAAAAGAATATGACAAGTAAGGCAGGGTACGGTGTCATATATGTGTTGTTTCAGCCCCTTTGGAGGCTGAGGCAGAAGCCTCATGAGTTCAAAACCATCCTGGGTTACATAGTGAGAGCTTATAACACATCTCAAGGTGGAAAAAAAAAAGTACAACAAAAACAATACACACAAACATTTCATCAAAGAGGGTGAATATCACCAGCCATAAAATAAATGCAATACAAAATTACAATGAGATAGCATTATACCATTTATCAGAATGGCTAATGGAAAATGGTGGTAATGCTAAATGCTAGTGAGAACATGGGGAAACTGGATTGTTTCTTCATTGCTGGTAGGAATATAAGATCATGTGCAGCCACTTTGGAAAATAGTGTGACAGGTCCTTTCAAATCTAAACATAGGTCTGTATATATGATAAAACAGTTGAAATTTTGGCATTTACCCCAGGTAAATGAAAACACATTTCAAACAGGAACTTGTACATGAATGTCCACGACCACTTTATTCATAACAGTCAAAAACTGGAAATTACCCTAATGCTTTAAATAGGTGGATGGCTGAACTACGTGGAAGCAAAATAGATAGATAGATAGATAGATAGATAGATAGATAGATAGATAGATAGA
>NW_026589137.1:8924332-8951933 GCF_907164565.1 Psammomys obesus | reverse complement strand
AGATAGATAGATAGATAGATAGATAGATAGATAGATAGATAGATAGAGTTTACTGATATTTATATAACAACATGAACAGATCTCAAGGGATCTGAATGAAAAATACAATCTGAAAGCTCATACATCACATTTTATTTGTGCAGCATTCATGACATAGCAGATTCATGATTGCCAGTCATTAGGAGTAAGAAGAAAAAGAGTGGGCCTGCTATGAGTACTGATAAGTAACCAGAACAGGTTTTTAGATTGTACAGTTGACCAAGTTGATCACAGTGGTTTGCAAGCCCACATATGTGCAAACACACAAAGGATATTATTGAAATCTGAATAAGCTCTATGGCTTATAACAACATTGAGATATTGATTTTGATACTGTTCTGAAGATTGGTAAGCTGTTAATATTGGGGAAAGCTAAAGAAAGAGTTCCTTTCACTTATTTGCTATTTCCTGTCATCTATAATTATAGCTAAGAAAAAAATAAGAATTTCAACTCATCAAGGGATAATATGTGTGTTTTCTGTAGCAGTTGCTTAGTAACAGATTTCATACATCACAATAATAATTCTAACTGCATTTTATTATCTCTATTATGTCCTTATCTCCAAGAAACTATGTGCATTCCAAGGTGCAAAGAACATACATGAAAAAAATTAAATTATTTGATAGCATTTTTGTTGTCCTCTGGTTATTTGGAAACACTGCATTGAGCTAGTGATGTAGTTAAACTGGTAAAATGCTTGCCTAGTAAGCAACAGCCCCTGGGTTCCAGCCTCAGCACCACATAAAGCAAGCATGCTGGCAAACACCTGCAATCTACGCTTCTGAAAGACACAGTAAGAGAGCTGAATTTCGATGTTATCTCTGACTCCACAGAAAGTTTGAGACCAACTGAGAATACAAAAGATCCTGCCTGAAAAAATAAATAAACAAACAAACAAACAAACAAACAAATAAATAAATGGTTTATTTTGCTGTGATGACACACCGTGAACACAAGCAACTTGGGAAGAAAGGGGTTTATTTCAATCACAGTGCCATATAGTAAGGGTTTGTTAAATTTCAAACCTGGAGAGGGGCCAAGATGGCGGCACCTGGAGAACACCATGTCTGAGAAGCGGGACAACACACTTCGTGCAGCGACCAGCAGACTGAACTCTGGACCCTAAAACAACAGCGATCGATCGTGTTTCCCAGGTGAGGGGAAGCTCCCACGGCGTGGGAAGCGGTCGGGTCCACTCTCGGCTGCCCAGCCAGAACCCGGAAGAGAACCCAGCTAACGCGGGCTTTGGGTCTCCGGGCTGGTGCCGCAAGCCTGCTTGTGCCGATCACTTTCCCAAGCTGATTGGTGGGCACACGGGTGCCTGAGGCTGAGAGTCCCAGTAGCAAAAAAAAAAAAAAAAAAAAACCCACGGGGAAGCAAAGTTGCCAGGCTGGTCACGGGTCACCCAGTCTTTCCCTGGAAGGTCTCTCGAACCACAGGTACCCGCCGCCATCACAACTGAGCTCCCGCCTCGCACGGATTACAGCTGCGCAGCTGCGCGCCCAGCTCAAAATCCCTACTCCCTCTTCGGAGGAGGCAAGAGGCATCCAGCAGAATCTGCCACAGACCACATTGTTTGTACCCCAACCCGAGATCGGGGCTGAGAACACCCAATCCTTTCGGGCACTCCCCCAAACGCCGCCATAGCCCTGCCGCAGCAGAGGAGAAGGATAAAGAGGCGCACAGTGGCTTCACAGTGCTGGAACTCCAGTACTGCCGGCTGCTCCGAGCAAACAAACTACAGCTCGGGATCTGGGACTGTGGTCATTCTACACGTCCTGAGATTATCTTGGGTCCAGCGCAATAAGGTCTAGCAGCAAGTTCTATCACCGGCGCCCCCCTCCCCGATCCCTGGCAGAGAAACGCCAGCTCAGGGCTCAGGATCCGACTGAGAAGCCCCAACCCCTGCTGGCACTCTCCTGAGAGCACCTCCATAAGCTTGCCCAAGCAGAGGAGGTCAGAGGGGAAGGACAGAGAGGCAGCCTGCTAAGGACACAGCGCCCTCTCTCCAGCTCACCCAGCGGCCCCCAGCAGAGAAACTCAAGCTCTGGATCTGAGGACACTCAACCCTACCTGGTACTGTCTTGGGATCACCAAACATAGATTCTACCACTAGGCTGCTTCTGGCAGAGAGATCTGGGCCCGGGATCTGGGATTTGAGTACACTCATCCTAACTCTATCCTGCGCCACCCAGGGACCAGTCAACATAACGCCTCCTGGCAGAGGGAAAGGACAAAGAGGCAGCACAGAGGAAAGGTGGACACCGAGTCCTACGGCCACAGTGTCACAGAGCTGACTGTTACCCTACCCGTGCACTTCCGCAGCAGGACCAAAACAGAGAGTAGTGAGCAAGGGGGAACCCTGTGCATTCCAACTGCTGCTGCAAGAGAGTGAGTGAGCCTTCTAGGGAGAGATTGCCCCAAACCTAGGGCCTCTCCACAGAAGCAACTAGACGAGATCCCTGCCACCCACACTCCTAGTGTGGGCATCAGAGGGATTCTTGGGATAGCGACCCCAACATTGAAGCCTCTGCCTTGCGGGTCCACCAGGGTAATCCAGGAAAACAATCCCTGGATCTCAGTCAGAACTGCATAATAGTGGCTTGCAGGCCACTGCAATAGTCAGAGAATCCTCGCGTGCACACTGCGCCCGCTAAAAGCACACACGAATAGCGCCAGCATCACATTCTTTACTTAGGCAAAACTGAAAACACAGTGCACACTCCCAAAGCAGTGAACCTCTCTCATCTTCGTGAAAAAACAGTCCAGAAAACAGAAAGAGAGGATCATAGCCCAAACTACAATCTTGAGGAACAACCAGTGAGGATTATAAATAACCAGATGGCTAGAGGCAGACGTAAGAACACTCCCAACAAACATCAGGACATAATGACCTCGCCAGCAACCCCACAAAACAATAGACACTTCAATTCACTAGATACACAAGAAAACGACCTCAAAACTATGTTTCTCCAGCTATTAGAGACCCATAGAGATGAAATGAACAAAGCCTTCAGAGAAATAACCAAAGAAATCGAGACTAACCAAGAGGAAACAAATCGTGCTCTCAGAGAAATGACCATGAAAATTGAGGCAAACAGAGAAGAAATGCACAAAGCTCTCAAAGAAATGTCCACACAAATGAAGGCAAATAAAGAAGAAATAAACAAAGCTCTCATAGAAATACAGGCAATTATACCCAAAGAAGTAGAGGCACAATTAGTGATACATAGAGAGGAAACAGACAAAAAAATAGAAGCTATCATTGAAAAGCAGGAGTCCACATTCAAACAGATGAAGGAAATGGTGCAAGACATGAAAACAGAATTAGAATCAATAAAGAAAACACAAATAGAGAAAAACCAGGAGCTGGAGAACATAGAGAAAAGATCAGGCACTACAAAGGTAAGCATCACCAACAGAATAAAAGAAATGGAAGAAAGAATCTCAGGAGCCGAAGATACACTTGCGGAAATTGACACGTCTCTCAAAGAAAAAATAAAATCAGAAAAGTTCCAAACACAAAACATCCAAGAAATCAAGGACACCATGAAAAGACAAAACCTAAGAATAATAGGAGTAGAAGAAAAAGAAGACATCAGGCTCAAAGGTCCAGAAAATATTTTCAAGAAAATTATAGAAGAAAACCTTCCCAACTTGAAGAAGGAGATGGCCATAAACATACAAGAGGCCTACAGAACACCAAGTAGACTAGAGCAGAAAAGAAATTCTTCACCTCACATCATAGTCAAAACACTGAACCTACAAAACAAAGAAAAAATTCTTAAAGCAGCAAGGGAAAAAGGCCAAGTAACATATGAAGGTAGACCTATCAGAATCACACCAGATTTCTCAACAGAAACTATGAAAGCCAGAAGGGCCTGGACAGAAATCATCCAGTCCTTAAGGGACCACAGATTCCAACCCAGACTACTATACCCAGCAAAACTTTCAATCAACATAGATGGAGAATTAAAGATATTCCAAGACAAAACCAAATTTAAACAATATCTACAGAGTAACCCAGCTCGACAGAAGTTACTAGAAGGGAAACTCCAAACCAAAGAAAACAACTACATCGAAGGAAACAGAGGAAATAGATAACTACACAACAAAAAAAAAAACAAAAGAAGACAAGCAATGAAACTCAGTGACACCACCAACCCCACATCTAAAGCAAGTAACAATTGTTGGTCACTAGTTTCTATCAACATCAACGGACTCAACTCCCCAATTAAAAGACACAGAATAACAGAATGGTTGCGGAAACAGGATCCATCATTCTGTTGCATCCAAGAAACACACCTATGCAACAAAGATAAACACTACCTCAGAGTAAAGGGCTGGAAAAATGTCTTTCAAGCAAATGGTTCCAGAAAACAAGTGGGAGTAGCCATCCTAATATCTAATAAAATAGACTTTCAACCCAAGTTAATCAAAAAAGATAAGGACGGCCACTATATTCTCATCAAAGGAAAAATCCACCAAGAGGACATCACAATTTTGAATATCTATGCCCCAAATACAAGAGCACCTACATTCGTAAATGAAACAATATTAAAGCTTAAATCACACATTGATCCTAAAACCCTAATAGTGGGAGACTTCAACACTCCACTCTCACCAAGGGACAGATCAACTTGACAGAAAACAAATAGCGAAATAAAAACACTTACAGAGACCCTAAATCAAATGGACCTAATAGACGTCTACAGATCTTTTCATCCAAACTCAAAAGAGTATACCTTCTTTTCAGCACCTCATGGAACCTTCTCCAAAATAGACCATATAGTTGGTCATAAAGAAAGCCTCAACAGATACAAAAAGATTGAAATAATCCCTTGTATCCTATCTGACCACCATGGACTTAAGCTGGACCTCAACAACAACAGAAATAACAAACAGCCTACACGCACATGGAAACTGAACAACCTGTTACTCAACGACAGCTGGGTTAAGGAAGAAATAAAGAAAGAAATTAAAGACTTCCTAGAATTCAATGAAAATGAAGGCACAACATACCCAAATTTATGGGACACATTGAAAGCAGTGCTCAGGGGAAAATTTATAGCACTAAGTGCCTGCAAGAAGAAATTCGTAATATCACATACAAACAACTTAATGGCCCAACTGAAAACCCTAGAAAAAAAAGAAGCAGATACACCCAAGAGGAGCAGAAGGCTGGAAATAATCAAACTCAGGGCTTGATTATTCTAATCAATCAATTAGAAGCAAATAAAACTATTCAAAGAATCAATGAAACAAAAAGCTGGTTCTTTGAGAAAATCAACAAGATAGACAAACCCTTAGCCAAACTAACTAAAAAGCAGAGAGAATCTATCCAAATCAACAAAATCAGAGATGAAAAGGGTGACATAACTACAGACACAGAGGAAATTCAAACAATCATTAGGTCATACTATAAAAAGCCTATATGCCACAAAATTTGAAAACCTAAATGAAATGGACAATTTTCTTGATAGATTCCATCTTCCAACATTAAGTCAAGATCAGGTAGAAAGACTGAACAACCCTATATCCCCCAAGGAAATTGAAGCAGTCATTCACAGTCTCCCCTCCAAAAAAAGCCCTGGGCCAGATGGTTTCAGCGCGGAATTCTACCAGAGCTTCAAAGAAGTGCTCACACCAATTCTCCTCAAACTATTCCACAAAATAGAAACAGAAGGTACATTACCAAACTCATTCTATGAAGCCACAGTCACCTTGATACCTAAACCACACAAAGATCCAACAAAAAAAAGAGCACTTCAGACCTATCTCTCTTATGAACATTGACGCAAAAATACTCAATAAAATACTTGCAAATTGAATCCAAGAACACATCAAAGATATCATCCACCACGACCAAGTAGGCTTCATCCCAGGCATGCAAGGGTGGTTCAACATACGGAAATCCATCAATGTAATCCACCACATAAACAAACTGAAGGAGAAAAACCACATGATCATCTCCTTAGATGCTGAAAAAGCATTTGACAAAGTCCAACACCCATTCATGTTTAAAGTCTTGGAGAGATCAGGAATACAAGGCACATATCTAAACATAGTAAAGGCAATATACAGCAAGCCTATAGCCAACATCAAACTCAATGGAGAGAAACTTAAATCAATCCCACTGAAATCAGGGACAAGACAAGGCTGCCCACTCTCTCCATACCTCTTCAACATAGTACTTGAAGTCCTAGCCAGAGCAATAAGACAACTAAAGGAGATCACGGAAATACATATGGGAAAGGAAGAGGTCAAAGTGTCACTATTCTCAGATGATATGATAGTATATATGAGCGACCCCAAAAATTCAACCAGAGAACTCCTCCAGCTGATAAACACCTTCAGCAAAGTGGCAGGATACAAAATCAACTCAAAGAAATCAGAAGCCCTCCTGTATACCAAAGACAAAAGGGCTGAGAAAGAAATTAGGGAAACAACACCCTTCACAATAGCCACTAATAACATAAAGTACTTTGGGGTGACACTAACCAAGCAAGTAAAAGACCTGTTTGAGAAAAACTTCAAGTCTCTGAAGAAAGAAATTGAAGATCTCAGAAGATGGAAAGATCTCCCGTGCTCATGGATTGGTAGGATTAACATTGTGAAAATGGCCATCCTGTCAAAAGCAATCTACAGATTCAATGCAATTCCCATCAAAATACCAACTCAATTCTTTACAGACCTTGAAAAAAAGATTCTCAGCTTCATATGGAGAAACAAAAAAACCCAGACTCTCCAAAACAATCCTGTACAACAACAGATCATCTGGAGGTATCTCCATCCCCGATCTCAAGTTGTAGTACAGAGCAATAGTAATAAAAACTGCATGGTATTGGCATAAAAACAGAAAGGAGGATCAATGGAACTGCATAGAAGACCCAGAAATAAACCCACACACCTATGAATACGCGATTTTTGACAAAGAATCCAAAACCATTCAATGGAAAAAAGACAGCATCTTCAACAAATGGTGCTGGTCCAACTGGATGTCCACATGCAGAAAAATGAAAATAGATCCATATTTATCACCCAGTTTGATGTTGGCTATAGGCTTGCTGTAAATCACCTGTACTATGTTTAGATATGTGCCTTGTATTCCTGATCTCTCCAAGATTTTAAACTTGAATGGATGTTGGATTTTGTCAAATGCTTTTTCAGCATCTAGGGAGATGATCATGTGGTTTTTCTCCTTCAGTTTGTTTATGTGGTGGATTACATTGATGGATTTCCGTATGTTGAACCACCCTTGCATGCCTGGGATGAAGCCTACTTGGTCGTGGTGGATGATATCTTTGATGTGTTCTTGGATTCGCTTTACAAGTATTTTATTGAGTATTTTTGTGTCAATGTTCATAAGAGAGATAGGTCGGAAGTGCTCTTTTTTTGTTGGGTCTTTGTGTGGTTTAGGTATCAGGGTGACTGTTGCTTCATAGAATGAGTTTGGTAATGTACCTTCTGTTTCTATTTTGTGGAATAGTTTGAGTAGAATTGGTGTGAGCACTTCTTTGAAGCTCTGGTAGAATTCCGCACTGAAACCATCTGGCCCAGGGCTTTTTTTGGAGGGGAGACTGTGAATGACTGCTTCAATTTCCTTGGGGGATATAGGGTTGTTCAGTCTTTCTACCTGATCTTGACTTAATGTTGGAAGATGGAATCTATCAAGAAAATTGTCCATTTCATTTAGGTTTTCAAATTTTGTGGCATATAGGCTTTTGTAGTATGACCTAATGATTGTTTGAATTTCCTCAGTGTCTGTAGTTATGTCACCCAGAAAAGGTTTTTTTTAAAGACCTACAAGGTAGTAAAGTACCCAGACAAAGCATTATGATACAAAAATAAATAAATCAATCAATAAAGAAAGAAATAAAAAATAAAATAAAACAAGAACAAACCTTTAAATAAACCTCCATCTCTTGTTGGGTGTAAGTCCTGGCCTTTCCTATCATTTGTATCCCCAGTGAGGCTCCATTGGAGAAACCTTATTTTTCCTTTGTGAGGTAATATCAATTGGAAATAGCTTGTGAATTAGGAATGGGGTATGTATCTACTTCTTCTCTCAGCAATGGGACCCTGTCTGGCTTAGACCTCTGCAGGCTCTATGAGTATAGCAGAATGTCATTAGAAATCATTTTATTGCTATCTTCCTTCAAGAGAAAAGTAGCATTTGGTTTTCCCCTTGTTCCATGGGCTATCTATATAGTTTCAGGTTCTTGACCACACTGAGCAGTATCAGACATGGGTTCCATTGGGTATCTAAAAAAAATACTCATGAGTCTATCTTAGATTCTTCTTACATGTTGGTTTTTGTTAGGTCTCAAATCCAAGACAAATGGCTAATGGAAGTGCCCATTAACAAAGCCTGGTGACCAGGTTCTCCCAGCGTTCCTCAGTCCTTACCTATTTCAGGGTATGGCTGGCATATCCCAAACCCTACTTTAAAGTTCTCCAGCCTAGGGGAAAGCTTCTCTCAGCTGCCTTTCCCTGTATAATCAAAAAATTTTGGTTACCTGGCCTTTTTGTCTACCCTTTACCTTCTTGGCCTCTTGGTCTCACTCTCCTCTCTCCCCACCTCTCTCCTCACATGGCCTGTCTCAGTCTGGACATGTTTACTCTGGACTTTCTCAGATGTCTTTGCTTCTGAATACACTCTCCCTTTTATCTACAATAAATTTTCTCCTCCACCATAACAAGGAGTAGTCATGTCCTTTCTTTTTTTTCTTTTTCTTCCATTCAGTATTGTCTTCCCAAGCTAGGATACCTCAATATAAAAAAGCAGTACAAAGCCAGTTGTGGTGACACACGCTCTGAATCTCAGCACTCAGGTGGCATTGCTAGCCAAATCTCTGTAAATTTGAGGCCATCTTGTTCCACAAAATGAGTTCCAGGACAGCCAGAGCTACACAGAGAAATCCTGTCACAGAAAAAGAAAGGAAGAAAGAAATGGAGCAAGGAAAAAAGAAAAGAAGAAAGAGTGAGAGAGAAGCAGAACAAAATTCAGGATACCTTCTTCACGGTTCATGATAACTCTAAGTGATTCTATGGATCAGTGGGGAAGTTATTCAGAAAAGACATTTGCCCCTTTTCAGGTAAAATTTATGTAAATAGCATGGTATCTAAAGAAATACTTCACAAATTACACAGTTCATGGTGAAGCATCAGGAACTTGCCACAGGCTTCACTGTGAAATATGTTCTCACACTCAAGGGGAAAACATCAATGAAATGGGTACAAAGTAGTTCTATGTTGTAGTCCACAGAGGATTTTACTCTGTACCATTCTAACACTAGTGACAATAATTTAACCACACCGCTTATTCACATCAAATGGTTTTACTTCTTAATGGATGCCTAAAATCTCTGCTATAAGGTAATGGCTACAATTTTTGTCTATAATAAGGAAGACCAAAGTTGGAAAGATGGCTCAATGGCCTATGAGCTCTTGTTGCTCTTACAGAGGACTGAGCACCCATAATATGACTAACAAGCTAGTCTCCATGGGTACCAAGCATATAAATGGTGCACATGAATACATGCAGATAAAACAGTTATACATATAAAAACCCAAAATAAATAAATCTTTTTTTTTTTTTTTAGTTACTTTATTTTGGAGCCAAATCTAAGTATTTGTGACCTATGAGTACAGATTTAGGTTCCCCAAATTCTCTGTTCCAATGTGGTAGTGGATTCATGACTTTTTTAAATTTTTATTAATTACAATTTATTCACTCTGCACCCCCCCCGTATCTTCTTCCCTCCTCCCCCCAACCCCACCCTGCCTTCCCCTTCTCCACCCATGTCCCTCCCCAAGTCCACCAATAGGGGCGGTCCTCCCCTCCCTCCCTCTGATCCCAGTTCATCAGGTCTCATCAGGAGAGGCTGCATTGTTTTTCTCTGTGGCCTGTTAAGGCTGCCCCCTCCCCTTCAAGGGAAGGTGATCAAAGAGTCAGTCAATCATCATAAGAGCACTCTCCAGATGTAGTCAGACAAAAAGCAGGGGACTCTGCCCAGCAGTGAGTTCAGCCTTTAGTGCTGAGCTTGTAACGGCTATCTGGTCCAGGCAAGAACTGCAACCTCAACCAACAGGGTACCTCCAAAAAGTCCACAATACTTTGTTAGTTGTAGTTGTAGTTTCTTTCTGGGCACTTTCATTCATATTGCAAAAGACATGATTTCATTCTTCTTTGCTGCTAAATTAAATATGATTCCATCAAGTGTATATACCATTACACTGTTTTTGGACCCTTAGTTTGGTTCCATAACTTATCTGTTGCGCATTGTGCTACCATAAACATTGATTTGTCATTGTGGTGGTTTCAATAAGCCCCATATTTGAATGCTTAGTCATCAGGGAGTGGCATTACTTGAGAAGGCTTTGGAGGTGTGGCCTTGTTGGGGGAATTGTGTCACTTCAGGTGGGCTTTGAGGTTCCAAAAGCCGATGCCAGGCCCAATTTATCTATTTGTGTATCTCTCTCTCTCTCTCTGCCTGAGGACTAGAAAGTAGCACTTTCCCCCTGAGTGGAGAGCAACCTTGCCAGGCCACAGAGGAAGACAATGCAGCCAGTCCTGATGTGACCTGATAATCTAGGGTCAAATGTAAGGGGAAGAGGACCTCCCCTATCAGTGGACTTAGAGAGGAACAAGGGAGGAGATGAGGGAGGGAGGGTAAAATTGGGAGGGAGGGGGCTGCAGCTGGGATAGAAAATGAATAAACTGTATTTAATAAGCAAAAATTAAAAAGCAAAAATTTAATAAAAAAGGAATACAAATATGAAAAGCAAAGAATGTACCTCTTAACTACTTCTCCAGCACCATGTCTGCCTGCATGGTGTCATACTGCCCGCCATGATGACAAACCTCTGAAACTGTAAGCAAGTCCCAAATTAAATTCCTTTTGCCTTGATCATGGTGTCTCAGCACAGCAACAGAACAGTGACTAAGGCAATTATCTTTGCCATATATTGACTTTGAGTCTTATGAGTAAATACCCAGGAATGGTAAAACTGGTACATACAGTAGATTTCTTTTCAATTTTTTTTAGGAACCTCCACAATGATTTCTGTACATACATGCCTTTGCCAGAATTTGTTGTTATTTGTTTTCTTAATAACTGCCATCCTGATTGGGGTGAGATGGAATACCTACATAGCCTTTTTGCTACAATTCTGTAGATGTATGATGGACCTGTAAATGCAGATTCATATGTGCAATAGCACATGTGTGGAAGTCAGAAGACAGCTTTGCTGCAGTTGGTTTTGTCCTCCTATCTTATGTTTTGGGGATTAAAGTCAAGTCCTCAAGCTTACTACACAACAAGTGCTCTCACCTGCAGATTCATATCACTTGACCCTTGAAACAGTTTTCACTTGATTTATTTTTCTGATGATTACCTAGGTTGAGCTTTTTTTCAAGTTTATTGGCTGCTATTAGGAAGTATGGCCTTGTTGGAGTAGGTGTGGCCTTGTTGGAGGAAGTGTGTACTTTATCTTTTGAGAACTATGTGCCCACATTAGTAATCTACTTATTGATGGTAGTATTTAATTTATTAGCTTTTTGAGTTCTTTGTATTGTTCTGCCCAGTTCACGAACCCCAAAAGACCAGGAATAAACAGACTCCGCTATAAATACATGAGGTTCTTTTTATTGTAAATTACAAGCTGCAGCTTGGGCCTACACAGCCCCACCGCCAAAGCAGTGGGAGCTGAGTGTGCCGGGTCCAGGTTAGTTGGGTGATATATAGATTCTGGTCCCTCCCAGCATGCCCAAAGCAGGGGCAATTCCTGCCTGGCAAGTATCTATTGGTCAAAATGGTATATTTTGAATTGATTGGCTATAGGAAGGTCCCCAGACCATAATGACCTGGTGTCCCTTCCTAGGGGGATGGGCCAGTTTCCTAGCAACTGTTATCTCTAGTGGGTGGGGAAAGAATACAGTAAGGCGGTCCTTCCCCTTAGGGCATTACTAGACTTCTCCACCCACATAGTTCAGGCCTTAATTAATAATAGCTGCTAATTTTTAATCTTTTTGGTCTCTCAGTATATTCTAGATACCAATTCTGTCAGAAGTAGAGATAGCGAAGATTGTTTTTCATTCTATAGTCTGTTACCATACTCAATTTCCATTGTTATTCAAAAGCTTTTTAATTTCATGAATTCCCATTTGTCAGTTGCTGACATTATTTCTTGAGTGATTGGAATCCTCAACTTTTTTTGAAACAGTCAGATGTTACCCAAGCTGGTCTTGAACTTGCATGACCAACAACCACATTAAACATCTAATCTATCTCAACCTCCCAAGTGCTGAGGGAGGTTGTTTGTTTTAGGGAGGTTTTTTTGTTTTTGTTTTTGTTTAGAAAGTACATCCCTATATAACCTTGTATGCCCTAGAACCTTCTTTATAGACTAGTCTGGCTTCAAGCTTGTGATCTTCCTGCCCCTGCTTTCTGAGTGCTAGGATTATAAGCATGATCCCTCATGCTCAGCTAAGTTCCTTCTTTTGATGTCTCCCAGACATGATGACACTTCCGGCCTGTTGTAGGAATGGTAGTCTTGGTGATCAAAATGTCTTTTGAACCATCCTTTTTTCTTTTCTTTTTTTATATTTTATTTATGTATTTGTGTGGGTGCTTGTGTTCATATGAATGGATTATGTGAGTGCATTGTGTTCATGCTTGCATGCATTAACATGCCACAGCACGAAAGTGAAATTAGAGGACAGTTTGCTAAACTCAGTTTTCTCCTTCAACCATGTGAACTTCAGGGCTGAACTAAGGCCACAGACTTGGCAACAAGTTCTCTTATCCACTATACCATCTTGATAGCTCTTATTCTTCTATTTCCTTTCTCTTTTAAACTTTTTAAAAAAAAAATTTATTTTGTGTATGAGTGCCCTATCTGCATGTATACCTGCATGCCAGAAGTGGGCATCAGGTCCCAGTAAAGACAATTTTGAGCCACCATGTAGAGTTGCTCAGAATTGAACTCAGAATCTCTGGAAGAGCAGACAGGCCTCTTAATTGCTCAGCCACCTTTCCAGCCCCTCTTCTATTTTCTTGATGAATAGCACTTGGCTTCCACTAATCCATTATAATTAATCTACTATTCATACTTGAATCATTTTTTCTAATTACTTTGTAATTCCTTCCAATACATTTTTTGTGCTATGAAATGGTTTCATGTAATGTCAGTAATGGATATGTATTAAATTAATATTTACTCTCTCCAATAATATGGGCAACATTGGCAGTTAGACTTTGTGTTGGTGTGAATAGGTTTGCTCCCATAGTCTCTTGTGATTGACTCTTTAGCCCATAGTGAGTGGTACTATTAGGAAGTATGGCCTTGTTGGAGTAGGTGTGACCTTGTTGGAGGAAGTGTGTCACTGTGGTGGTGGGTTTTGAAGTCTCCTATACTCAAGCCGTGCCCAGTGCAGCACACAGTTTCTTCTGCTGCCTGCATATCTGGATATAGAACCCGCACCTCTTTCTCCAGGACCATGTCTGCTTGCACACTGCCGTGATTACCATTACAATGGACTGAACCTCTGAAACAGTAAGCCAGCCCCAATTAAATGTTTTCCTTTCTAAGAGTTGCTGTGGTCATGGTGTCTCTTCACAGCAATAGAAACTCTAACTAAAATAAATTTGTTGATTTTATTTGAGAAGTTAAAATTTCAACACTGTGTGGTGTGAGTCCATATTCTGTCTAATTCACAAATTGAAAAAAAATGAGAAAAACAGTTTATAGCAGGTACATAAGGAGCTAAAAATAGATTAGCTACTGAGAACTGTATATAATGAGGACAAGCATGTGAAGCCCAGGTGTAACATTCAATTTATTTAATGAAAAGAGAGAATGAGTCCACATCACGTCCATGCATACATACATATAGAGATCAAAGGGCAAATTTTAGGAGCTGGTTCTCTTCTTCTGCCATGGGTTCCATGGATTAAACTCAGATCATTGGGCTTGGTGGCAAATGCCATTACCAATTATGCCAACTTGCTGGCCTACAGCTGTACTAATTAATAACTAATGAGTGAACTTAAATGTACTAAAATGCATTGAATTATATACATTGTCAGAACCTATACTGGTGCACTCATTAATCCCAGCACTTGGGAGGCAGAGGCAGGCAGATCTGTGAGCTCAAGGCCAGCCTGGTCTACAGAGTGAGTTTTAGACAGCCAGGGCTATACAGAGACACCCTTTCTCAAAGACAAACAAACAAAACAGGCTATGCCTGGCCCATGTCAGACGTGGCAGCGCTCTACACCTGCAGGTGTCACCAGTGCTGCCTCTTCAAAGAGCTATCTCAGGGGCAGGAGCTGGGCAAGGCATTCCGAACTGCTCACCTTGCTGTGATGTGTACCTACTGCAGGACTGGATACCAGCAGTAGAGTAAAACCAATATGATAAGCAAGAAGTGTGCTCAGAGTGTGCAGCTGTGTGGAACGCCCAAGTCTTGTCAGTGTTGCAACATAATTGCAGCATTTATTGGGAATAAACATCAACGCACGAATTCAGAGGAGTATGGACCCCTGTATTTTTGTGCACAGTACAAGCAGCGGCGCACACCTGACAGGATGGATGATTGAAGGAAGGTAACTGGGAAACTACTGTGCTGGGTGTATACACGGCCGTGCAAGTGCGTGCAAGCACATCCTTCAGAAGACCAAAGAGCAGTGGAAGCACCGGAGCAGCTCTTCTCAAGACAGCCACCAGGAGAAAAAGCAATATGGCCACCTGAGTGGTGGCAGTCATTACAACAGCCAGCAAACACTTTCTACATCTTCAATTCATAATGAAGTCCCAAAGGAAAAAAAAAAAAAAGTATAAGTTTAAGTCAATCACTACTAATGGAACCAGCTTTTCCCCAGAGCTGGCTCTGGATTCAGCGGCACTGACCAGTTTGCCATCATTGCCCAGCTGAGAGAAGAGGTGGCCACCCTGAAGGAGGTGTTGCATCAGAAAGATCAAGTGATCTTAGAGAAAGAGAAGGTTACAGATCGAAAGGCTGATTTTCAGTGCCAGGAGTCTTAGACGCTGGGCCAGAATGCACCAAATAGAGAAGACCCAAAAGGAGGTCACAGAGTAACTTTAGGCCCAAACCCGAGAGCTTCTGAAACAGGCAGCTGTTTTATCCAAGAGTAAGAAGTCTGAGAAGTCAGGCACCATCATATCTTCATGAAGGCCACAAGAGGGCTCCCAGGAACAACAACCCATGCTTCCAGGTCAGGGTTGCCAGCCTGGCTGGTCTCTGGATCACTGCCACCATCCGGACCTTGAAAACTACCACCCTGAGACTTTGTGCAGCGAGAGGGACTTGCTCTCGCCAATAAACCTCTTAGTTGTTGTTGTTTTTTTTTTTTTAAAGGAAACCCTTTCTTAATAAAGAAATGATGGTTGCCTAGCTAGTTCTTCTTGTGAAAGCAATGCCTCTTCGAATAAAAAAGTATTTTGTCCTGTTTACTAGAATCCAACCTTTTCTTTCCTGTTACCTTAGGGTCTTGACGCTAAGGTAAATGTTGGAGTCATAAGTGTGGAGCCAAGTGCCTTTTGGAGGATCCCGTGGAAGAGTGTTTGAGGAGATACTTGAGGACGGTTGCAGAGATTTGACCAGCCTGTCTTTAAGTAAGGGCAGAAAGAACAGTTGTCCTGGATATTTCGCTTCTCTATCTACCTTTTCTTCTTTCACATAATTTTAAATATCCCACTGCCACTACTTTTTTTAAAACATACCTGTTTCTTGCTGTCATACCGTGTTGTTATCAGAATACGCTGATTTCATTTTTCAACAAGAGCAGATTCAAGTGGGATGAGATTTGAACTACTGTATTTTCCATGGTTGGTAAGGGTTGCTTAGTTGCAGGCTATGTAATGGGGAGAAATCTCACTGTTCCTCCCTCCCTCCTTTCATTCCATCTCCATCCTGTGTGCTCCCTGTTCTTTTTTTTTTCACAGTTTACTCACTTTGTATCTCAGCTGTAGCCTCCTGGCCCTCGTCTCCCACTGCCACCTTCTCCTCCTCCCAAGCCCCTCCCCAAGTCCACTGATAGGGGAGGTCCTCCTCCCCTTCCATCTGAACCTAGTCTATCAGGTCTCATCAGGAGTGGCTGCATTGTCTTCCTCTGTGGCCTGGTAAGGCTGTTCCTCCCTAAGGGGGAGGTGATCAAAGAGCAGGCCACTGAGTTCCTGCCAGAGACAAACCCTGTTCCACTCACTAGGGAACCCACTTGGAGACTGAGCTGCCATGGTACATCTAGGTTGTCTCCATGAATGGTCCTTAGTTAAATTATCAGTCTCCGAAAAGACCACTGTGCCCAGATATTTTTGGTTCTGTTGCTCTCCTTGTGGAGCGCCAGTCCTCTCCAGGTCTTACAATCTCTCCCTTCTTTCCTAAGATTCCCTGTACTCTGAGCAAAGTTTGGCTGTGAGTCTCAGCATCTGCTTTGATACACTGCTGGGTAGAGCTTTCCAGAGGCCCTCTGTGGTAGGCTCCTGTCCTGTTCCCCATTTTCTCCCTCTTCTGATGTCCATCTAGTTTCCCTGTTCTTAATAGGAATGTTTAGGAAACAAGCACTCCTGAGAGCAGCCGGGCATTCTGAGTGTGCCCTTCTTCCACCTTGGCACAACAGGCATGTGGAAAGGAAGAGGTTAGTGTGGAGCTGCAGTGTTGGAGTTAGAGCCAATTATGAACTCAGGTGATGTTTGTGCCACAGTCCACCAGCATTGGAACAGTTACATCCACTTGCTCAATTGCCCTGGAGTTTGTGATGGTGTTCTCTGAAGAGACTCGTGCATCCAGCGGAAGAGAGACACAGACATGAGTGGTACTTTCTGACAGGAGATGCAAGGGGCCGTGTTGCTTATATATCACTGTAGGGGAAAATATGATTTTCTCTTCTAAGTGAGGAAAACTGCCCTGCTAAATCACTTTGTAGGTTTTTGAATGAGAAACTTTTAGGTAAAGATGAACTATCATACAATTTTTTTTCATTTGCATTTGAGTTGGCTATGGAGAGAAGATAGTAGACAATGAC
Source organism: Psammomys obesus (assembly GCF_907164565.1). Lineage (NCBI taxonomy): Eukaryota > Metazoa > Chordata > Mammalia > Rodentia > Muridae > Psammomys > Psammomys obesus. Next base: position 8,934,842 of record NW_026589137.1, on the reverse strand, counting down.
AGTCATTGTTTCTTAAACAAAAAATTAAGACTGAGAAATTGTGGATGTGAAGTGTGACAACATATAAATCCTTATTTAGTTTTATATAACCTTTTCTAATATTCAGCAAACCCACATATACACTACCATGTGCTCCTGAAAGATAAAGAGAAAACCTCAGTCTTGAAATGTTGATTTTTAAAAGAAAATCATGTCAGCATTTTACCACAAAATGGAATAACTTTTGGTAACACCTTCCATTTCTTTGTATATTTGTAATAATGGGCATTTAAATACATACAAATGTTTTGGTTTGTACAGACTTTGACAAATGTGTGTTAATAAAAATTCATATTGACTCAGAAAACAAAACAAAACTAACAAAATAGCTGAGAGGCAACATCCATCTCTTGTATCCTTTCTTCCCTCACAGCTATCAAGAAGAACCAAATCCTCTCTATTCCTCCCTGCTTTCTGACAGGGATGCAGGAATCCTGCCTGAGGTTCCATAGCACAGGTCATGTATTACCTCCCCATCCACCAGAAACCTTTAACTGTGGACACCTCACTCTAAGCAGCACTGAAGTTTCTTCAGCACAGTTGCCACACTAATAATTCTTCTGCCTGAAGGACAGCCTGACTCAATGACAAACTCTCGATTCTTATCTCCCTCTCCCAAACCTGACACACAGCAAATGAATGAATCATGACACACAATGCGTATCTTAGTGAAATTATTGTAAAATACTTGGGAACCTGAAAAAAAACCTCTATTTTCTATTTACACAAATTCTTAGAAGATGTACAGAGTTTCCTACTTATGATACTTCAGCTTGTGACTCGAGTTTCACGTTGTACAGTAATCCCCAACTTGCTATGCAGAAAAGTAGTAAGACCTTGAATTTTTAATTCTCCTGTCTCCACCTTCCAAGAGCTAGGGTTACATGTTTGTGCCACTACTCTTAGCTTTAGAAATGGATTAATGAAATACAGGATATCATTCAAACTATAGCTACTAAGGAATAAATGCCAACAAGCCCATTATTTTTTATTTTTCTGAAATATTTACTACTGTACACACATTTAGTAATATGCAGCTCATATATAAGTAGCCCTGCAACAACATTTACCTTGACCACAAGTTTATTTGTGTGAAAAAACACAGCAGTATTTGATGAATATATATAATATCATCTACCTAATTAGTACCTGAGGGTAGGTTGTTTATAAAAAGAAAACAAGGGACACATTAAATATACCCAGCAGTATTCTCTGCATATTTGTCAAGGTCAGAAGTGAGGAAGACAGTTTGTTTTTTTAAGCAGAGAGCCATATCACCTGCACAATACCATTAAGTTCAGGAAGCAGCCAGAATAACTGGTGACCCATGAAGAAATAATACTGTCTGCAGCCTCAGACACAGGAGAAATAAATTTGGTTTATTTTAGCTTCAAGTTAGAGATGTACTTAGAGGGCAATAGTGATATAGAAACTGTATTTTTGCTTTCAGTATTAATAAGAGAAACGTTTAGTATTTCATCTCTGGTAACATGTGCTAACTGGGTCTCTCCTCCACCTTCCAACAATCACTCTCAAGTGACTTCCAGGTTTCCATTTACTAGGATTGCTATAGAAATCAACCACTAATCAGGGAATATCTCTCCTCAAGGGACCAGTAATGAGCTACCAGGGATTGCATAGCACATTGTGCTTCAAATGCAGATGAGGTTGCCATCTGGTGGCTTTTCTCTTAACTAAAATCAAAGTAACATTTAGAAACACAAGCACAAGAATCTTCATGGAGATGGGGAAAAGCTTCATTTGCTAAATATATACATTTTTAAAAGACATTTATTGAGTGTTTATTTCATTATTGATACTGAGTAGTGGTATTGAATGAGTGTCTGTCAGAAGTGAAGTATGGGGAAAGTACAAGGAACGTAAACACACTGAAGCTTCAGGTAAATAAATGTGATAGATTTCTGCCATGTAGACTCAGAATTGAATAAGCGCAGGAACTACAAACAGCTCAATCCATAATCTATGACTTGTCCCTCACATATTGCCACAAACTTTCTCTTCTTCCTTTTCTCTTTCCATAGGAAACAATCGCTCATTCTATGTTTCCATGCTGATCACTAACTTGTAATAAGTCCCATGCTCATTTCACAATTACCATTTGTTTCTTAATCATAAAAGGGAGCAAGTAGGACTAGGATGCTGCTTAGCTGTTAGGGTATTCGACTGCCTTGTAAAAGGTCCTGGTTTGATTCCTGGTGTCACAAAAATGAATGATGAAATAAATACAACTAAATTAAAAAAAAATCATGAAGTTTGAGTTAACCTTGAAGTAAAAATCTTCTCTCTGGGTCTGGAAAAATAGCTAAGTAAGGAACTAAAAGCACTTACCATACAAGCCTGAAGACTGAAGTTTAAGGTGCAGAACACATATTTTAGAAGAAGAAGAAGAGGAGGAGGAGGAGGAGGAAGAAGCAGCAGCTTTAGCTGGGGGAGAGAAGGCTCACTCAGATTCGAATCCAAGCAAACATAGCAACTACCATCCATAACTTTGATCTGAGGGAGTCATTGAATCCATGTGGTACAGACATATGTACAAGCAAAACACCCAAGCACGTGAAATCAAATCTTACAAGAAGAAGGGGGAAATCCATGATGGCGGCAATCAGCACACACCATTTCTGAAAGGCAGAGGATTTGAAACTCCGAAATTAGTGAGTGGAGGGGCCACTGGAATCAGAAAATTGACATTGTGGCTTCCTGAAGGAGGGGGACACCACAGGAGCAGAGAACTTTTTGATTTAGGTCAGACACAGACTTCTCTGTGAATGGAGAGGGGCACTTGCTTTCTTCAGGTCTCCTTCCCCCGAGGAGGAGCTGAGCCACAGCGCCAGTGGCACAGATCTTGCTGCCTGAGAACCAAGACAACAGAGGCACGAATAGTAGCACTGCAGCCTCAGCAGCCAGTATCACCTGAGTCCAGAGCCCGAGATCTGTGGTATAATCCTGCCTGGACCCCATGCCTGGAGTGGCCAGCCTTACCAACTCCACAGAGCCCGACTGTACAAACTGCTCAGTCCCTCAGTGGCTGTGCAGCCACCAAAGTCCGATGGACCTGCAAAACTGCCCAGGGGCACCAAACGCCAAGCAGGGTAGTGGCTATATAATACTTTCTGGCAGACACCTAGACACCCCAATCCTGCAGCCACAACTGGATTCCCGGGTACAGCAGCTGCAACACCACTGAGCTGTCTGAGCACCCATTTGGCTCAGCAGGTCCAAATCTGCCAGTAGAGAACAGGAGGAACCCCTGTGCTTTATGATTTGACCTTCTAGAGAGTGAATGCACCCTCAAGTGTCTACAGAGCCCCAGATCCAGGGTGCTTCTAAGCTAGCAGCCAGACAGCAGAAATCTCCCACCCACACATCCACTGTGGGAAACAGACGGTTTCTTGGGACAAGGAAGCCCTAGCTCTGTGGAGCTACCAGCAGAGTTTAGGCAAAGAACTCCTGGAGCTCAATTAGAGACGGATACCAGTAGACTGTAGGCCATTGACATTCTCAGGGAATTTGCACACACAATCATCACTTGCAATAACTTCAGCGTCCGTGACCCCTTTGGTGATCGCAAGGCGCCCCTCCCTCACAATGAAGGCCTTTACATTCTCTAGCATCCTGTCCCTCAAGATAAACTTCCACCCACACACACTCTTGCTCGCATTTGTCCCTCAGACTTTCCTCCCATAGATACACCTGAAGCACCAAAGCAAACGTTGAAACCATTGGACCTCTCTCATCTCCCTGAAGAATTCTCCAGATGCCAGAGAAAGACGGTACCAATCTGAACTGCAGAACCCAAAAACAAACAGTGAAGTTTATGGTTAAGCAAATAGCCAGAGATTGGCAAAAGAACACGCCCCCAAAAACATCAGGAAGTCATGGATTCACCAGCAACCCCCAAATCAATGGATGCTGCAATTCATCAGAAAAACAGGAAAATGACCTTAAAGGTATGCTTATCCAGTTATTACAGTCAAAGAGGAAACAAACAAATCTCTCAGAGAAATACCCAAGCAAATCCAGACAGTTAAAGAGGAAACGAACAAATCTCTCAAGGAATTGACCTCCCAGGTGGAGGCAAAGAAAGAGGAACAGAACAAAGTTCTGAAAGAAACACAGGCAAATATAGCCAAACAAATAGAAAGACAAGTAGAGGCAAAATTAGGGGCATATAGAGAAGAAACGAACAACAACAACAAAAAAAAATAGAGGCCATCATAAAGAGACAGGAAGCCACATTCAAACAGATGAAGGAAATGGTACGAGACATAAAAATAGAATCAATAAAGAAAGCACAAACAGAGAAACCCTGGAGCTGGAGAACTTAGAGAAAAGATCAGTAACCACAAAAGTAAGCATCACCAACAGAATACAAGAGATGGAAAAAAAGAATCTCTGGTGCTGAAGATATGCTTGCAGAAATTGATACTTCTCTCAAAGAAAAAGTAAAATCGAAAAGTCCCAAACACAAAACATCCAAGAAATCAAAGACACCATGAAAAAGTGAAATCTAAGAATGATAGGAATTGGTGAAAAGGAAGATTCTGGTCTACAAGGTCTAGAAAATATCTTCAAGAAAATCACAGAAGAAAATTCCCCTAACTTCAAGAAAGAGATGTCCCTAAACATACAAGAAGCCTACAGAACACCAAACAAATTGGACCAGAAAAGAAAAACCTCACGTTACATCATTGTCGAAACACTAAATATACAAAACAAAGAAAAGATATTAAAACAGCAAGGGAAAAAGGCCAAGTAACATGTAAAGGTAGACCTATCAGAATCACACCAGACTTCTCATCAGAAACTATGAAAGCCAGAAGGGCCTGGGCAGATGTCATGCAGAATTAAAGGGACCACAGATGCCAAACCAGCTTACTATACCCACCAAAGCTTTCAAACAACATAGATGGAGAAAACAAAATATTCCATGATAAAACTAAATTTAAGCAATTTCTACACAGCAAACCAGCCCTAAAGAAGTTACTAGAAGGAAAACTCCAATGCAACGAAAACAACTATACCCAAGAAAACATAGGAAACAGATGTCCTACAAAAGTTAAAAGAAAACAAGCAATGAATCACAGAAAGACCACCAACTCACCATAAAAGGATCTAACAGTCATTGGTCACTATTATCTATCAACATCAATGGACTCAACTCTCCAATAAAAGACACAGACTAACAGAATGGTTGCAGAAACAGGATCCAACATTCTGTTGCATCCAAGAAATGCACCTCTGCAACAAAGAAAAACACTACCTCAGAGTAAAGGGCTAGAAAAAAGTATTTCAAGCAAATGGACCCAGAAAACAAGCTGGGGTAGCAATCCTAATATCTAATAAAATAGACTTTCAACCAAAATTAATAAAAAAAAAAGATAAGGAGGGGCACTACATTCTCATCAAAGGAAAAATCCACCAAGAAGACATCACAATTCTGAACATCTATGCCCCAAATACAAGAGCGCCTACATTTACAAAGGAAACATTAAAACTTAAATCACACATCAACCCCAACACCTGAATAGTGGGAGACTTTAACACCCCATTATCACCAAAGGACAGATCATCTAGTCAGAAGTCAAATAGGGAAATAAAGGCACTTACAGAGTCCCTAATTCAAATGGACCTAAGAGATGTCTACAGAACTTTTACCCAAACTCAAAAGAGTATACCTTCTTTTCAGCAACTCATGGAACCTTCTCCAAAATAGACCATATACTTGGTCACAAAGTAAGCCTCACCAGATACAAGAAGATTGAAATAATCCCCTGTATTCTATCTGACTACCCTGTACTAAAGCTGGACCTCAACAATAATAGAAATAACATAAAGTCTGCACACACATGGAAACTGAAAAACTTCCTACTCAATAACAGTTGGGTCAAGGAAGAAATAAAGGAAGAAATTAAAGACTTCCTAGAATTCAATGAAAATGAAGGTACAACATACCCTAAATTATGGGACACAATGAAAGCAGTGCTAAGAGGAAAATTCATAGCACTAAGTGCCTTCAAGAAGAAATTTGTAACATCTCATACAAGCAACTTAATGTTCCAACTGAAAGCCCTAGGTGGGGAAAAAAAAAGCAGATACACCCAAGGGAAATAGACGGCTGGAAATACTCAAACTCAGGGCTGAAATCAATCAATTAGAAACAAATAAAACTATTAAAAAAATCAATGAAACCAAGAGCTGGTTCTTTGAGAAAATTAACATGATAAACAAAACCTTAGCTAAACTAATTAAAGGCAGAGAGACACTATTCAAATCAAAAACATTTGACAAATGTTGAAAGGAAATAACCTACATCTCCTGCACAGATGTAACTCTTGGCAGCTCAGTATCCAAGTAGGTTCCCTAGTAATAGGAACAGGGGCTGTCTCTGACATGAATGCATTGGCTGGTTCTTTGATCACATCCCACTTATGGGGGGCAGCCTACCAGGCCACAGAGAAGATGATGCAGCCAGTCCTGATGAGACCTGATAGGCTAGGGTCAGATGGAAGGGGAGGAGGACCACCCCTATCAGTGGACTGGGGGAGGAGCATAGGCGAAGAAGAGGGAGGGGTGGTATGGGAGATAAAAGATATCATCTACTATGACCAAGTAGGCCTCATCCCAGGTTTGCAGGAGTAGTTCAATGTATAGAAATCCATCAATGTAATCCACCATATAAACAAACTGAAGGAGAAAAAAAACACATGATCATCTCCTTAGATGCTGAAAAAGCATTTGGCAAAATCCAACACCCATTCATGTTTAAAGTCTTGGAGAGATCAGGAATACAAGGCACTTACCTAAACATAGTAAAGGCAATATGCAGCAAGCCTATAGCCAAAATCAAACTAAAAGGAGAGGAACTGAAATCAATCCCATTGAAATCAGGGACAAAGCAAGACTGGCCATTGTCTCCATATCTCTTCAACATATTACTTTAAGTCCTAGCTAGAGGAATAAGACAAGTAAAGGAGATCAAGGGGATACAAATCAGAAAAGAAGAGGTCAAAGTATGACTATATTCAGATGATATGATAGTATATATGAGTGACCCCCAAAATTCAACCAGACAACTCATTCAGCTGATAAACATGTTCAGCAACGTTGCTGGATACAAAAATAACTCAAAAATATTAGATGCCCTCCTGTACACCCAAGACAAAATGGCTGAGAAAAAAATTAGCGAAACAACACCCTTCACAATAGCTACTAATAACATAAAGTACCTTGGGGTGACTCTAACCAAGCAGGTGAAAGACCTGTTTGAAAGACAACTTCAAGTCTCTGAAGAAAGAAATTCAAGAAGATATAAGAAGATGGAAAGATTTACCATACTCGTGAATGGGTAGGATTAACATAGTAAAAATGGCCATTCTACCAGAAGCAATCTACAGATTCAATGCAATTTCCATCAAAATACCAACACAGTTCTTTACAGATCATGAAAGAAAAATTCTCAACTTCATATGGAGAAACAAAAAACCCAGAATCTCCAAAACAATCCTGTACAACAACAGATCATCTGGAGGTATCTCCATCCCTGATCTCAAGCTGTACTACAAAGCAATAGTAACAAAAACTGCATAGTATTGGTATAGAAACAGAATGGTGGATCAATGGAACCGAATAGAAGACCCAAAAATAAACCCAAACACCTATGAATACTTGATTTTCGACAAAGAAGCCCAAAGCATTCAATGGAAAAAAGACAGCATCTTCAACAAATGGTGCTGGTCAAACTGGATGTCTACATGCAGAAAAATGAAAATAGACCCATATTTATCAACCTGCACAAAACTAAAATCCAAGTGAATCAAAGACCTCCACATAAAACCAGATACACTATATCGGTTAGAAGAAAAAGTGGGGAAAAGCCTGGAACTTGTTGGCACAGAAGACTACTTCCTGAACAGAACACCAACAGCACAGGCTCTAAGAGCAACAATCAATAAATGGGACTTCATGAAACTGAAAACCTTCTGTAAAGCAAAGGACACTGTCGTCAGAACAAAACGACAGCCTACATGTAGACTGGGGAAGGCTCTTCACTAACCCTATTTCTGACAGAGGGCTGATATCCAGAATATATAAAAGACTAAAGAAATTAAAAAGCAAATAAATCAATAAATGGAGTACAGAGCTAAACAGAGATTTCTCAGTAGAGGAATATAGAATGGCAGAGAAACACCTAAAGAGATGCTCAATGTCCTTAACCATCAGAGAGCTACAAATCAAAACAACCCTGAGATTTCACCTTATACCCATCAGAAGTGGCTAAGATTAAAAACTCAAGTGACAACACATGCTGGAGAGGTTGTGGAGAAAAGGGAACCCTCTTCCATTGCTGGTGGGAATGCAAATTTGTAAAACCACTTTGGAAATCAATCTGGCACTTTCTCAATTAGGAATAGTGATTCCTCAAGATCCAGCTATACCACTCCTAGGCTTATATCCAAAAGAAGCTGAAGTACACAAGAAGGACATTTGCTCAACCATGTTTGTAGCAGGTTTATTAGTAATATCCAGAAACTGGAAACAACCCAGATGTCCATCAATGGATGAATGGATACAGAAATTGTGGTATTTTTTCACAATGGAATATTACTCAGCAATTAAAAACAAGGAAATCATGAAATTTGCAGGCAAATGGTGGGATCTAGAAAAGATCATCCTGAGTGAAGTATCCAAGGAGCAGAAAGACACACATAGTATATACTCTCTTATATAGACCTATAAGAAAGGATAAACATACTAAAATATGTACACCTAAAGAAGATAAACAGGAAACCGGGATTAAGATGATTAATCCTCACTTAGAAAGACAAATGGGGTGGACATGGGAAGTAGGAGAAAACAAGTAGCAGGACAGGAGCCTACTGCAGTGGGCCTCTGAAAGACTCTACCTAGCAGTGTATCAAAGCAGATGCTGAGACTCATAACCAAACCTTTGTCAGAGTGTAGGGAATCATAAGATAATAGGGGGAGTTAATATGACTGGGAGAGGACAGGAGCTCCAGAAGGACAAAAAATATCAGGGCATGGGGGTCCTCTATGAGACTGTTTCTCCAACCAAGGACCATGTATGGATATTACCTAGAACAGCTGCTCGGATGTAGCCCATGGTAGCTCAGTAAGCAAGTGGGTTTTCCTAGTAAGAGGAGCAGGAAGTATTTCTGACATGAACTCAATGATTGGCTCCTTACTTCCCCATTCCCCGAGGGAGGAACAGTCTTGATGGGCCACAGAGGAGGACATGACAGCCAGTCCTGAAGATACCTGATAAGATAGGGTCAGATGGAAGGGGAGAAGGACCTCCCTTAGCAGTGGACTTAGAGAGGAGCATGGGAGGAGATGAGGGAAGGAGGGATTGGGAGGGAATGAGGGAGGGGACTACTGCTGCAATACAAAGTAAATAACCTGTGATCAATATTTAAAAAATTAAAATTAAAATTAAAAAAAAAAGAAGAAGAAGGTGGGTGGCTGCCGCAACCCAGTTCCAATCCTAACACCCCTGTGGCAAAGAGGATGTGGAAACAGAGGGATCTCTATAAACATGCTAGCTAGTCTGGAGTATGCAGTAGAACAGTAAAAAACAAGTGAGACCCTGCCTTATAAAAAAGTAGAAAGACAGAATTGATCCCCCAAAAGTTATCCTCTGACTTCTAAACACTCAGTGTTTATGGCCTGCACACCCTAAATAAATAGATAAACACATAAATAAATGAATAAACAAAACTATTATTACATACGCTGTATCTGCTGCCTGGGGTTGCTTTTTTGGGACAGGCTTTCTCTGTGTGTCCCTGGCTGTTCCTAGGACTTTCGGTAGATTAGGCTAGCCTAGAACTCAGTGATCTGCTTTCTTCTGCCTCCCCAGTGCTGCTGTGAAAGGTATGCAACACCAATGCCCAACTTACTTTTTCATAAGATCTTTTGGCCTTGTTTTTTAGCTTAATGAAAAGTAGGGAAAATGACAGTATAGGCTTGGTGCTTGGCTGAGAAGAGAATGACACAAACTATTAAGTTGTAGGGTATAACTACTGTAAGTTAAATGTGAGGAATTCTTGGGGAAAAATAAGGAACCTTGTTGTGTTTATATAATCGCCATATTAGTGTTTGCCTTTTATAAAAGTTGGAGCTCTGATTACTCCCTCACCGCAAAACTTTTATTGTTGTTGGGTCTTTTTTTTTTTTTCATCTCTTCTATCGAACTTTTCTTTTATTAATTACACTTTATTCATTTTTTATCCCCCCATAAGCCCCTCCCTCCTCCCCTCCCCATCCCACCCTCCCTCCCCTTTCTGCATGCATGCCACTCCCCAAGTCCACTGATAGGGGAGGTTCTCCTCTTCTTTCTGATCTTAGTCTATCAGTTCTCATCAAAGGTGGCTGCATTGTCCTCTACTGTGGCCTGGTAAGGCTGCTCCCCCCTCAGGGGGGGAGTGATCAA
>NW_026589137.1:8901613-8924232 GCF_907164565.1 Psammomys obesus | reverse complement strand
GAGGTTCTCCTCTTCTTTCTGATCTTAGTCTATCAGTTCTCATCAAAGGTGGCTGCATTGTCCTCTACTGTGGCCTGGTAAGGCTGCTCCCCCCTCAGGGGGGAGTGATCAAGGAGCAGGCCAATCAGATTATGTCAGAGGCAGTCCCTCTTCCCATTACTATGTAACCCACTTGGACACTGAACTGCCATGGGCTACACCTGTGCAGGGGTTCCAGGTCATCTCCACGAATAGTCCTTGGTTGGAGTATGAGTCTCTGGGAAGTTCCCTGTGTTCAAATTATCTTGTTCTATGCTCTCCTTGTGGAGTTCCCGTCCCCTCCAGCTCTTACTATTTCCCACTTCTTACATAAAATTCCATTCACTTTTCCCATCAGTTGGCCATCAGGCTCAGCATCTGCTTTGACAGTCTATACTGCAGAAGCTTTCAGAGGCCCTCTGTGGCAGGTTTCAAGGTTGTTTCCTGTTTTCTTCTGGCTTTCAGAGGCCCTCTGTAGCAGGTTCCTAGGTTGTTTTCTGTTTTCTTTTTCTTCTGATGTCCATCCTCTTTGCCTTTCAGGATGGGGATTGAACATTTTAGTTAGGGTCCTCTCTTTTGCTTAGTTTGTTTAGATGTACAGATTTTAGTGGGTTTATTCTATATTGTATGTTTATATGAGTGAGTATATACCATGCGTGTCTTTTTGCTTCTGGGACAACTCACTCAGGATGATCCTTTCCAGGTCCCACCATTTACCTGCAAATTTCATGATTTCCTTATTTTTCATTGCTGAGTAATATTCCATTGTATAGATGTACCACAGTTTCTGCATCCATTCTTCAGTTGAGGGGCATCTGGGTTGTTTCCAGCTTCTGGCTATTACAATTATGTACCACTTTATCTGTATGACACAACTAACACCAAGATTCATTTAAAAATAAATAAATGAGTAAATACATAAAAACATGTAAATATTCTGAGGAGAAAGCCATCACAACTGGGAATATGAGGTCATATAAATGGGTATTTCTGACCTGTGATTAAGTTATTTATTTATTGTGTGTGTGTGTGTGTGTGTGTGTATGTGTGATGTGTGTGTGTGTGTGTGTGTGTGTGTGTGTATGCTACGTGCATGCAGTAGAAGGAGACAGCCAGCAGAGGGAGACATATCCCGCTGGCCCTGGAGTTATAGGCCCTTGTGAGCTGCCTAAAGTGAGTGCAAGGAACAGAAGCTGGGTCCTGCAAGTGTTCTAACTGCTCAGCCATCTCTACATAGCCATCTCTCTAGCCACAATTTGTTTAAGATTTTATAATTGTTTTAAAATATGTGTAAATATGTGTGTCTGTGTAAGTAAGGGTATGTGAAGATGAGTGCATATGCCCAAACAGGCCCCAAGGGGGTTTCAGATCTCCAGACCCTGGAGGTACAGGAATTTGTGAGTTGAGTGGATGCTAGGAAATGAACTAAGGGTACTTTGTAAAAGCAGCCATCACTCTCAACTACTGAGCCATCTCTCTAGCCCAAGAATGAATTTCTTTTGACAAAAAGGTGATGCAAACAGTTTTGTATGTCAAAAGAACAGGGAACTTGGAATAACCATTGCATAACAAAGGGAGTCTAGTGATAAGACAGAAAAATATCAGCAAATGTGAGGAAAACCATTTTAGGAAGTGGGAAAAAGCAACACAACTAAAATTAGATAACATTTAAAAATTATTTTACTAAACCAAAATTTTCAGTATTATAGTAGGGATTTTTTTTTTCTATATTCTTAAGATCTGTAATAAAAGCTGGGCATGGTGGGGCATGCCTTTATTCCCAGCACTTGGAAGGCAAAGGCAGGCAGATCACCATGAGTTTGAGGGCAGCCTTGTCTACAGAGTGAGTTTCAGGGTACTCAGAGTTACACACAAAAATCCTGTTTTGAAAAGCCAAAATAAAACATAACAAAAGAAAACAAACAAAAAAAGCCAAACAAAAACGTAGACCTTTAACATTTAAAATGAAAATGACAGAGTTCACAAGGGGTTAGCCCAGCTGATTTGGAAACTGATACAACACTTTGAATATGCTTGGTATAACTTATTGACGCTTTTATACTGTACTGTGGTGCAGCAATTATCACTCCAGATATATACATATTGCAACAATATTATATACACAAAAGACACAAAATAATGTTCATAAATGCACCAGTAGCCTTTGGAAACTATAAAATCTTCTGTCAAAAAAATAGAATGAGAGCTGGCCATAGAGGCACTTTCCTTTAATCCCATCACCCAGGAAACAGAGTTCAGAGCCACCTTGATCTACATAGAGAATTCCAGAACATCCAGAGCTATATAGTGTCTCAAACATACAAAAATATTTTAAATTTATTTATTGTTTTATTAACTACAGTGTGTTCACTTTGTATCCCAGCAGTAGTCCCTTCTCCCATCACTTCCCAATCCCACCCTAGCTCCCTCTACTCCTCCCATGCCCCTACCCCAGTCCACTGATAAGGGAGGTCCTCTTCCCCTTCTATCTGACCCTGCCTATCAGGTCTCATCAGAACTGTCTGCATTGTCTTCCTCTGTGGCCTGGTAAGGCTGCAGATCACCTCCCTCAGGGGCAGGTGATCAAAGAGCCAGTCACCAAGTTCATGTCAGAGACAGCCCCTGTTCCCATTACTAGAGAACTCACTTGGACATTGACCTACCACAGGATACATCTGTGCAGGGGTCCTAAGTTATATCAATGAAGAAGGTCCCGGGGTAAGATGCTCAATCTTCATTTAGAAAGGCAAATGAGATGGGCCACGAAAGAGGGAGAAAACAGGGAACAGGATAGGAGCCTACCACAGAGGGCCTCTGAAAGACTCTACCCTGCAGGGTATCAAAGCAGATGCTGAAACTCATAGACAAACTTTGGGCAGAGTGCAGAGAATCTCATGAAAGAAGGGGGAGATAGAAAGACCTGGAGGGGTCAGGAGCTCCACAAGGAGAGCAAGAGAACCAGAAAATGTGGGCAGAGGGGTCATTTCTGAGACTGATACTCCAAACAAGGACCATGCATGGAGATAATTTAGAGCCCATGCACAGATGTAGCCCACGGCAGCTCAGTGTCCAAGAGGGTTCCCCAGTAATAGGAATAGGGACTGTTTCTGACATGAACTCATGGACTGGCTCTTTGATTACCTCTATCTGAGGGGGGAGTAGCCTTATCAGTCCACAGAAAAAGACAAGGCAGCCAGTCCTAATGAGACCTGATAAGCTAGGGTCAGATGGAAGGGGAGGAGGACCTCCCCTATCATTGGACTGGGGGAGAGGCATAGGAGAACAAGAGGGAGGGAGGGTGTGATTGGGAAGGGCTGGGGGGTAGAGCTACAGCTGGGTTACAAAATGAATAAACTGTAATTAATAAAAATAAAATAATTTTTTTTTAAAATGAAAATAGAATTCAATAACAGGTAGGCAAAAGGATTTTCAGGATACTATGAAGGTGAAATCCTAAAAAGTGTTAGCAACAGAACAAGATAATTTGAACACAGGGAACTTCCCAGAAAATCATACTCCAACCAAGGACTATTTGTGGAGATGACCTGGAACCCCTGCACAGGTGTAGCCCATGGCAGTTCAGTGTTCAAGTGGGTTACATAGTAATGGGAAGAGGGACTGCCTCTGACATAATCTGATTGGCCTGCTCCTTGATCACTTCCCCCTGAGGGGGGAGCAGCCTTACTAGGCCACAGTAGAGGACAATGCAGCCACCTTTGATGAGAACTGATAGACTAAGATCAGAAAGAAGAGGAGAACCTCCCCTATCAGTGGACTTGGGGAGTGGCATGCATGCAGAAAGGAGAGGGAGGGTGGGATGGGGAGGGGAGGAGGGAGGGGCTTATGGGGGGATACAAACTGAATAAAGTGTAATTAATTAAAAAATGTAAAGAAAAAAAAGTGTTAGCCATGGTATGTTGAATGAAAATTGCCCACATAGGCCTATAAGGAGTGAAACTATTAGCAGGTTTGCCTTTATTATGCCCTTGGAGGAAGTGTGTCACTGGGGGTGGGGTTTGAGGTTTCGAGGGCTCAGTGTTGCTCACTGATCCCGATGCTGAGAGACCAAATAATAATAAAATAAAATAAAATAAAATAAAATAAAATAAAATAATAAAATAAAATAAATAAAAACCAGGTTTTTGGGTTACTGAGCTAAAATGTTTAAAACATATCAGGCCAGTTAACCCTGCTGCTTCTCAGCAAGTCCAACCAAATGTAGGGAGGACATAACCTAGCTGCTCATTAGAGATATTGTTGCCAGGAAACCGACCCTGATGGCCCCCAACTCTTTCCAACTCATACCTTTGCTCCTGGAAATAGCATAGACTACCCAAGGCCAGCACAGGACAGGATTGAAGCCCAAGGCTGGCCATTTCCCCTAGTCCCCTGCAAAAAAGAACACAGAAAGCTGGAACCATTCCTGGTTCTGGCACATTCCCATAGCATCCTTGAGATGTAGTATCCCCTTTTTCTGTATGAATCACTAGAAGCTTGCCAGGCTGGAATCCCCTGCTTTGGGTGCACCAGGAGGGACTGGGACCTATAAATCACTCACAATCTGGAGCATGGGCTCTTGGCCCTGGTGTCTGTGGGAGCCCAGTTTGAGCTCCACATAAAGATCCTCATGTGTAATATCCACTTATAAGTGAGTATATACTGTGTGTGTCTTTCTGCTTCTGGGATACCTCACTCAGGATGATCTTTTCCAGTTCCCACCATTTATCTGCAAATTTCATGGTTTACTTGTTTTTAATTGTTTTTACTTGTTTTTAATTCCACTGTTTAAATGTACCACAATTTCTGTATCCATTCCTCAGTTGAGAGGCATCTGGGTTTTCTCCAGTTTCTGGCTATTACAAATAAAACTGCTACAAGCATGGTTGAGCAAATGTCCTTGTTGTATACTTGAGCATATTTTGGATATATGCCTAGGAGTGCTATAGCTGCTTCTTGAGGAAGTGCTATTCCTAATTTTCTGAGAAAGCACCAGATTGATTTCCAGAGTGGTTGTACAAGTTTACATTCCCACCAGCAATGGAGGAGGGTTCTCCTTTCTCCACAACCTCCCCAGCATCTGTTGTCACTTGAGTTTTTGATCTTAGCCATTTTGATGGGTGTAAGATGAAATCTCAGGGTCATTTTGATTTGCATTTCCCTGATGGCTAATGAAGTTGAGCATTTCTTTAAGTGTTTTTCGGCCATTCGATATACCTCTATTGAGAATACTCTGTTTAGCTCTGTACCCCAATTTTTAATTGGATTACTTGATTTGTTGCTGTTTACCTTCTTGTGTTCTTAATAGATACTAGATATTAGCCCTCTGTCAGATATAGGGTTGACATATAATATAGGATAAACCTACTAAAATCTGTGTACCTAAAGAAACTAATCAAGGAGGACTCTGGTTAAAATGCTCAATCCCCATTAAGAAAGGTAAAGAGGATGGACATCAGAAGAAGGAGAAAACACGGAATAGGACAGGAGCCTGCCACCGAGGGCCTCTGAAAGGCTCTACCCTGCAGTGTATCAAAGCAGATGCTGATACTTATGCCCAACCTTTGGGCAGAGTACAGTGAATCTTATGAAAAAAGGGGGAAATAGTAAGACCTGGAGAGGACAGGTGCTCCATAAGGAGAGCAACAGAACCAAAAAACTTGGGCACAGGGGTCTTTTCTGGGACTGATATTTTAACCAAGGACCTTTCATCGATGTAACTGAGAACCCCTGCACAGATGTAGCCCATGGCAGTTCAGTGTCCAAGTAGGTTTTCTAGTAATGGAAACAGGGACTGTCTCTGACATGAACTGATTGCCCTGCTCTTTGATCACCTCCCCCTGAGGGGGAGCAGCCTTACCAGGCCACAGAGGAAGACAATGCAGCTACTCCTGATGAGACCTGATAGACTAAGATCAGAAAGAAGGTGAGGAAGACCTCCCCTATTAGTGGACTTGGGGAGGAGCATGGGTGGAGAAGAGTGAGGGTGGGATTTGGAGCTACAGGAGGAATACAAAGTGAATAAACCATAATTAATAAAAATTAAAATTAAAAATTAAAAAAAAAATTCTCATGTGTTTTGCAATGGACTTGACTCCCTGGTGGTCTTTTTGGGATCTTGCGAATGGGGAACAACATTGCCTGTCAATAAAGATGTAGACCTCTCAGCTACCTTTCCAGAACCCTGTCTGTCTGTCCGTCTGCTTGCCGCCATGCTCCCTGAATTAATGACATTGTACTAAACCTCTGAGCTGTAAAGGTGTTCCTCCGCAACAACAGAAACCCTAATAGTGTCCCTCCACAACAATAGAAACCCTAATAAAGATACAGGGCCATACCATTTGTAAAGGTCACCATTTTTGGTTGAACTGTGCTAAAAAGTAACTACCTCAATTTGATTCTGCAAGGCACATTGTTTCCTTAGGCTCACAACTGTCCTATTCTGTTGACAAAATTAAGGTCCTTGCAGGAAAGATGTTTACCTGTCCCCTAATATACTTTTGTTGTTGTTTTAAAACAGGGTTTCTTTGTGTAACAAGCCCTGACTGTCTAGACTCACTTTGAAGACCAGGATGGCCTTGAACCCACAGAGACCCACCTCTACGTGCCTCCAAAGTGCTGGGATTAATCACCTAACACTCTTTAACTGACTCCTCACTAGTTATCCCTAACAATGGCCAACTGTGTGACCTCAAAGGAAATTTTGCATCTCCTTCCCCACCCACTCTTCTGCCCTGTAACAACCCTTGCTCCATAGGCCAGCCACAGGCTCTGATTCTTACAGATCCTGCACCACCACCATTGGATTGAACATCTTCCCTAGGGTCCTCCTTCCTGATTAGCTTCCTTAGGTGTACAAATTTTAGTATGATGATCCTATATTATATGTATAGTATCCACTTGTAAGTGAGTATATATTATTTGTGTCTTTCTGGTTCTGGGATACCTCACTCAGGATGATATTTTCTAGTTCCCACCATTTACCTGCAAATTTCATGATATCCTTGTTTTTAATTGCTGAGTAGTATTGCATTATGTAAATGTACCACAATTTCTGTATCCATTCCTCAACTGAGGGACATTTGGGCTGTTTCCAGCTTCTGGCCATTACAAATTCAGCTGCTACGAACATGGTTGAGTAAATGTCCTTGTTGTATACTTAAGCATCTTTTGGATATATGCCTAGGAGTACTATAGCTGGATCTTGAGGTAGCACAATTCCTAATTGTCTGAGAAAGCGCCAGATTGATTTCCAAAGTGGTTGTATAAATTTACATTCCAACCAGCAATGGAGGAAGGTTCCTCTTTCTCCACATCCTCTCCAGCATGTGTTGTTACTTGAGTTTTTGATCTTAGTCTCATTATGAAGCATGTAACATGGAATCTTAGAGTCGTTTTGATTTACATTTTCCTGATGACTAAGGAAGTTGAGTATTTCTTTAAGTGCTTCTTAGCTATTCTAGATTCCTCTGTTTTGAATTCTTGGTTTAGCTCTTTACCCCATTTTTAATTGGATTATTTGATTTATTGGTGTTTAATTTCTTAAGGTTTTTTATATTCTGGATATATACAAGGAAAGGGTTCAGTTATTAATTTTGTAGAGAGAGGGAGAGAATGAAGTTGGTTGGATAGGGAGTATTTGCAAGCAGTTGGGGGAGGGTAAATATGAGTAAAATATATTGTATGAAAAATAAAATAAAAATTATAGATAGGATATATTTCCTTTTGAACTTTACACATATTTATATAAAATATATTATTTGTATCTGCTTTCTGTAATTTTATATATCTTCAATACTCATTTATATTGTTAGATAGTGTACTACACTTATTCCCATGCCTGTATAACTTTTTTAATTTATTTTTTATTGATTATTGTTTGTTCACTTTGTATCCCAGCTATAGCCCCCTCCTTCATCTCCTCCCATGCCCCTCACTGATAGGGTAAGTCCTTGAACCCACAGAGACCTACTTCTCCCTGCCTCAGAAGTGCTGGGATTAATCACCTAACATTCTTTAACTGACTCTTCACTAGTTATCTTTAGCAATGGCCAACTGTGTATCCCCAAACCGAACTTTGTAATCTCCTTCCCCACTCCCTCTTCTGCCCTGTAACAACCCTAGCTCATAGGCCAGCTGCAGGCTCTGGTTCTTACAGACCCCAGCATCACCACCATAATTTTTTTCTCCCAAACAAGGCATGTATTGTGTTAAGTCACTAGTTCCCTTGTCTCTCTTTTCTCCTTAAAGACTTTTCAAATACCAGTATTCATAAAGGCTAAACAAATTCAGATGTGTGCATAAGGAGAAAAATTTCAATCACAGTCTTAAATTTTTTAACATATAGTCTTGTTTTGTAGCCCAGGATGGCCTGGATTTCACATCTCAGTCTCTCAAGGGCTGGAATTATAGGCAAGTGCCAATATACCAAGGCACAAACATTTTTAATAATGATAAAAATAAAGTTATACATAACATGACATGCTACAGCATACAGAAATATAGTTTTCTTTTTTTGGAGAGGTTCTTTGAGGCTGCCTAAATGGTATATTCATCAAGAAAATTCTAAATAAGTTTCAAAGGTGTTAAAACAAAACCTTATAGGAAAAGAAATTGAACAGCACACTCAGTACATGCTTAAACTCTGAAAGATGAAACCATGAAATCATGGCAACATAATCACTGAATTTGATTGTCATCAACCACAGTGACCAGGCATAGCGATACAAGCCTGTAACCCGCTGCTCCTATGGAGGCTAAAGCAGGAAGATTACAAGTTCAAGGCCAAGCTGAGCAATTTTGCACAATGCTGTATTTTAGTTGTTGATTTCATTTTACATATTCACATATTTGTTTTGAGTGCATGTATATGTCTTCATGCTATGGAGGTCACATGACAAATTTTGGAAGTAAGTTCTCTCCTACCATCTACATCCTGGGGAGAGAGAGTTCATGCTGTCAGCTTAGTGGTGCGCCCCTTGACCTGCTCACCCATCTTCCCAGATCTAAAGGTGGTCTTGAAATACAAACAAGCAGTCAAATTAAAAGTTCTAGGGATATAGCTTGGGGGGAATCACTTGCTCTTGTGCAAGACCCTTCCCCCTTGTACAGCAAAACAAAACAAAGAACTGTGATCCTCATATTTTGGGAGGTAGGCCACTGAGCATGACATTCTCAAAACGAAACATTCTGGGAGAAAGAGTAATGTATGTTTATAGGCATATAAATGAGTAAAACTGTCATTTTCGAAATAGGAAACTGACAGATACTACCAAAAAAGCTGAAAAACAAACTATTGCACTTCAACTACTCTATTCAGAAACATAAGAGGCTGCAATGGTTTAAAGTTACCCTCCTTTAGGAGTAAGAATCAGAAATGGAGAGGGGTGGGGCGCAAACTTGTTTTTCTCTATACTATCAGTATAAGATTACAAATGAAAAAAATTAACTTTAATATGAATTACTCCCCCAGTTGGTCTTAATTCTGAAATGTGCTGTGTAACCCCTGGTTGCATGTCCTCTACTACACAGCAATTCTCCTTCTTCGGTTTCCCAAGCACTAAGATTACAAGCATGCACCTGTAATGAAAGAATCCCCCCCCCCACTTTTGACACAGGGTTTCTCTGTGTCGCCTCAGTTGTCCTGGACTCCCTCTGTACACCTCGCTGGCCTCCAACTCAGAGAGATCCACCCTCTTCTGCCTCCCCTACATCCTGCTCCACTGGCTTCTATTCTTACACATATAGAGTCCCTTATCATTTTGTTGGAAAAACTTCCGTGAGGGCCTTTGTTCCCAAGGATAGACAGGCTGCTTTTTTTATCTGGTTGGCCCCTTATCAGTGCAGCTTCAGAGGAAAAGTCTACAAAGAAGCTTTCCAGAACTCATAAAGTTAATGCTTTTTGTCCTCCACACTGTTTGTTATTGTCTTGATCATTGCAGTGCTCTTTCTTGTACTTTATTACAATTTGGAAATTGCACATATTGTATGAGGGACATATACATAGTAAATGCTTGATGGATATTTCTGAATGGATTCATTTTTATTCAGTGGAGACAAGGCATAGTCATGTCCCCAACACTTATAAATAATGGTATAAGGTATGTTTCTTTATGAGACAGGGTCACCTGTCAGTCTGGCCTCTGTAAGTCTTGAACCATGGGACAAATGGCTGAGGTGCCTATTTAAAATACCAAAGAGGACCTGTCTAAACACTTTCTCCCATCATCATTCAATCCCTACCTGTTTTAGGACCCTCCTGGCTGGCATACTCTGCTGCCTACCCTAAACTTATCCAGCCCAGGGGCTGCTTTGCCCTTTGCACAGCTACCTTTCCCTATATAATCCAACCATTTTGGTTTGCAGTCCTCCTTGGGCCTTGAGGCTGATGCACCTGGGTCTCCTCTCTCCAGTCGCGCTCCCCCACCCCTTCTCTCCTCATGTGGCTCAGAGTCAAGACCACTATGGACTCTATCTTCCAACTGCCAAGACAATTAAAACACTGATCCCCAAGGAATTGGAATTTCCTCCAGGAAATCTCACGCAGGAAGAAGCAGAAAGCTGAAGCCTAGTGTCAGTCAGAGATGGGACTTGTCTCCCAGGAAAAAATTTTCACATAGTTCGTACAACTTGCCAGACCCCTTGCAGGACAGATGGGAGTCTGAAAAATGATGAGTCCATGACAGGCTGGATCACACCTTAACCAGGGCTGCTTGCCCCTTCCTTTCTCTTTTAACCTAAACCTCATGTCAGGACCCTGAAAGATAGACTATGGAGCAGGGAGTCACTGAACTTCTTTTTTTCTTTAATCTGCTTTCTCTGCCCCTCACTATCTCTCTCTCTGCCACCTGATTTTATCGCCACTCCAATCTCCAGGCTTCCAGAGTTGTATATCCCTTCAGGATCATGCCCAAGTACAATACTGTAGCTCCAGGGCCTCAAGAACCAGGGGGCCAAACTTCATTACCATGGCTGCTACTGACCCAGTGTCAGAGCTGCTTACACTCTGAAGCTGAGAAAGAGAAGGGGTGTGCTGGTCAGTGCGGATGAAGGGAGTGACTTCATGAGTGTCCAGGTCATAAGAACAGAAAGTGTCAGCTAGCCATGGTGGCGCAGACCTTTAATCCCAGCACTCAGGGAGACAGAGGCAGGTGGATCTCTGTGAGTTCAAGGCCAGCCTGGACAGCCAAGGCAACAGAGAGAAACCCTGTTTCAAAAACAACAAAAAGAACAGAAAGTGTCAAAGGTGGGGGACTGCCACACTCTGCACAGCTTGTGATTTCCCTGACTGGGACAGTCAGGACACACCGAAAAGCTGGATCAGTTCATCTGGGCTCCCTGGCACCCTGGACGATCACAGTGCTTATTAGATACAGTTGAACAAGGAGGCAGGGTTAGTAGATAAACAGAAAGGCAGGTTTAGCCAATCTCTGTTAGGGGAGCAGTCTTCAGAATTGAAATATCTGCTCTCAACAGTCACACTTGGACCACAGGAAGACTTTGCTACCCCTCTGAGCCTCAAGAGCAGGGACAGTTTTTCCCTCCAGTCTGAGGTTTGGTCTTTGAGGTGGCCAGCTCACACATGTACTCAAAATTTCATAGGCTCAGAGCTTCCTCTCTTCCCCTGGATTGCAGGGTACGCTACTACACTGGATGCAGAGGGGGCTGCAGATGTCTAACATTCTGGTTATCTCAGGGAGAAAGCCACCCAGTACACAACTCCAGAGACACAGGCCCTCTTTTCCTCTTGATTCTGAAGTGGCGAAGGACAGGGGGAGGTTGTGGCAGGAGAGAACAGAGGGGTTTGGGATCATGGTCCCTGGCACATTAGCAAGGTCAGTCACCACCCAAGATGCAACCAGCTTAGAGGAAAATAACAAAGGCTGCCAGGGAGCAGCCTCCTCCTTTCCCACTAACAAGTGCAACCTGACCGACAGTCAGAGGTCCTGGGAGAGTGAAGGAGGAGGCCTCAGGCACATGTTTTACAGCTTCAGGTGGGTGAGGCCAATGGGCTTGAAGTTTTCAGGCTGGGGTAGGAGACCTTCTCCACCCACTCCTTTGCTTGCTTAACTTGTCTACAGAGGTCTCACTCCGTGCCCTGGCAGGCTTTGGAAATGACACCATCTTCTCCTCTTGGGTAGTCTCACTGCTGTTGACAGGAGAGCACCAAGAGGACTTGCTGTTCCTCTTGCTCTTGTAGACAACTCTGAAGAAGGTGGAGCTGGTCATGGCTGGGGTGTGTGTGGTCATATTGCCCTGACAGTAGATCGATGCCTCAGCCGCTTTTGGTTCTTGTCTACTTGGTTCTGTGATTGACTAGTTGAATACAGGTGGCTCAGCTTGAGTTGCTCTGGCTATTTGGTTTAGGATCTCACCTTATCTGGGTAACTTGATTTACAGGTGTGTGCTACTGTGCTGAGGCGATCAGGATTAATTTTTTGTGTGTGTTGGGAAGATATATTTGCAGTGCTACATGCCTGATCTCTTTTTTTTCTAATTGATTTTTGTTTTATTTTTTTATAATAATTTTTATTTTTTATATTAATTGCAGGTTATTTACATTGTATCCCAGCCTGAGCCCTATCCCTCATTCCCTATCAATCCAACCATCCCTCTCTCATCTTCTCCCTGCCCCTTTCCAAGTCCACTGATAGGGGAGGACCTCCTCTCCTTCCATCTGACCCTACCTTATCAGGTCTCTTCAGAACTGACACAATGTCCTCTTCTGTGGCCTAACAAGGCTGCTGCTCCTCCCTTGGGGGAGGGGAGATGAAGAGCCAGCCATTGAGTTCATATCAGAAATAGTCCTTGTTCCTCTTACTAGGGTTCCCACTTGGATACTGACCTACCATGGGCTATATCCAAGCAGCAGTTCTAGGTTGTTGCTATATATTGGTTTCTTGGTTGGAGAAACAGTCTCATAAAAGAGCCCTGTGCCCTGATATATTTGGTCCTTGTGGAGCTCCTGTCATCTCCAGGTCTTACTAACTCCCTCTTATTTCATATGATTCCCTGCACTCTGACAAAGGTTTGGTTATGAGTCTTAATATTTGCTTTGATACACTGCTAGGTAGAGTCTTTCAGAGGCCTTCTGTGGTAGGCTCCTTTCTTGTACTTGTTTTCTCCTATATACAATGTCCATCCCATTTGTCTTTCTAAGTGAGGATTGAACATCTTACCTTGGTTCTTCTTTCTTGTTTATATTTTTTAGGTATATAGATTTCAGTATGTTTATCCTATCTTATAGGTCTATATAAGTGATTATATACCATGTGTGTCTTTCTGCTTCTGGGATGCCTCCCTCAGGACGATTGTTTTTAGGTCCCACGATTTGCCTGCAAATTTCATGATTTCCTCATTTTTAAGTGCTGAGTAGTATTCCATTCTGTAGAAGTACCACAATTTCTGTATTCATTCCTCAACTGAGGGACATCTAGGTTGTTTCCAGGATCTGGCTATTACAAATAAAGCTGCTACAAACATGGTTGAGCAAATGTCCTTGTTGTGTACTTGAGCATCATTGGATATATGTCTAGGAGTGGTATAGCTGGGTCTTGAGGAATTGCTATTCCTAACTGTCTGAGAAAGCGCCACATTGATTTCCAAAGTGGTTGTACAAGTTTGCATTCCCACCAGCAATAGAGGACAGTTCCCCTTTTCCACATCCTCTCCAGCATGTGTTGTCACTTGAGTTTTTGATCTTAGCCATTCTAATGGGTGTAAGGTGTAATCTCAGGGTGGTTTTGATTTGCATCTCCTTGAAGGCTAAGGATATTGAGCATGTAAGTGTTTTTCGGACATTCTACAATCCTCTGCAGAGACTTCTGTTTAGCTCCGTACCCCATTTTTTTTTTATTGGATTACTTGATTTGTTGCTTTTTAACTTCTTGAGTTCTTAATATATACTGGATATCAGCCCTCTGTCAGATGTAGGGTTGGTGAAGATCCTTTCCCAGTCTGTAGGCTGTCGTTTTGTTTTGATGACAGTGTCTTTTGCTTTATAGAAGCTTTTCAGTTTCATGAGGTCTCATTTATTTATTGTTGATCTTAGAGCCTGTGTTGTTGGTGTTCTGTTCAGGAAGTTGTCTCCTGTACCAATGAGTTCTAGGCACTTCCCCACTTTTTCTTCTAACCAATTTAATGTGTCTGGTTTTATGTTGAGGTCTTTGATCTACTTGGACTTTAGTTTTGTGCAGGGTGATAAATATGTTTCTATTTTCATTTTTCTGCATATAGACATCCAGTTGGACCAGCACCATTTGTTGAAGATGCTGAATTTTTTCCATTGAATGCTTTTGGCTTCTTTGTGGAAAATCAAGTATTCATAGGTGTTTGGGTTTATTTCTAGGTCTTCTATTCAATTCCATTGATCCACCATTTTGTTTCTATGCCAATACCATGCAGTTTCTATTACTATTGCTCTGTAGTACAGGTTGAGATCAGGGATGGAGATACCTACAGATGATCTGTGGTTGTACAGGATCGTTTTGGAGATTCTGGGTTTTTTGTTTCTCCATATAAAGCTGAGAATCTTTTTTTCAAGGTCTGTAAAGAATTGAGTTGGTATTTTGATGGGAATTGCATTTAATCTGTAGATTGCTTTTGGAGAATGGCCATTTTCACTATGTTAATCCTACCAATCCATGAGCACGGGAGAGCTTTCCATCTTCTGATATCTTCTTGAATTTCTTTCTTCAGAGACTTGAAGTTTTTCTCAAACAGGTCTTTCACTTGCTTGGTTAGGGTCATCCCAAGGTACTTTATGTTATTAGTGGCTATTGTGAAGGTGTTGTTTCCCTAATTTCTTTCTCGGCCCTTTTGTCTTTGGTATACATGAGGGCTTCTGATTTTTTTTTTTTAGTTCATTTTGTATCCAGCCACTTTGCTGAACATGTTTATCAGCTGAAGGAATTCTCTGGTTGAATTTTTGGGGTCACTCATATATACTATCATATCATGTCCAAATAGAGATACTTTGACTTCTTCCTTTCCAATTTGTATCCCCTTGATCTCCTTTAGTTGTCTTATTCCTCTAACTAGGACTTTAAGTACTATGTTGAAGAGATATGGAGACAATGGGCAGCCTTGCCTTGTCCCTGATTTCTGTGGGATTGATTTAAGTTTCTCTCCATTGAGTTTGATTTTGGCTATAGGCTTGCTGTTTATTGCCTTTACTATGTTTAGGTAAGTGCCTTCTATTCCTGATCTCTCCAAGACTTTAAATATGAATGGGTGTTGGATTTTGTTGAATGCTTTTTCAGCATCTAAGGAGATGATCATGTGTTTTTTCTCCTTCAGTTTGTTTATATGGTGGATCACATTGATGGATTTCCATATACTGAACCACCCTTGCATGCCTGGGATGAAGTATACTTGTTCTTGGTGGATGACATCTTTTATGTGTTCTTGGATTCTGTTTGCAAGTATTTTATTGAGTACTTTTGCATCAATGTTCATAAGAGAGATAGGTCTGAAGTTCTCTTTTTTGGTTGGGTCTTTGTGTGGTTTAGGTATCAAGGTGACTCTGGCTTCATAGAATGTGTTTGGTAATGTTCCTTCTGTTTCTATTTTGTGGAATAGTTCGAAGAGAATTGGAGTTAGCTCTTCTTTCCAAGCCTGGTAGAATTCTGTCCTGAAACCATCTGGCCCAGGGCCTTTTTTGGAAGGGAGACTTGATGACTGCTTCTATTTCTTTGGGTGATATGGGACTGTTCAATCTTTCTACCTGATCTTGACTTAATTGATAGATGGAATATATCAAGAAAATTGTCCATTTAATTTAGATTTTTAAATTTTGTGGCACATAGGCTATTGTAGTAAGACCTAATGATTGTTTGGATTTCCTCAGTGTCTGTAGTTTTGTTCCCCTTTTCATTTCTGATTTTGCTGATTTGGATAGTTTCTCCCTGCCTTTTTGTTTGTTTGCTAAGGGTATGTCTATTATGTTAATTTTCTCAAAGAACCAGCTCTTGGTTTCATTGATTCTTTAAATAGTTTTATTTATTTCTAATTGATTGATTTCAGCCCTGAGTTTAATTATTTCCAGCTGTCTGCTCCTCTTGGCTATATCTGCTTCTTTTTTTTCTAGGGCTTTCATTTGGGCCATTAAGTTTCTTGTATGAGATGTTTCAAATTTCTTCTTGAAGGCACTTAGTGCTATGAGCTTTCCTCTTAGTACTGCCTTCATTGTATCCCATAAGTTTGGGTATGTTTTCCTTTCATTTTCATGGAATTCTAGGCAGTCTTTATTTTCTTTCTTCCCTAACCAAGCTGTCATTGAGTAGCGATTTGTTCAGTTTCCATGTATGTGCAGTTTTTTTTTTTTTTTTTGCCATTTCTGTTGTTGTTGAGGTCCAGCTTTAGACCATGATGGTCAGGATACAAGGGATTATTTCAGTCTTCTTGTATCTGCCGAGGCTTGCTTTGTGACCAACTATATGGTTTATTTTGGAGAAGGTTCCATGAGGTGCTGAAAAGAAGGTATACTCTTTTGATTTTGGGTGGAGAGTTCTGTGGACATCTCTTAGGTCCATTTGATTTAGGGCCTGTGTAAGTGCCCTTGTTTCCCTGTTTTGCTTCTGACTGGATTATCTGTCCCTTGGTGAGAGTGGAGTGTTGAAGTCTCCCACTATCAAAGTGTTGGGATCAATGTATGATTTCAGCTTTAATAATGTTTCATTTACAAATACAGGTGGTCTTGTATTTGGGGTATATTTGTTCAGAATTTTGATGTCCTCCATTGGAATTATCTTTTGATGATAAGGAAGTGCCCCTCCTCATATTTTTTGATTAATTTTTGTTCAAAGTTTATTTTATTAGATATTAGGATAGCTACCCTAGTTTGTTTTCTGCGTTCATTTGCTTGAAAAACATTTTTTCCAGCCCTTTACTCTCATGTGGTGTTTATCTTCGTTGCAGAGGTACGTTTCTTGGATGCAGCAGAATGTTGGATCCTGTTTCTGCAACCATTTTGTTAGTCTGTGTCTTTTTATTGGAGAGTTGAGTCCATTGATGTTGATAGATAATAGCGACCAATGACTGTTAGTTCCTTTTATTGTTGAGTTGGTGGTCTTACTATGATTCATTGCTTTTTTCTTTTAACTTTTGTTGGGATATTATTTGTATCCTATACTTTCTTTGGTGTGGTTGTTTTCATTGGATTGGAGTTTTCCTTATAGTATCTTCTGTAGGGCTGGGTTGCTTTGTGGATTTTGCTTAAATTTAGTTTTGTCATGGAATATTTTGTTTTCTCCATCTATGTTGATTCAAAGCTTTGTTGGGTTTAGTAGTCTGGGTTGGCATCTGTGGTCCCTTTAAGGCTGCATGACCTCTGCCCAGGCCCTTCTAGCTTTCATAGTTTCTGATGAGAAGTCTGGTGTGATTCTTATTGGTCTACCTTCATATGTTACTTGACCTTTTTCCCTTGCTGCCTTTAATATTTTTTCTTTGTTTTGTAAGTTTAGTGTTTTGATTATGATGTGACATGAGGTATTTCTTTTCTGGTCTAGTCTATTTTGTGTTCTGTAGGCTTCTTGTATGTTTATGGACATCTCTTTAAGTTGGGAAAATTTTCCTTCTATGATTTTCTTAAAAATATTTTCCGGTCCTTGGGGCCTGAAATCTTCTTTTTCATCTATTCCTATTATTCTTAGTTTTCGTCTTTTCATGGTGTCCTTGATTTCTTGGATGTTTTGTGTTTGGAACTTTTCTGATTTTACTTTTTCTTTCAGAGATGTATCAATTTCAGCAAGTGTATTTTCAGCACCCGAGATTCTCTCTTCCATCTTTTGTATTGTATTGGTGATGCTTACCTTTGTGGTTCCTGATCTTTTCTCTAAGTTCTCCAGTTCCAGGGTTTTCTCTGTTTGTGTTTTCTTTATAGTTTCTAATTCTGTTTTCATGCTTTGTACCATTTCCTTCATCTGATTGAATGTGGCTCCTATTTTTTTGTTTGTTTCCTTTCTATATGTCTCTAATTGTTCCTCTATGTGGCAGGTTATAGTTTTCTCTATTTCTTTGAGAGCTCTGTTCATTTCCTTTTTTTGTTCCTCTAATAACTGCATAAGCATAGCTTTAAAGTCATTTTCTTGTGTTTCTGCTGAATTAAAATATCCATTGATTTTGGGGTTTGCAGGTGGGGCAATGGTGTCCTGATTTTTGTTGGGTGAGTTCTGAAGTCGACCTTTGGCCATTTGCTTATATGTAATCTTCACTGTCTGTTCCTTGAGTCTGAACTTCGGACTGGAACTGTCTCTCTGTGGTGTCTGGAGTAGTCTTCAGGAAGATCAAGGATGTCCAGTGGTTTGAGAGTATGTGTTGTTGTTTCAGTTGTACCTTAGGGAGGAAAAGCTGCTGGTGCAGAATTGTTATTGTGGGTGAGTAAGCATGTGTGTGTGTGTGTGTGCACGTGTGCAGAAGTGTGTCTTGAAGGGGAGTGCTAGAGATTGTAGGTGCTTGAGATATGGTGGTTGGAAGCAAGCACAGGAAGGGATGTGCAGTTAGCAAGCACAGATTGCTGACACAAAGTGCCTGCGCGGGTTTCCTGAATACCCAGTGGTCTACAATCTGTAGCTGGCTCTGCAGGCTGGACTCTGAGGTCTGTGTCTGATGCTGCGGGCCAGACACGAACTCTATTGTGGGCTCTGTGTGCCCGGCCCTGTGCTCTGTGCTAGAAGCTGTGAGCACAGCAAGCTGGGCTCTGCTCTCTTAGTTGGGAAGTGCTATGTGTTTCCTCTGCCGCCTGCCTCCCCCTCCGGCAAGGCTGGAGATTGGAGGTCCTGGGGGAAAAGCGGAGGGTTTGAATGTTCTCAGTTTCAAATCTCATGAAGGGAAATCTGTACCTGGAGCAGGCAGCACTGTGCTCCTTGCAAGTTGCTGTGTGCACTGTGGGCTGCCTCCTCTGCTTCAGCTGCTGGTTGCGGTACCCCTCTGCTGCTTCTGCCCGTTATGGGGAAGTGCCCGGGAATCAATTCCCCAGGAGAATTTCACTGAGAAGTCCGCAGTTTACCTGTGTCCTACTGGACTCAGATCAGAATTTGTCCCCCTACCCCCTGGACTCCTCCTACTGTTGTTTTGGGTTACACAGCCCCTGGACTCACCAATTCAGAGTTCAGCTCCTCCTGGCACTGGTTGCCGCCATCTTGGATCTACCAGGATTAATTTCAAACACATGCATTTCATTTTGTTTGATTATTTGTTTATTTGTTTCAGAATGGCAAGAGTGGCACATGGGCCTTGTTGAGCATGTCACAGCTTGGAAGACAACTTATAGATGTTGGTTCTCTATTTCCATCATGTGTGATGAAGATTGAACTTAGGTCATGAGGCTTGGAGGATGGTGTTCTTACCCAGTCACCATCTCCTCGACTCACAAACTATAATCTTTGTTGCAAGCTAGCAAAAAATTGAAGCAATTTGAATAAAACAAAAAATAATACACTTTAAACAATTCTGGAATCTTGAGGTTCTATAAAAAAAATACCAAAGTTATGACACGTAGGTTCATCTAAGCACTAGCCCTTCATAATACCATCAAAACAATGTCTGGTAAAATGAGAGCAGATTTACCTACCATAATACTTGGCCCATTAGGAGTATTAATTAAAAAATCATTTTTCTCAGCCTCTGATGACCAAGTGCTGCTACAGCTAGTTATCATTCACAACAGTCCATTAAAACACTAATCTCCAGACTCCATTCTTTTTGTTTGTTTGTTTATTATGTATACAATGTTCTGCCTGCATTTACAGAACATTTACACCTAAATGCCAGAAGAAGGCACCAGATCTCATTATAGATGGTTGTGAGCCACCTCTGTAAGAGCAAGCAGTGCTCTTAACCTCTGAGCCATCTCTCTAGGCCCCAGAATCCATTCTTGTGCATTTCTTTAATCCCAGCACTCAGAAGGCTGAGGCAGGCTAATTTCAGAGTTCAAGGCCAGCCTCATCTACAGACTGAGTTCCAGGACAAGTTTGATACACAGAGAAATCCTGTCTTGGGGTAGTGGGGGAGAGCTTTATTTTGATACTAAAAGAGATTAAATTCAAAATTATTCTTTTTTAAGGTTCAAACCTAACAGGGCTAACTTAAAATCCTAGGATTATGGAACCTACTTAATTATTATAAACTGTTAATGATAATTAAGACATGCAAGTTAATAGTCACCTCCTAAAAGATCAAATTCTTTAGTGTATTTACAATTATATTTGAAGTCATGCTAAGAACTGATGCAATTAATTACATGATAAAGATTTATTTAGCTTCCTGTATGTGTTTTCAAGATTAAGCCTTAAATGAATTACTGAAAACAAAGTTTACTTAAGTCAGCTATACATAATAGTAATATATACATTTTTCCTGATTGATATTTTCCTTCTGAGACAGGGTCTCTATGTAACCCAGGGTAATTTTCAACGTTTACTTATAGACAAAGCTATTAAGAAAATATCTCGGGCTGGAGAGATGGCTCAGAGTTTAAGAGCATTGGCTGCTCTTCCAGAGGACCTGGGTTCAATTCCCAAAACCCACATGGCAACTCAGAACTATTTTTAACTCACTCCCTCCTACAGACACCCATGCAGGCAAGACACAAATGCACATGAAATAAAAATAAGTAAATTAGACAGACAGATAGATGATAGGTAGGTAGATAGATAGATAGATAGATAGATAGATAGATAGCTCTCAAGCCAGAAGTAGTGGCCCATACCTTTAATCTCAGCACATGAGAGACAGAGGCAGAGGGAAGCATATCTCCTAGTTTGTGGCCAGCCTGGTGTACATACTGAGTTCCAGGGCAGCTAGAGGCACATAGTGAGACTCTGTCTCAGAAATAAAACACCACCCCCATTTTAAAACAAACCAACTTACACAAACAAACAGAAAACTCAACAAGAAAAACCGAAAGAAAGAAAAATATTTCCTTAACAAGTTTTTTGTTTTTTTTTTTTTTTTTTTTTTTTTTTTTTTTTTTTCTGGGGCAGAAAAAGAAATACATTAAACTTTTGTCTCTCTTTTAAAAATTTAAAATCCTGAGCTAGAGAAATGGCTCAGTGGTTAAAAGTGTGTACTGTTCTTACAGAGGAGAGTTTGGTGACCAAAGCCCACATAGGGTGACTCACAACTGACAGTAAATCCTGATCTAGGGGAGTTGATGCCTCTGATATTTCTGGGTACCTGCATTCAAGTAAATATTCACATAACATAAACATAATAAAAATATTTTAAATGTTCCAGTTTTAGCTGATTTAACCTTTTTCTGAATTAGATTCTCTTGTTTGCATTTTGAAAGTAATAACTTTTCAAAACAAGATATAAGTGATAGCTTAATTGCTAAATGAATATAATTAGAAAACAATCTAAATTACCAGTATACCTAATCAAATTGTACCCAAGCTACAGAAAAATTTACATGAAATCACACCACCATAAAAAGCATATATAAATGTGAGAATAACAGAAATAAACCACCACTACCTCCACAAAACCAAACCTCTGTAAATCAATCAAACAAAGAAACAAACAGACAAACAAACCTAACCTACTTAAAATACCATTTCAGCAAAATATTTAATAGTTACAAATTGGGCTAGTTACTACCCGCATTTTTGTTTGGCATATTTTGAGCCATCTGAATAAATATGTTTTGATAACTTAGATATTTCCTTAGAAAATAAGTAAAAAAAATCTTTGAGTCCAAACAAGATATGAAAACTGTCCATGTGAGAATAATTACAAATGGGAACTTGAGGCTGGGGTCTGCATCTAAGATCCCTCACCATCTATGAAGCACTGAGTCTGCACCCCTGCCTTCAAAGCAGTAATACCACGTGTACCACTGTCTGCTTTCCAGTTTCTCTGCCTTCAAAGTAGCCATGCTGTGTACACCATTCTCTACTTTCCAGTTTGAGGGTGTTATGAGGCCATGCGCATGCTGCTGGCTGACTAAGGCCAGAGCTGGAAGGAGGAGGTGGTTACCAATGATACCCGGATGCAAGGCTTGCTCAAGCTCACCTGTCTGTATGGGCAGCTCTCCAAGTTTGAGGATGGTAACCTCACTCTGCACCAATCTAATGCACCTGGGCTGCGCCTTTTGGGCTTTATGGGAAAGATGAGAGGGAGGCTGCCCTGGTGGAGATGGTGAATGAGGGGGTGGAGGACCTTCCTGCAAATATGGCACCCTCATCTACACCAAATATGAGAATGGTAAGGATGACTGTATGAAGGCCCTGCCTGGGCACCTGAAGCCTTTTGAGACCCTGCTGTCCCAGAACCATGGAGGAAAAGCCTTCATTATGGGTGACCAGATCTCTGTTGCCGATTACAACTTGCTGGACCAGCTGCTGATCCACCAGGTCCTGGCCTCTGACTGCCTGGACAACTCCCTCCTGTTCTCTGCCTATGTGAGTCTCAGTACTTGGCTGCAGGTCAAGGCCTTTCTGTCCTCCCCCGACCATGTGAACCCTCCCTTCAATGGCAATGGCAAACAGTAGTGGACAGAGGAGATAGGAGCTCTTTGTTCCCCTTTCCGAAGTCTAATAAAGTTTGTAAGACGGAAGGAGAAGAAGAAGAAGAAGAAGAAGAAGAAGAAGAAGAAGAAGAAGAAG
>NW_026589137.1:8871305-8901603 GCF_907164565.1 Psammomys obesus | reverse complement strand
AAGAAGAAGAAGAAGAAGAAGAAGAAGAAGAAGAAGAAGAAGAAGAACAACAACAACAACAACAACAACAACAACTACAACAACAAAAGACAAATGGAAACTGCAAACTCAAGCATTATACAGATGATTCAAAAATGTAATTTCTAGCTGGGCAGTGGTGGCACAAGTCTTTAATACAAGCACTTGGGAGGCAGGCATAGGATCTGTGCGAGTTTGAGTTTGGTCTGCAGAGTAAATTCCAGGACAGCCAGGGACAGAGGAACCTTGTCTGGGGAAAAAAATAAGAAAGAAATTATACATTCTTTCTTGAGCCAAAAGGAATTTGCTGATGAATGACGAGTTTTAGTGATCATTTTAGCTGTGCACCTACTAAATTTAGAGTGAAATGGATTTATGAAGGGTCTGTTTCATTTACTTGTTTTTGGAGACATGTCTTATGTAGCCCAGGCTAACCTGGAAATCCTGATCCTTCTATCTCAGTTATAATAAGGATGAGTCACCACCTGACATTTATTACAGTCTTAAATGAAAGTCCATTTGTTAGCCTGCTTGCTTGCTTTCTCTTTCTTTTAAGTCATTCATTTGCTGATAGGGTTTCACTCTCTATCCCATGCTGACTTGGAGCTTCCAACAATCAAGCCTCCTGCATCACGTGAGCTATGATGGCCAATCAAAGATGGGGAAGGTATGCTTGAGAAAAGCTATTCTCTCCTAAATGCGAAGGGCTCTTGAGAACGAAAATCTCAAAGTCATGATCGAAAAAGGTTTGTGGTACTCAGACGTTCAGCACACAGTTTAGTTAGGTGTTCAGGTTTCTCCTTTTTTCAGGAGACAGACTGTACACTGGGCAAGTTTCCACAACCTTCCCAGGTGTCCTGCAGAGAAAACACAGGTGGTGTGTGCAAATGTTTAGCCTTCACGGCCGTTCTGGAACTTAGCTGGAAGGCTCCAAAGCATGGCTAGGCTGGGATTTGGTCCACCCTCAGACTCTATAAGCCTGCCACACTTCAGACCCTGGGCTAGCAGGGTTTTCCTTCTCTCCCAATGTCGGTCACTCTACCTGGCCCCTCCCGGACTTCCGCCTCCCGCCTCCTCCCGCCTCCTCTTGCCTCCACCCGCCTCCTCCTTCATCCTCCCGCCTGCCCCACTGCAATCTCCTCCCGCCTCCTCTCTCCTGCCCCCTCCCACCTCCTCCCGCCTAGCCCCCTCGCGCCTCCTCCGGCCAGCCTCCCTCCCGCCTCCTCCCTCCTCCCCTGTGGCTCCCACGTGACCCAATGACATCACATCCGCTCGAGCGATTCCGAATCTGGAACCCGCGCGATGAAGAACGCGTTTGTGACAGTCGGGACCACCAGTTTCGACGAGCTGGTCGCCCGTGTAGCTGCCCGCGACAGCGTTGAGGTGAGTCGGGGCCGGGCGGGCGGAGGGCGGCCCCGCCTGCCACTGCGGCTCTGTTGGCCTCTCCCCCGCGCCGCGGGCCGTAGGGCAGCAGGGCAGCGGCTGCTCCTCCGGGACCGCGGCTCCACCGCCCCGCCTCCTTGGCCCCTTGCCTCTCCTCCCTCCCTCCGGGGCCACAGCCTCCCTCCACCCACTACCTCCGTTGTCTCCCCTCCCCCCCCCCCCCCCCCCGCCCTCGACCCCGGTCTCCTCCCGCCCCTCCGTTGCCGCGGTCCGGCCTTCCGTTACTGTGGGGTCCCCACGGTTTCCACGTCTGGCCCCCCGACCCCCGAAGCCCTGTCGGGGCCCCTGGGTTCACGAGCCCGCCCCTCCCCTCCGGCCGCCCACAGGTGGCCCCCAGGCGCTGGGGTCTGCCGCACTTGGCCCCGGGCTCTGCGGGCCCCGCCCCCTAGGTCCACCACGCCTTTCCCCTCAGTGGCTCAGGCGGCGGTTTCTACCCTGAAACCTCCTCCCCCCCGCGGTCCCAGCCCGTAACATTTTTCCCCTAGCGGCTTGGTCCGCGACCCCCCCCCAATCCCGGCCCGTAATGGTTTTCCTCTTAGCAACCCGGTCCGCGACCCTTTTCCCCAACCCCGGCCCATAACGGTCTTCCTCTTAGCAACCCGGTCCGCGACCCCATCCCCATCCCCCCATCCTCGGCCCGTAACGGTTTTCCTCTTAGCAACCCGGTCCGCGACCCCCATCCCCATCCTTGGCCCGTAACCGTTTTCCTCTTAGTGACCCGGTCCGTGACCCCCACCCCCATCCCGGGCCCGTAACGGTCTTCCCGCAGCGGCTCAGCCCACGACCCCCCACCTCCGGTCCTTAATGGTTGTTGCCAGAGCGTCATAGCCCGCGACCCCCGCCGCCTCGAGCCAGACACGGTGGGCTTCCTACCCCACCCCCGTCAGCAGCCGCGAGCCCGCCCTCTCAGGTCCCGCCCTCCCAGGACAGTACCAGCCCCCCCCCCCCCCGCCCAAGACCCCCAGCTGTTCCGGCCAAGAGTGTTTCCCCGAGCGCCCAGGTCAGCAGCCCCCTCCCCTAGGGCGAGCGATGGTTGCCCCGCGCAGCTGCAGCTCCCCGGCTCTTGACACGTCCTTCCTCCCCTCCCCCCCTCTCCCCCCTGGTAACAGGTGGTCTCTGTCCGCGAGCCCACCTGAACTACTTTAGCAGGTCAAGAGGGGCTTGGCTACTGCTTTGAGCGGTCCCGGCTCGGTCGGTGCCTTCCCTTGGTGCCCGCCTATTTTTGGACTCCCTGTTCCAGGTATGTTGGTTGATTTGTGCTCTCCGAGCTTGGCAGGTCCTGAGGTTCGAGGCAGTGCTTTGGGCAGAGGGGTTTGGTTTGGAAAACTGACTACTACTCCGCTGCAGGTGGAGCTCAGAGAGCACCTGCTTTGGAGCAGCAGTTTGGAGGTGGGGTAACTGCTGGTCTCAAACGCGTTTTCTTAT
Source organism: Psammomys obesus (assembly GCF_907164565.1). Classification (NCBI taxonomy): domain Eukaryota; kingdom Metazoa; phylum Chordata; class Mammalia; order Rodentia; family Muridae; genus Psammomys; species Psammomys obesus. Next base: position 8,898,717 of record NW_026589137.1, on the reverse strand, counting down.
TTCCTGTTTTAGATTCTCCAGAGTCTTGGTTACAACCGGCTTGTCCTTCAAATTGGTAGAGGCACAGTGGTCCCTGAACCATTCAGTACTGAGTCATTCACTCTGGATGTTTACAGGTATAAGGATTCTTTGCAAGAAGACCTTCAGCAAGCAGATCTTGTCATCAGCCACGCAGGTAAAGGGTCTGAGATCTTGGGGTTCTGTCTTTGATAAGAAACCATAGACACTTAATTCACAAGGGCTAGAGATCTAATTCAGTTTTTTTTTGGTACATGCCTAGCATTTGAAAAGCCCAAGGGCCAATCTTTAAGACCACAATAAAGGAAGCCAAGTTCCATGGCTCACACCTGTAATTACAGCACTTAGAAGGGAAGGCCAGCCAACCTAATTCCCTGGCTCAAAAATCTTTAAGTTAGATACACTGTATAATTTTCCTCACAGCCCTGTTTTAATGTAATTATTTGGGAACTTTAGTAGAGAGAAAGATATTTCCTGGTAGGGAGCTATGAATTTATTCTGGTTCAGTTTTATAATAGGAAGCTCTATAAACGGTGGAGGGGAAAGATAATGTGTGCAATGATCATAATAGATTGTGAATTTGAAGTTCGTATTTGGGCTTATATCCGAAGACCATGAAGCCTTTTCAGCTGTAAGATTGGGATTGTAGAAATTGACATTTAAAGATTGTCTTGTCTTTTTATGTCAGTGACTGCTGCTGCTCCCCCTTCTAGGGAACTCCCAATGTAAACTGAGCTGCCTATGGCTATATCTGAGCAGGGGGTCTAGGTCCTCTCCATGCATGGTTCTTGGTTGGTGCATCAGTGGCTGCAGGCTCCCCTTGGCCCAGGGTATTGGTCTCTTGTAGAGCTCCTGTCCCCTTCTGGTTCTTCTACCCACAATACCCTCCTGCACTCTGATCACCCCCCCCCTGGCCTGGAGGCCTTACTAGGCCACAGAGAAAAAGAATCCAGACAGTCCTGATGAGATCTGATAGGCTGGGGTCAGATAGAAGGGAAGGAGGACCTCCCCTCTCAGTGGACTAGGGGAGGGGCATAAGGGGGAAAGAGGGAAGGAGGGGGGGCTGGGAGGAGATGGGGGAGGGGGCTATAGCCAGGATACAAAGTGAATAAATTTGCAATAAATAATAATAAAAATAATAAAGAAAAAATAAATTGGAAAAAAAAAGATTGTCTATTTAATATTTCTTTTGAACGTGTGTGAAATTAATATGGTAAAAATTTTCTTTATGTAGCCTATAGTAATAAAATTAGAATTTTTTGTTTATAAATTTTATATTCAGAGGCATAAGCTTATATACTTAGGAAGTATCTTATGTTTTAAGTATGTATATTACACTTACACTTTTAGTAGTTTGTAGCTTTCAGAGAATCAGCCTGATGGAGTTCCTGAGATATACATTTTAATTATGTATATTTGCACAGTCACAGCTGTCTTGGGAATGGCACTTCAGGGGTAAACACATAAGCACTGTTTTCCTGTATTAGTACCTGTCCCTATTAGAGGCTAGCCTTTAAAATTTTCAAAAAAAAAATAGTGTGTTTATTTGTTCTCTCCCTCCTTCCTTTCCCTCTCTCTACCCCACCCTCGTTTGTGTGTTTGTGTGTGTACATGTGTGCATGTGTTTGTGTCTTTTTGTTTGTTTCTTTAGGACAGGGTTTTTCTCTGTAACCTTGGCTGTCCTGGACTTGATTTGTAGGCCAGGTTGACCTGGAACTCAGAGATCTGCCTGCCTCTGCCTCTCGGGAGTGCTGGGATTACAGGTGTTGGTCACCCTGCCCGGCAAGATTTTTTCTTCTTTTTTCTGTGTTTTTTTTTGTTTTGTTTTGTTTTTTTTTTTTTGTTTTTTGGTTTTTTTTTTTTTTTTTTTTTTTATGAGACAGGGTTTCTCTGTGTAGTCTTGGCTGCCCTGGACTAGCTTTGTAGACCAGGCTGGCCACCAACTCATAGGAATCTGTCTGCCTCTGCCTCCTTAGTGCTAGAATTAAAATCGTGTGCTGCCACACCACTAAGATATATTTGTTAATTATGTATATTTTTATACTCTGGAGCTGGAGCTGTAGGCACTTGTAGTCAAACTTAGTTACTCTGCAAGAGAGTAGTACATGCTCTTGAATTCAGAGCCATCTTTAAGCCTTCCACATTATTTTTTGAACCACAGTCTCCCTGAACCTGGAGTTAGGCCATTTAGCTTACTTGAAATGCTAATGAGCACCAGGGATTTGCCTGTCTCCTTCTTCCCCGAATTGGTGTTACAGATTGAACTCAGCTTTTAACTAAACCAGAGTTTAACCTCTGGTCTTAATGCTTGCAGGCCAGAAGTCTGCCTTTTCTGTTTGTGTTTGAATAGGAGTGAAGTATAGTTCCTTAGTATCAACTAGGGATTTGGTAATCTCAGGACTCTGGAGGTTGAAACAGGATGGTGAGGTCAAGGTCAGCTTGGGCTATGTAGCAACTTTTAGGTAAGATTGGGCTGCAGAGTGAGACCATCTCTCCCCCTCTCCCCAGTCGGTTTTGTCACTTTTGATACTGATACAGAGTCTGCCTGTGTAACCCATGATCCTCCCGCTTCAGTCTCCCACATCCTATGATTTGGGGCATGTGCCATTAAACCTGACCTACATTTGCCAATTTGTTTTACATGGTTTTATGTACTAAAATTTTCAAGTTTAGAATTAAAACTATAATGATAGAGTATCATAACGTTAAAAAAATTGAATCAATAGCTTTTATTTTTGTAGGTGCAGGAAGCTGTTTGGAGAGTCTTGAAAAAGGCAAGCCACTTGTGGTAGTTGTAAATGAAAAATTAATGAACAATCATCAGTTTGAATTGGCAAAGCAGTTGCACAAAGAAGGACATCTCTTCTACTGTACCTGCAGGTATATTACAGACTGATCAATTGATCTCGTCCCTTAAATTTCTCCCCTGCAGTTATTATCCACTTACCTGACTTTGATTTTTACCTTTTTTCTATTCATCAACTATACTTTGATTTTTCTCTACTGTAACTGTTCATTTGTCTGTAGCTTTGACTCTGTTCTGTCTTTTCCCGAGTTCATTGCTAACTGTTAATATATGAGTTTCAATGTATGAATATGCATACAAGAGTGCAGGTTTCCAAGTATCTTAGTTTTGTAGTTTACTACTCAGGTTTTTAGTGTTCAAAGAAGGTGTATGCTTATATTTATTAAGGAAAAATTAATTGAGTTATTTTGACAATTAGTTGTCAGTTTGATATTTATCCACTGGAAGCCATAAATTAATTATATTCATGTACATGTTCTCTTCTACCTAATATAAAAATGGGTACTGTCTTAAGTGCTTGGATTATAGTCAAAGCATTGCATATATATTATATTGCTAGAATTTCACATGGTGAATTATGATACAAATAAAGCGACAGCCCAATGTCATTGTTAGGATAAGGAAGAATTAGGTACACTGTAGGAGAGGCTTGATAAAGGACCTAATGTTTGAGATGAGTCCTGAATTAGAAGGAAGAACCACTTATATGAAGTTTAGAGGAAACAAAATTTGAGATTATGAAAGCCTTAACTTAGTAATGAACTTGGAGTTTGTAATGCTTGAGGAACAGAGAAGGTTCATATGGTAGGAGCATAGTGACCAGGGAAGAGTGAGTATGAAGCTGGGAGGGCATAGCTCATATAAGACTTCTAATTTTATTTTATGTTTAATGAGAAGCCACTGAAGCACTTTAAGTAAAGGGATATTTGTTAAGGATTATCGTTTTCTTAGAAGTGGATTAGTATTCAATAGGAACTGATCAGCAGCGCAATAGAAGCTTGAAGAAATATGCTGTTTTTCTGTTAGTTCTTCTTTGGGACACTAGAAGCTTGCCAAAGGGCCAGGTCAGTAATTCCCAGTTGTTTGATTTTAAAAATTTACTAATTTAGTATTTTTAAAAAGTAAATAACCTCATAGAGAAATTAATTGTATATCTATATCTGTCTCCTATATTAAAGTTAGAATATTCTAAGTGTTTCTTTGGAGTTTTTTTCTGTTTCGTACATATGTTTGGTATATACTTGTGCATTCATTAAAGATGGAGCACTTGTTATATGCCATGCTTTTTTAGACATTTGGTATATACATACATGTCAGTAAACAAAGCTTGATATTCTCAGTGGGAGAAGACAGACTGAGTCAATGACTATTCCAGCAGTAAAATTAATGGTGAGCTCATCTTTATAATGATGGAGGAGAGGGAATGTAGTCTTCGTACAGAAGAAAAGCTAGGAATGGATCATAATTGGAGTATCTGTCTTTAATTGATATTGTTAAAAGTTCATAGCACCACTTTATAACAGAAACACATCTTAACTACATATACAAATTAATATTTCTACGAGTTACTGAAAAATATTTTCATTCAATATGTGTCAACTTTTATTTATTTATTTTTTAGAGATGGTCTCTATGTAGCCCAGGCTAACTTTATTCTCCCGATTCTTACCCTTCAACCTCTACATTTTTGAGAGTAGAGATAGGTATGAATGACTATGCCCAGCTAGTTAGCTCTGACATTTTTTTTTATTGTTCTTAGTATATTATTAAAGAGAAAATATTGGTTCTTTTTAAAACATCCTTACTTTTTTTCCTACAGGATAAAATAACTTGTGTGTCTCCTTTTTGAAAACAAACAAACAAAAAACATTGCTTATATTTTAGTGTAGATAAGTCACTTTCCCCAAACCTATGTTGGTCGGTGCTTTGTCTCTTCTAATTTAATTGACTTGATTAATTTTCTGAAGTAACAGTTACATGTTTAGAACCGTATTTCAAATATGCATGGGTGACCACATACTGATTAGTTAGTGAAGAATTCATGATAGTTTTCAGTAAAAAGTTTTCTCATGGGGCTGGAGACATGGCTCAGCTGTTAAGTGCTCTACCTGTTCTTCCAAAGGACCTTTGTTCAGTTCCCTGCACTCACATGGCAGTTCACAACTGTGTAATTACAACTCTAGGGAATCTAACACCCTCACATACATAAACATGCAGGTATAACACCAGTGTACATAAATAAAAACAAAATAAAATTTAAAGGTTTTTTTTTTCACAATCTGCACGAATGATGTACTGTAGTTATCCTAGCTGTTTTCTCTGAGACTTACTGCTTTTGTTTTTTAATTTATTCTGTTTTCATAAATTTTGTTTTATTTGTGTGGTCCCAGAAAGTATTACAAAGCAGTATAAACACATTTTCCTTGAATTTGTGTTTCTGAAACACTTCATTTAACTCAGATAAAAATGTCTATTGAAGCCAGGCGCAGTGGCGCACACCTGTAATCCCAGCACTTGAGGAGGCAGAGGCAGGCGGATCTCTGTGAGTTGGAAGCCAGCCTGGTCTACAGAGTGAGTCCAGGACAGCCAGGGCTATACAGAGAAACCCTGTCTCAAAGAAGCAAACCAAAACAAACAATTTAAGAGATGGGTGTAGCCGTGCATGTGTGTAATCCTAGCACCCTGGGAGGCAGAGTCAGGTGGATCTCTGTGAGTTCGAGGCAAGCCTGGTCTACAAAGCGAGTCTAGGACAGCCAAGACTACACAGAGAAATCCTGTCTTGAGAAAAAAAAAGTCTGTTCAGTTTATCTTTATGTTACTCTTTGTATTGGAAAAAACAGTATTGGTATGTATTGTTCCCATAATAAAAATATATAAAACTTACAGTTCTTTCATCAAATGGGCAACAGGCAGATAAGTTACAGAATTTCTCTCATATTACCTGATATTTTTCTTCTTTTGTTTTAGCACGCTTCCTGGGCTGTTACAGTCAATGGATTTATCAACACTGAAATGTTATCCTCCTGGCCAGCCAGAAAAATTTTCTGCATTTTTGGATAAAGTTGTTGGATTACAAAAATAAACTCTCAACACTTTAAAATACCCATAAATCCAGTTCATGGAATATGATTAAGTAAAAAGAAATTTATAATATGTATTTGTAGAACAATATAAATTATTATATTTACTACAAAAACATTATTATAAGGAATTTTGTGGCATAAATAATGCAGTGGGGTCCCAATCCTAATTTTAGTAAATTTATGAGGCTGCCCTAACTTTGAATATGTAGTGAGTCCTTAACTTTGAAAACATAGCCTTCACATTTTTGTCCTAAAATCTAAAATGGATATTTTATTGTTTAAAAAGAAAAACATAAAAGCAGCAGGCCAGGCAATGGTGGTACATACCTGTAATCTCAGCACTTGGGAGGCAGAGAGGCTGGTGTAGCTCAGTGAGTTTGAAGCAAGCCTGGTCTATATAGTTTACGACAGCCAGGGCTACACACAGACTTCCTGTCTCCCAAACCCAAAACAAAAACACAAAACCAAAAATATTCAAAAAAGTTAATAAGAATCATAGATGTTCTTTTGAATAATAATAAAAAAGAAATGCTAACAATGTAACCTTTTGGTGAGAAAATCATCTGTAGGTTTATAAACTTAGACGGCTTTTTTGCGTTAAGCATAAAAAATGTGATTACTTTGTGGAAACTAATAGTTAATCTGAAAAAAATTAAAGTAATTCATCTACTGTACATGGAGTAACCACTTTTATCTTCAATAATAAAGTAGATATGTTCACCTTTGAACTTTTCTGATCCTTCAAGTGCTGGGATTACAGGCACATCATTCCTGGTAGTATTTGTTCCTCTAAAACAGAGAAGGGCTGTGGAGATGGCTCAGTGGGTTTGCATTTTCAGAATGAACATATTAGGCATGGTAATGTTTATTTAGAATCCCTGTTCCTATGATGAGATGGTAGATGTAGAGAGAATTTCTGGAAAACACTGGGCTAGGCAGCGTGGTGGTCATAACATTGAATGGCAAAAAGAGACCCTGTATCAAACAAGGTGAAAAGTAAGGGTTGAGCCTGGGGTTTTCATCTATCTCTACCAGCTCATCATGGTATTCATGCCTACATTTACACAAAGACATACACATGTGTAAGTAGAATGTGATCATCTTATTAATGCCCTAAGTCCAAAAATACAACAGTATGACTTGGCTGTTAATTTTTTTTCACTTTTAACTTTGTGAATCCTACTCCCTCTGGCCTTTGGGGACACCAGGCATGTGTATGGTCCACAGACATACAGAAAAAAACACTCATCTATACATAAAATTTATACCCTCCATAGTGATGAAACGTGTAACAGTTTGACTATTATACTTTTGCTAATGTGTGATCTGATGTGTACAATTACTTAAATACATGTTTTTTTTAAGTGACAATGCATTACGAAAGTTATGAGTGTGGTCTTAGAACTCTTTTAGGTTGTTTAGAGAGAAGGTTTCTCTTTGTAGCCTTGACTGTCTTGGAACTTGGCTTTGTAGACCAGATTGCCATCAAACGAAGAGATCTGCCTGCATCTTCCTCCCAAGTGCTAGGATTAAAGGGGTGTGTCACCATGGCCCAGGGGGGGGTGTGTGTCTCAGAACTTTTAAGATATTTTTAAGCATAATAGTTCTTTGATAGTAAGTTTAGATACAGTTTATTGATAAAGATAGACACTTCAGAGCTGAGCATGATGGTGAATAGCTGTAATCCCAGCATTTAGGAGAAGTCAGCTGGCCTATAATAGCAAGTTTCAGGTTATCCTGAGTTACCCAGTAAGAAAAAAATCAGTCAATAGGTATGATAGAGACTGCAGGTGTACCTTGTTCCAAACATTTTACTTGGGCCGTATTCACATATTCTAGATTTATTTTCCTGGTTGTCATTTTTTGCGCTAATGTTAAAGTTTTACTTGTGTTAAAAGTAGGTTCCTAAAAAATACTCTGTACTCAAAGGAAGCCATTTTGGGCTACAATTTTGGTGAGAATAACATAAGTGTGAGTAATCCACATCTCCATAGTTGAGAGTTAATAGCAGTCATACCTTTTTTGTATATAGTTATCAACTTTTATGTATGTGCCTGTTCTATGCCTGAAGTCAGAGGATAAACTCAGGGTTTATCCTTAAATACCATCCACCTCTAGGATGGTCTCTCACTGGCTAGGAGTTCATTAACTAGGCTACTGTGGCTGGCTAGTGAACCCCAAGTGATCCCTTATTTCCATTCCTCAATTTTGAGTAGTTTTTCTTACGTTAACATAATTATTGTAAACTTTAAGTTGTTTTTTTTTTCAGTTTCCCCACTTAGTTAAATGGGGATTTTTAAATATGTATATATTTATATACATAATATTAAGTTTTGATGTTTTTCAGCAGTAGTTTCACACCTGGATTTTCCTTGGTGAATGAACTCAAACTTGTGATTTGAGATTGGAAGTCTATAAAAATTCTCTGAGCAGGATCAATCATAGAGGGCTGTCTTAATTGACTTAATTCACTTTAAGACAATTATATAGACTTAGAGATGGAAGAGAGTACACATCCATTTTGAGAGTAATATGGATGTATAAACAGGCTAAAAATGTTTGTAACTTTTTTCTGTTTTTTGAAATTGTTATTTTTTAATATTAATTATAGTTTATTCACTTTGTATCCCAGCTGTAGCCCCCTCCTTCATTTCCTTCCAACCCCACACTCTCTTCTTCTTCTCCTCCCATGCCCTTTCCCAAATCCACTGTTAGGGGAGGCCGTACTCCCCTTCTATCTGACCCTAGCCTATCAGGTCTCATCAGGACTGGCTACATTGTCTTCCTCTTTTTAAAAAAGATTTATTACTTACACAGTATTCTGCATGCGTGCCAGAAGAGGGCACCAGATATCATTGTAGATGGTTGTGAGCCACCATGTGTTTGCTGGGAATTGAACTCAGGAGTACCCTTAACCTCAGAGCCGTTTCTCCAGCCCATAACTGCTTCTATTAAAAAAAAAATCTCATTAGAAATATTTCTGGCCAGTTGCGGTGGTGCATGCCTGCAATCCCAGCAGAGGCAGGTGGATCTTTCTGAGTTCAAGGCCAGCCTAGTCTACAGAGAGAGTCTAGGACAGAGAATGCTACATAGAGAAACCATGTCTTGAAAAAAACAAAAAAACCCTCCAAATACAGCTTAGTAAAGTTTAGTTTAAAGTCACAGGGCAAGAGAAATAGTGTTTAATATTTATTTAATTAGTGGTATTTATATTTTTTAGGGGTAAGGACACACACACACAAAAAAAGCTGGACATGGTGGCACACACCTGTTATCCCAGCTTTCAGGAAGGCAGATGCAGGTAGAGTGCCATGAGTTCAAAGTCAGCTTGGTCTTCAAAGGGAGTCTAGGATAGCAAAGGCTCCATAATGAAACCCTGTCTCAAAAAACAACAACAACAAAAAAGAAAATATTGACTGCTGGGGAAAATTGACTGGACAGATTCAGAGGTGACATGAGTAATTTTAGGAAATGTATAGTGTTTGAGTATATGAGAGGTAATACTATGAGAAGACCTTGGGAATTAGGTACTTTAGATTTGATGCTTATAATTGGGAGAGAATGAGCTGGAATGGTTATCAAGTATTGCAAGTCTAAGCAGTAAACTTGTTACAAGATTCTGGGACATAACAAAAGTAGATCTGGTTACTTAAGTGTTAAATGGCACAAAGGACAATATAAAAAGTTAAGACTGAAATTTGCATTTGGAAAAAAATTGGAATGGTAATGCTGAAAACTATGTTGTGTCCAATTCCGTGCTGTACAAAATGACTTTTTCTGGGAAGAATAGGGAAGGGAGAACAGCAGTTTTGGTTAATGTTTACCAAGTGTTGATATATTGGTGCTTATTCAGTGTACTTTACATATGAATTTATTTAACCTCTGCAGTCATCTTAGGAAATAGTTTTATTTTGTCCCATTTGGTAGATGAAGAAGTGGGTCTTTTATTTAAAGGTTCAGGCAAAGGGCAATAATCTGGGAGTGGTAATAGGTGCACTAAACTTTTAGTGTATGTCCATCTTTTATTGGTATGACAAGACAATGTTTGAAGTTAGGTTACTCTCCCTAGAATTACACATTTATGTTAGCCATAGATACAGGGCATGTTTGGGTTTTTACAGTGCTAATCTTGAAGTATACTGTTATCACAGAATCTATGTGATGAAATTCTCCCAATTGCTTTACCTGATTACAAATAAGTTATAGACTGTTGTTTGCACCAAATATTTGTGCTTTGAAGTTATCTCCTGATACTCTTTTCTTCACATGTTTTTCTTGGTATTTTCATTATTCCCAAGTCCTTAACTACTGTATATCTTTTGACAGTTCACCAAGCATTTCTCAGGAGCCTTTAGTATTACTAACTAGTGTTGTGAATATCAGAGATTATTCTGTATTTATTAAAATTTGGGGTTTGTCTTAAAATAACCTTTTAAAGAAGACTTAGTAATAACTTGTAGAACACATTGTTTTAGAATGGTGATTATTAAAGTGAGCTCTGTGGACTCGTTGCAAATAATAAATACACATAGATCTACTAAATCAGAACCTAGTTAAGAGATACTCTTAAAAAGACATGTATTTGAGAACTACTTTTCTAGAGGTGTTCAACCTTTTTTTGTTGTAGAAAAAAGGTTGTTGGAGTTTCAAATGCAATATAGTTGAAGGCTAGTATACATTTATATCTGAAAATTGCTTTCTATTACATGCAAATGAAGTCTAACATTGGCCCATAGGTCCTTTAAAAAATCCTATTTTACTAATTAATTCCCCCCCCACCCCAAGACAGGGTTTGTCTGTGTAGCCTTAGCTGTACTGGACTTGCTTTGTAGACCAGGCTGACCTTGAACTCACAGTGATCCTCCTGCCTCTGCCTCCCTGAAAAGGCTTGTACCACCTCTCTGCCAGGTTCCATTTTACTATTTCTGAGACTTATCTCTTGTGTTTATATGTAATTTTTATATCAGTTATGCAAACATCAAAAGTTTCAGTTCTAGTATTTTCTGTGTTTTATAAATAGTGTAGTCAATTTCTAAGAACTTGAATACCATCTATAGGCTTACATGGAGAAACTGTAAAAATTAATACTTTTAATTACACATTATAATATATACATTTATAGAGAGTATATTGTCATATTTACCTGCATGCAGTTTGGGATGATTAAATCCAGCTAAATTAATCTTTCTTTTACCTGTTATTTCTGTGGTGAAATATGTGAAATGTATGGTGATAATTTGCAATACATATTATTGACTGTGCTCATACTGATGTTTTCTGAATTTCAAACATGCCTTGTACCTGTCTAAAATTTTGTACCAGTTTAATCAACTTTCTATTTCCTATAAACTATCCAGGGTACAAGCCCTGCTAACTCTTATTTACTTCTGTGATTTCAACTTTTTAGATTACAGATATGTCATATACAGTATTGGACTCTCTGTGCCTACTCTTTTTCACTCACATTAATACGCAAGATTTGAAGATTTTTGTTCAAATTACCAGAACTGATGTGATTTCTACTTTTAAAAGACTGAATTATATTTCACTCTGTTACACTGTACTTTCTTATCTATTCATATACTGGTCATCATTTATATTGTGTTTCTATATCTCTGTGTGTGTATCACGCCTGCAAGGCAGGCATTGTACTGCCTGTTTTATATCCAACCCTAGATTTTGTTTGGTAAGTAACATTCATTGCTTACATATTATTTACCTTTACATTATATCTTATTTTCTTATGTGTCCTTTCAATTTGTTTGATAGGAGACATTGAACTACTTACATTCTATTCACATTTACATTACATTTTATTTCAAGTGTTTTGTTCTCCATGATTTCATCTCATTAGATTATTGGTATCTAGAAATTTATTTTCGGTTATCTGTTTTTTTGTTGGCATAGTAATTTTTGCCCGAGTTTCTATCTCTATCTTTGTCTCTTTGTCTGACAGGGTCTCATGTATCCTAGGCTGACCTTTAACTTGATTCGTCCCTGAAGATGACCTTGAACTTCTTGTTTTTATCACTTCTGTTCAAGTGTTGGACATAAAAGGCATGTGCCACCACCATGCTCAGTTTATGTGGTATTAGAAACTGAACCCAGGGATTCATTCATGCTATGAGCACCGTACTGATTGAGGTATATCCCCAGCTCTTCATTGTTGTTTTTTTTTTTTTTAATTTTTTTTTTCTGTAAAGAAAAACATGGGTATTTAAATTTGTGACTTTGAGGGATGGATATGAGGCCTGTTTTAACATAAAAGTTTTAGAATAATTTCTTTAGTTTTTAACTTGACTTCAGAAACTTTATCTTTTATTTTATTATTTTATTTACTTTTTCAAGAGAGGGTTTCTCTGGGTACCACTGACTGTCCTGAACTCCCTTTGTAGAGCAGGCTGGCCCTAGTGCTAGGTCTCCCTAGTGCTGGGATAAAAGCAGTGTGCTGCCACCACCACCACCTGGTTCCAGAAGCCTTCTGATGAATAGTGCTAGTGATCTTTTCTCAGTGTTCTGCCTAATTACTTCTTAGTCTCAACTTTACTGTTGGTAACTGGTTATCTTGTGCTAGAATTTTTATTATGTCATCATCATTTTTCATCTCTTTTTGGGCATATTTTAATAGATGTGGCCTCTCTATTGAGATCAATATTAAATTTTATTTTTTCTGCTTTTTCTAAATTTCAAAATGATTTAATTAGCATATTAAGAAATTGAGATAGCGTTCCATTGTATTCCGTGCTGTCCTTGAACTCTTTATCTATGTTCTTTTATCTTGGATTCCTAAATGCTGGGTTAGAGGTGGGAGCTACCTTGCACAGTTTGGCATTGTTTTCTTACACAGTATTTTAATTTCTGACAGATGCATACCGTTTCCACTATCTCAGCCAAGAAACAATTTAATTATCATCATGCATTCCTTCTAGCTATCCCTTTGTAGTTAACATTTCCTTGCAATATTTTTGTTTGTTTGTTTTTCGAGACAGGATTTCTCTTTGTAGCCTTGGCTATATACCAGGCTGATCATGTCACAGAGACTCACCTGCCTCTGCCTCCCAAGTGCTGGAATTAAAGGCTTGAGCCACTACCCGCCCTTCTCACTGCAATTCTTAATCTCTGTTAACAATTTACCTAAGTTAAAATTTGTCTGTTCCATATTTGTCTTTAAAATTATTTCTTTGAGGAGTGGTTGTTTTAGAAACAGGGTCCTACTATGTAGCTCCTGGCTGTCCTGGTACTCACTCTGTAGACCAGGCTGGCCCAGAACTCAGATCTGTCTTAGTGCTGGGATAAAAGATGTATGCCTGGCTCATATTTGTCAAGTAAATGTGGTCATACAGTAGATAATAGTTGAATATTTATTCTTTGACTTAACATGAGGCTTCTGAGGTTTATTGATGTTCTATATTTATCAACATTTTACTTTTTGTATTGCTGGCCATTCCTGTCTGGGTGTATCAGTTCATGAATATATGCTGAGATTATTTCTAATTTTGAGGGAACGTGCCTATGGATAAAGCTACTGTCAACATTCATGAGTACATTTATGTGTGGACATTTCTCCCAAGTCAACACCTAGAAGTGGGATTACTAGGTCATATAGTAATTTTTGTGTTTAACAATATAGGAAGCTGTTTAACTAGGTGACAGTGATATTTTATGTTTGTGCTAGTAATATATTATAGTTTTCCATTTTTCTCTGCACTTGGTATTCCTGGTTTAAGTATATGTTTTTAAAAACTTAGTCATATTCTAAAATGTATTTAGCAGCTTTCACTAAAAATAGAAAAAAAATGGGCAAGAGGTTTATCATAGTGGTAGAACATATGTCTACCATGCTTAAGGCCCTTGGTTTGATGTTGGGTTGGGGTGAACTACAAAAAACAAAACAAAACAAAACAAAACAAAATGGCTGAAAAACACATTAAAAGATTCTTAATACCATGGGACCCTGGGGAACTGCAAATCAACCCACAATGAAATTCTACATCCTAACTCTTAGAATTGCTTCAATATAAAGTAGAACATAATTTGACTCTCCCTTCAATAACAGCATTACCATATGATCCAGCACCAACAGAACTAAATATATATGTCTTTCCAAAAACTTACATATAAATGTTTGTAGTAGGATTCTTAATAGTATAAAGTGGAAGCAACCAAATTTCTATTAACTGGCAAAACAGACAAGTTGTGGCTTGAAATGGATTGAAATACCAATGTATGTGACAATGCAGTTGGATGTTGATTGAAAAACTTCCAGTCACACAGGACTATATAATGTAGGCTTACATTTATTTGAAACGTCCAGAATAGGTAAATCTACTGGGATTGGTGAGCTAGAATAGAGGTGGATATCCATAAAATAGAGGATTTCATTTTCAAGTGATCAAAGTGTCAAATTATGATGGATGCATAACCGAATATATGAAAAATCATTCTAATTCCCTTAAAGTGGATGTTAGAAATTAACCAGTTTTTGTAGAGTATTATTTGGTAGCACTTGGGAGGCACAGGCAGGCAGATCTCTGAGTTCGAGGCCAGACTGGTCCCCAAAATGAGTTCCAAGAAAGTGAGAGCTACACACAGAAACCCTGTCTCAAAAAACCAAAGTATAATTAGGTAACTTTTAGTGAAACATCATTCTAAAGATATTGTGTTTGTTTCTTTTCAATGCCAGTTTCTACTACAGCGCCAGGTAACTATCTGATTTAGAAATGTACATTTCCCACTTTGGCATATTTATATTTCATATAAACAGAATTCTGTATTTGGAATCACTGTTTGCCTCAGACATTTTTAGGGCTAGATTCTCCACACTCCGTTCACACTTGTTTATAACCATTCTTGTAGGTGTGTAATTGTCTCATTGTGATTTTAATTTGCATTTTTCTAATGCTAATCGTACTGAACATCTAATTACTTATTATGGCAGAAACTATAGCCCAGGCTGGCCTCAAACTCTGTTGAGAATAACTTGAACATCCTGATCGTCTTAAAGCCAGGGCTGGCACGTTACACAGAAGGCTAGCATTCTGCCAAATTAAATACTGTCAACTTAAAATTGATAGCCCCCCTCCATTTACCATTAGAAAAACAGCCTAAAATATTTTTCCCATTTTAAAATTGCAGTGTTAATGCTGACTTTATTTTTGTAGTAGAGATAGGCCTCAAACTCATTGTGTACTCTCAGGTGGTGTTGAACTTCTGTAATTTTGCCTCTACCACCCAAGAGCTGAGATTACTGGCTTATGCTACCATGCCAATTTACGTGGTGCTGAGTACTGAACTCAGGTTCTCTAGCAAGCTAGGCAAGCACTATATCAACTGAGCTACATCCAGTCTACTTTTAATAGTTTTAAAATAATTTTTATTTTTTTATATTAATCAGAGGTTATTTACTTCGTGTATTCCAGCTGTTGGCCCTTCCCTCATTCCCTCCCAATCCAACCCTCCCTCATCTCTTCTCTGCCCTTTCCAAGTCCACTGATAGGGGAGGTGGTCCTCCCTTTCCATCTCACCCTAGCTTATCAGGTATCTTGAGGACTGATGATCAATCCTCACTTAGAATGACAAATGGGATGGACATTGGAAGTAGGTGAAATAGTTTTTAATAAATATTTTCAGTACAGTTTTTTGTTAGATATGTGATACACATGTATTTTTACTCTAATTTGTGACTTGTATTGTCACCCAGCTAACAATTTCATTTGCAGAGCAAAATTTATTTTATGAAAGTCTAATTTGCATGCTTTTTAACAACTTGGCCTAACCCAAGGTCTTGAATTATAGAAACATTTCTAAGAACTTTTAACTTGATTTCTAAATGTTATAGTTCAGAAGCTAAAATATACAATACAAAGGGCACAGGGATAGTTCTTTGCAGGTTTTCTCTTGCTGCCTTAACCACTTCCTCCTTGGGAGGCAGTTGGTACAAAGGTAAATACAGAAGCTTTTATTCAGCATTATGAACTTCAGGTCTAGGGTTAATTTTTGCATTATGAATGGATATTTCTTTCACTATTTGGTATGAATACTTTATTGTGTCTATTGTATTACCTTTGTTCCTTTGTCAAAAATAAATTGTTCTTTCATATCTGTCGTTTGTTTTCCAAATATGTACTTTTCTTTCTCTTCTGTTTTTTTTTTTTTTCCCCATCTTTGTTTCTAGGTTTCTCTTATATTCTGATTGTCTTCTTGGACCTATCCCTGCCAATTCTTTTCTTAAGTGGAAGTATATGAATAATATTTTTTGAAGTTTTATATCCATGCTTAAAGTTTGTTAGATGTAGAGAATTTGTTTTTTGTCTTTATTTGTAGAATATACCAAAATGAATCAACTTTTTAATTGTAACCCTTAATTAGTCATTCTTAGTTAATTAGTGACCACCAAACAGTATGGTTCAGAACTTTTAAAAAAGTTATCACTGCTGTATTGTTTCTTTAGAAAAGAAACAAGGTAATGTGAAATTCGCATGGTAAGGAAAGTCAAGCTTTTATTCCTCATCTACCAGAATTTTATTTCATTCATAAGTTACAAGTGATGATACATGTTTTGCCTTTAGACAGCAGTCATACAAGAACAACAATGTTGTTAGCTGCTTTATATTGCAACATCTCTGAAGTCAAACATTTTCTTTAGAGTATGTTTTTATTTTTTGTAGTCAAACCCTTGTAGATAAGACTTTACATATTTAATTTAGTGTGTTACCACTGTACAGATGGAAAAATACAAGTTGAACATCGCTAGACACAGGAAAAGCAAGCTTTTGACTTATTTCTTCATTTATTTGTGGTGCTAGTGTTGAATCTATTGTACCGGCTTTATCACTGAGCTGTATGTCTCTAAACTTCAACACCTTGAGGAAAAAGTGTATTTTGGCATTTAAATAAAAATAACATACCTGGTGCCAGAATGAAATAATAGAAATGGTGCCTTCCCCCAAGATTCAGAGCACCTTTTTTTCCTGGCAAAGTACCCTAATAACATGTTACAACATAACATGTCTAGCATGTCAGTTATGTCCCATCGAATCTTAAGTGTATATTTTTGAAAGTTTGTTTAAGATATTTCATGCTACTTTAATTATTTCCATGTTTTTGAGATTTATTTCTGATTTATATACATATATGCTTTTGTTGGTATATGCACTGTGCATGCGGGTGCAGATGCTCATAGATATCAGAGAAATTACAGGTGGTTGTGATTCCCTTGATATTGGTACTGGGAACAGAACTCTAATCCTTTGCAACATGTGCTATTAACTGCTGAGCCATCTCTAGCTCTCATTGTTTTTACTTAAATATGTCTCCCTGTTTCTAGTAGTACTAGGCAGTAACTTGATATTCCTCAAGAATTACATTGGTAGGTTTATTTTTAGTGGTCCTAGTAGACAAATTTTTTTTCTAGAATTAAATGAGTTGGCTTTATTCTCATACTTGAAATAGTCAAGCAGTTAGTTGCTTGGCAATCTTTACGTGCATCCTTAGTTCCAACAGATGGAGGTGCAGCCCCTTTTTTTTGTCTTTTTAGAAAAGATGTTCTTAATACTAAAGCAAATTGGTTAACTAATCCCCCAGCACTACTTTCCTGAACCTCTGGAAGGCACCTGAAGGACAGAAACTATTTGGGATTTCAGGGAGTGAGCTCAAAGTTTACTGTGGAGTAGTCTTTTTTACTCACATGAGTCTTATTATAATCTCCTTTGAAGCCTCCTGAAGTAGAGTCCCTGAAGATTCCTAGAGTTGAGCTGCTTAGTCAGTTTATATACCTTGAGTTGATTTTTGTAGTCCCACCTTTCTGTAACTATTTACCTTATTCCTCCCATGTCTACTTAAGTTTCTTATTCTTTGGAGCATCTGCTCTTCATTTTTGTTTTTCCACAGGGTCCTGTCCTGTCCTGTGCCAGTCAGCCTCTTGATTGTTCTTCCCGGAAGTGCCAAGATTCTGCAGCCCTGCTGCAACTGCCTTCTCCCTAGACCTTGAGCTGCTTCGGATACCTGCCTAAACAAGCTCCAGCAGTTGTCACAACTGCCTGTCTTCCCTTCGTCTTGTGTTTTCCTTTTTTTCATCGCTCTGTTCCTTTCTTCTCATCTAATGCACAATGCATAAAGGATGGAAAAAGTACTGCGGCCAGAAGACTTTGAGTGAGGCAACAATGGATGAATATTTAGGCACTTTAGGGCTCTTTCGAAAGGTGATTGCCAAGGATGCCTCTTGCCTCTTTCGGGCTGTTTCTGAGCAGGTAAATATAAGCAAGACAAATGTATAATGTAAGTTTTCAGAGTGAGATGTGGCATGGTCCGGTACCTCAATCTGTAGACTGCTGAAAGAAATAAAAAAGAAATATTTTCTGTTTCTTAGTGAAAATATCCAGGCCTGCCTGAAAAGTACAGGCTGAAATACTGTGCTCTTTCTGATTAGAGCAAATTCTGTTCACCTGTGGCTACTTTTCTGCTTTTCATTGCCAGTTTGTAAAGGGCAAGGGGTAAAGTAATGTTGAGTTAAAGAAAACTTTGAAATGAATCTTAATCATTTAGAAGCATGTCCTACTCCATCTTTGTTTTATGCATAAGGAAAAGATTTAGAGCTTTTACCATTATGGAGTTGAGAGTCCAGGACAGAATCATGAACCCCTAATCTCACATGGCTTTTTCAACTTTGCCTAAGATCAGGTGCGGTTAACAGATGAACTTAATTTCACTGTTTCCAACATGTGCTCCAGATTAGGAAGCTAAATGTCTAATTCATAGTCTTAATTTAGAAGTGTCTATTTCATATGACAAGGCAGTGAGCTAGTCTTTTTTTTTTTTTTTTTTTTTGTAGTTGTTTTACAGCCAGATCCATCATTCACAAATCAGGAAAGTTTGTGTCTCATATATGAAGGAACATCAACAAGATTTTGAGTCTGTAAGTAGAATATATGCACCGAAGAGAGTTGTTGGTAATGCACATAGTACGTGGGTAAAGTAGTTTTAATACTGAGTACAAAAACTGAATTGTCGTTTTATTTTTTTTTCAGTAGCAACTGTTTCTCCGCTGACTTCCTAGAATTAGCAAGCTTTTGTGCCTCTTCTCCACGTTAAATTCCTTTTTCTCTCTTTTTTTGTATTTTTATTTTGTTTTGTTTTTTTCAAGACAGGGTTTCTCTGTGTAGCCTTGGCTGTCCTGGATTTGCTTTGTAGACTAGGCTGGCCTTGAACTCACAGAGTTCAAGGCAGACCTGTGTCTGCCTCCCAGCGTGCTGACATGCTCCACTATTCCCGGCCTTTAATTATTTCATTATGCTGATTAAAAACTGAGACTACCCTGTAGGTGCTGGCTTGTAATCCGACACTGAACTCTTCCTCTCTGTACTGTGGATGAGTAAGTAGAATTCAGAATATAGCCAGTCCAGTCTGAGCAATACAGGGAGACTGCCAGAACAAAAGCGATAAGTGACAATCAGTGCCTTTCTCATTTGTTCCTCTACAAAGAAAACAAAAACTCCAAAGACTGTAAAATTTATATTTTGATCACAGTTTTGTATTATTCATACTTTTCTTGATAAGTTTGACTCTACTAATATTGTGAAATGTCCAATTTTAATGTGTACTTATTCTCAGCCATTTTGAATAGTCTCGTAGACCTCAGTTGTAAGGTAATGCTAGTTGTAATTTATGACAGTTTGTGAAAATTGAAACTCTACTACTGTGGTTGACTTTAAGACAACCTTTAGAGAACATCTTTGTATACATTTAGTAGCCTAATTTTTAAGTGGAGTTTTATTAATGTCTGATTTGAAGCAAGTCCTTTCATGTGACTTTGAGTATTTGCCTTCCTGTCCTTGGGGGTTTGTTTTTAATTTCTCAACAATAAATTTTAAAATACTGTAAATGATTTAAAATCTTATTTATAGTCTTCTCCACACCTGGGAGAAATACTGCTTCTGACGTGGAAATTCAAGATCATGACCTGATGTAGCATATCTCAAGTATTTTGTGCATACACATAACCCTGGAGTTTTTGTTAAACCGTACATTCTGATGATGTGGGTTGGAGCAGAGCCTTACATTTTAAACAAATTTGTAAATTAAGGGTGTTGCTGCTAGACCATTTTGACTAACAGAAAATATATAACGCACAGAAGCTTGATCCTGATCTTCCTTCTCCCCCAGGGAAAGTTTACACTGTATTTAAACATGCCTTCTTAGAAAAAAACTAGAAAAAATATCAACCAAACTAAAAAAAAATAATCTTATTATATGGTGATAATTATAGAATATAATCAGATTTCAATAATGCTTTATATTTGGCTAATTTCAAGTTTGTTTTATTTTTGAAGTATGTGGAGGGATCTTTTGAGAAATATCTGGAACGGTTGGGAAATCCCAAGGTAAGTTCAAATATGAGAATATTCTCTTTTCATAGTTGTTTGAAATAGTAATCTAAGTGTACTCCCTAAGTCTATATTGACCCCAGACTGTGTTGAGTGAAATAATTGTTGTGAAAATGGCAATGGCCTGTTTTGTGTTGAGTATTGAAAATTGTATTTACTGTTTCTGTGGTCTGCTTAGGTAGAGTTCATATTGCTTGGGAAAAGGACAGTGCTGGGAAACACTAGTCTTTTCGCTTTAGTGGGAAAGAAGGGTAGTAATGTTGCTGAGATTTTATTTTTAAAAATTATATATATATTTTTTTAATTTTTTATTAATTACACTTTATTCATTTTGTATCCCCCCATAAGCCCTTCCCTCCTCCCCTCCCGATCCCACCCTTCCTCCCCTTTCTGCATGCATGGCACTCCCCAAGTCCACTGATAGGGGAGGTTCTCCTCTTCTTTCTGATCTTAGTCTATCAGTTCTCATCAAAAGTGGCTGCATTGTCCTCTACTGTGGCCTGGTAAGGCTGCTCCCTCCTCAGGGGGAAGTGATCAACAAGCAGGCCAATCAGATTATGTCAGAGGCAGTCCCTCTTCCTATTACTATGTAACCCACTTGGACACTGAACTGCCATGGGCTACACCTGTGCAGGGGTTCCAGGTCATCTCCACGAATAGTCCTTGGTTGGAGTATGGGTCTCTGGGAAGTTCCCTGTGTTCAAATTATCTTGTTCTGTTGCTCTCCTTGTGGAGTTCCCATCCCCTCCAGCTCTTACTATTTCCCACTTCTTACATAGAATTCCATTCACTCTGCCCATCAGTTGGCCATCAGGCTCAGCATCTGCTTTGACGGTTTATACTGCAGAAGCTTTCAGAGGCCCTCTGTGGCAGGTTTCAAGGTTGTTTCCTGTTTTCTTCTGGCTTTCAGAGGCCCTTTGTAGCAGGTTCCGAGGTTTTTTCCTATTTTCTTCTTCTTAATGTTCAATCCCCATCCTGAAAGGCAAAGAGGATGGACATCAGAAGAAAAATTATATTATTTTTAAAAATTAAAAATTTTCCTGATAGGTAGTTACCTTTCTGTTGTGTGGGAGTAAAAATCCATAATAATGTAGACATTTTTAGATGGTAATATTAATCAATTTTTACTTAAATAGACATTTACTAAATATCCTGCTAACTTTTTGAAAAATAGTAGTTATACTTTTAAAATTGTATAGTTATTACATAATGTTAAGAAGAACTTTGGGTTCATTATTTTGAGTTGTTTATATTATTAACTATCTTAATTTTCTGATATTACTGTTGAAGTTGTTAAAACTATTTAATAGTTCTGAAATGTTTTTTAAAACTCTGTGTTTATATTTAGGAGATTGCTGGCCAGCTGGAACTAAAAGCTCTTTCTCAAATATATAAGTAAGTTGTATCAAAGAGAGTGGCCAAGGGTAGAATGAAAGAGGGAATATATGATTGATACCACTGAGAATACTTTCTGTCGGAGTCCTTTTAGGAGTGGATGAATTTGATCATTGAAAAGTTAATGATCCAGAATGAAAAGGCTTACTGAAACACGTTTGATAACAGTTCTCTGGTGAAGAACTTTATTACTAGTTCTGTCTTAGATTTTTTTTTTGTCTGTTTGAAAGGAAGATTGAAAAGAAGGCAAGTGTGTTGGGACGTGGCTGTAATAATAGAACTGAACAGGGAAGCCGGGGAAGACAACCTTGAGTTCAAGACCTCCTTGGGGTATACAAGATTGTTTCTCTAGAGAAATTAAGAAAGTGAAATTACTGAACTTACAGTGTTTCTTGTAGGAAATCAGGATAACTATCCTTTAAAGCTTCTTAAATACTTAACATATTTTTTATATGTTTTCCATTTAGGGCAGTGTCATTTCTAATGTAAAAGTGGAGCAAAAATTTTTACACATCTCAGTAGTTGAATGATCCTTCAAATGGTCACATTTTGTTTTGATATTAAAACTTCATGGGGAAATGAAAGGCTGCTTATGTGCCGTATAGTTATAGCTATCATATATATATATATGTATATATGTTATAGCTATCATATATATATATATATATATATATACTAAATCTCTTCCCACCTACCTTTGCTTTCTACCTGGGTAGGCGAGATTTCATTCTTTATCAGTCTCCTGGAAAGCCTCCAACTCAAGTCACGGATAATGGCTTTGAAGAAAAGGTAAGAAAATGAATCTTGACTAAAAGTTGAATGATGCTGCTGGCTCACCACAATATTTAGAAATAATCCTTTTGACTAATTAGTGAAACAGTAAAGCTTGTCTTGAAGCCAAGTGCAGTACTGTTATGCTACTGAGACACCTAATAAACATTGTCTAACTGGTATTATTTTATGTGCAACCTTTTCCTCTAGACTGTCATCCTCATTGGAATTAGGTGCCTTTTTAACTAGATTGTTCTCGTCACCGTTTAATAAGAAAAAACACATAAAACTCTTAATTGGCTCCTCATTGACTAGAAGATAAGGGTGAAATCTGAAGTTAGGTGCTCATTCTTCTTCCTGCTAGTTCAGCTTTCCTTTGGTCCATTGTTTTGCCCCTCAATTTTCAATTCCTTGAAACCCATTCCCAACTTCCTGAAGCTGAAGCTCTTTTCTCTTTTATACCCTGTTTTTTTCCTAAGTCATGATAATTAGTTTTATCACCTCATATTTATATTTTGATCTATTTCTCTCAGTCTGGAAGTTTATTGAGGGTTTTACTGTTTAGTAAAGTGCTTAGAAAATAGTACAAGGTACATGTATTTGAAAAGTCTCTGCAGGTAAATCAAATCAATTTTTCCCCCAAAAAGGACTATTCCAAAAGGTTTTATCTCAAGCACTCAATTAGTGAGTGTGGGACTATGCAATATATGAGTTTTGCAAGTCTTGCTTCACCTCATGGAACAAAGTTCTCATAGCAGTTTATTATGACAAGACCAGGATCAACATAGGAGAACTTTTAAAATGCTGTTATAGTACTTTACGCAGAAGATCTAAACTGAAGAAGTGGTATTAAGATTAGAGAGAACTAATGGGAGGAGATGCCTTAGAAGATAAATATAAATGGGGTCACTATTTTATCAGTGGCTACCATCTAGTTCAGCAAAAATGGTATCTCTCCATAGCATTATAAAGTTCTTTTCTGGGCTTTGAGGATACCAGTACATGATTAATCACCTCTTTTTCTTGTAGGAGCTTTATTGAGTATGAAGACAATCATGGAAATAGTTAATTAGGATTAAAGATTTATAGTTTGGAAAAGGGAAGGAGAAGGAAGATCCTCCCTGCTTTAGGCAAATTAGAATGGTGCTGGTGCCAGTGACTAATTAAAAAACTAAGTTCATCAAGTATAAAGGAAGGGTAGTCTCTTCAGGGGAAACCTTATATGTAAAATCCAGGAAACAAGGGGCCTTTGGGGGATTTAATTAGTTGAATGTGGAAATGCCGTGCAGAAATACACTAGGATTGTATAATGAGGGGTAGAATAAGCCATGTTGAAAATTTGGCTTTTCATCATATGGAATACTTACCTGAAGTTTTTTTTTCTGATGTTTTGAAAATTTTCAAACATACAAATAATATAATGTTGTAGATAGCATCCATGTGCCTGCTCCCACTTAAGAGTCACCTAACATGTTGGTTATCTATTCATTGTATATACACATCCTCTATACACTGACCAATCCATTTAAAAAAAATCTCTGTGTAATAGCCTGGCTGTCCTGGACTCCCTTTGTAGATCAAGTTGTAGCTTTCACAGATACCTGTCTGCCTTTGCCTCCCTGAGTGCTGGGATTAAAGGTGTGCACTACTGCACTTGACTTTAAAATCTTGTTTAAAGTAAATTTTGGACATTAGTGCAATTATCTCTTAATACTAGTTTTAAAAGGTTTAAGCAAGAGTGTGACAGAATCCAAATCATTTGAAGAAAAAGCATGTTCTCATTTATATTTGAGCAGTTGAAATCTTCAAATTTCAACTGGATATTTAGATTGTTGCCCAGGGATTTTTAAACCTTCTCATACTTGATTTTGAAGTTTTTCTTAGAGAATAGTTCATAAGATAATGTGAATATCTGTATACACAATATGTAGTAGATCCCATAGTTGTCCTGTTCTTTTTTTAAAAGTCTTAAATCATTTTGCAGATAATTGAGATAGTTAATGGGAATTGTCATAAAAATACAGAATCATAAAAATACAGAAAATATTAAATTATTTGAGTATGTACAACCCATAGTAGTGTTTATGAGGCATAAGCATAGTGCTAGTATATAGTTAAGAGAATGATGTAGTATCTAGTTTCCATTGTTCTACTACAATGATTTTTAATATTTTTCCTCAGTGCAGATACTTTTTAATTATACAACATTAGGAGCTGGCTTAACTGTTTTATTTTATACATATGGGTGTTTTGCTGAGTGTCTCTGTGTACCATATGTATGCTTGGGGTCTGAGGAGACCAGAAGAAGGTACCGGATTCCCTGGAACTAGAGTTATGTGGGTGTGGAGAATTGAGCCTGGGTCCTCTGGAAGAGCATCTCTAGTGTTCTTCACCACTGAACCATTTCTCTAGCTCCTTAAACTCACAAAGTGTACAAATAATCAAAATGATTGATGATAAGAGATATCATTGTCCATGGAAAAAGCAGTATACTATGTAAACAAATGTTTGTTAAACAAAAATAACTTTGAGGTCTACCCCAAAGCCTACCAAATTAGCATAAATAAATGAAACTAATAAAACTTTGCTGATTGAACTCTAAAGAATTAGTCTGTGCATTGAAGTTATTTGTTACTATCCAAAATTTTATTATGGCATTTTCATATGTATGTGTCATGGTCCCCTGCTACCTTCTTTCTTCTATCCCCACTGTGCTAGTGTCTTTCCCCACGCAGAGTCTCGTGCTTTCATACCAGATGAATTTTAGCCCTTTTCCCCACTCCACTCCTTTGAGATTTTGTTCTTCCTGCTCAAGGTCACCTAGTTTCGTGACACACACATATATAAATTGAAATCTAGATTTCTGCCTATAGACGTAAATGCATTTTTCCTTCTGAGTCTTGCTTATTATGCCTAAAATAGCAGTCTTCAGTTACATACATTTTCCTGGAAATGCCATGATTTTATTATGGCTGGATGAAACACTGTTGTATATGTGTGTATCCTTTATTGTACCTATTGGTAGATGTTTTGGTTGGGTCAGTCTCCTCACTCTTGTGTGTCATGTAGCAGTAAACATGGCTGTACTAATATCTCTGTAATAGAAGTACTTAGAATCCTTTGGCTGTACACCTAGGAGTGATACAGCTGATTTATATAGTCAATCCAGTTTTAGTTTTTTGAGGAACCTCCGCACTGATTTCCATAGTATTTGTACTAGTTTATATTCCCACTGGTAGTAAATCTATGGGGGTTTTTCTTTTCTGCATATTTTTGACAGTGTATTTTGTTGTGTGCTTTTTAAGTTTTTTTTTTAAATTTTATCATGTGTATGTGTTTTATATGCATGTGTTCATTTGTGTTTGTAGCTACAGTTTCAGTGTACTTGTGGTAGCCAAAAGTTGATCTTAGGAGTCTTCCTGTTTCCACTCTATATTTTAAAAAGCTTAAAATCTTTTTAATTGGATAATATGTGTGTTTATGGGTGTGTGTCTGTGTGGCTTAATGACACAAGAGCACCGGTGCCTGTAGAAGCCAGTGGTGTTAGATCCCCTGGAGCAGCTGGAGTTGTACATGTGTGTAAGTGGCTTGATGCTGGTGCCAGGAACTGAACTCGGGTCCTTTGCAACAGTGATAAATGTTCATTACCACTGAGCCCCATCTTTAGCCTATTCTCTCTCTCTTTTCTCTTTCTTTCCCTTTCTCTTTCTCTCTCTCTGTCTCTCTGTCTCTCTTTCTCTCTCTCTCTCTCTCTCTTCTCTCTCTCTCTCTCTCTCTTCTCTCACTGAACCTGAAGCTTTTCAGCCAGAGACTCACCACTGGGCTTCGGGAACCCATTTGTCTGTGTCCCCTGCTAATTGGGTTTAGAGCCTGTGCTGTTGGGCAGGTTTTTATATAAACATTTGGCAATCTGAACTTAGGTCCCCTTGTAAGCCTAAGAAACACTGTACTTATGGAGTTATCTCTTCATCTCTTTTTTGTTTTCTTGATGATATCCATTCTGATTGAGGTGAGATGGAGCCTCAAACACATTTTAATTTGTATGTATTTGATAGCTATAGATGTTAAAGATATTAAAATATTTTATTAGCCATCTGTGTTTCTTGTTGAGAGCTATCTATTCAGTTCCCATTTATTGATGGGAGTTTTCCATCTTCATGTAGTTTATATATTAATCCTCTTGATAGGTGTTTGATGGCAGGTTTTTTTTTTATCTTCATGTAGTTTATATACTAATCCTCTGATAGGTAGTTTGCAGTATTTTTCCCATTTTATAGCATGTCTCCACTCTTGTGATTGTTCACTCAGCTTTGTGGAAGGTTTTTGTTGTTGGTTGGTTTTTCAAGACAGGATTTCTCTGTGTAGCTCTGGCTGTCCTGGAACTCATTCAGTAAACCAGGCTGGCCTCAAACTCAGATCCCTCTGCCTCTGCTTCCTTCCAGTATTCTGAAATTAAAGAAATGTGCTACTAAATTATCGAGAATTACTTCCTGTGTTCTTAAGAGGTCTTTTTTTTGTTTTTCTCAGAAAGTCTTTGGCCTATGTCTGCCTCTTGAAATTTTCTAAATGTTCTCTGTGACTTTCAAAGATTGGTGTCTTATGTTAAGGATTCAATCTATTTTGAGTTACCTTAAAAAAACTAGATTCATTCATGTTTATGTGATTGATACATGTACTTGTCTAGTTTCCCTTCAGCACTGTTTATGAGGCTATCTTTTCCAGCATGTATTTTTTAACACCTTTCAAAAAATTGGTAGCTGTAGCTTTGTGGATTTATTTCTGTTTCTTCTGTTCCATCAAAGTTCTTGTCTGTCTTTGTGGCAGTACCAAACAATTGGTTTAGTTATGGCCCGCTATTCTATTTTGAGACCAGAAATTGTAGTGAATCAACACCTTGTTTTTCTTTTTTCCTGTGTGTGTGTGTGTGTGTGTGTGTGTGTGTGTGTGTGTGTGTGTGT
>NW_026589137.1:8864138-8871295 GCF_907164565.1 Psammomys obesus | reverse complement strand
TGTGTGTGTGTGTGTGTGTGTGTGTGTGTGTGTGTGTGTGTGTGTGTAATTGAGAATCAGACCTTAAGTCTTAGGTAGTCTAGCTATCTAGCTATGCAGGCACTCTACCATTGACTTATCTCCCCCTCCATCCCAAACACTGTGTTTTGTGTTTTGCCTAAATCAAAGTGTTTTAGGCTCTTCACCTAAAATTTATTTTTTGGTTCTGTGGTTACTAAGTCATCATACATGGTAGGCAAGAACTGTACATTTGAGCTGCACTGTTAGCTCCAGATTGTCTAAGATTTATATTTGAACTGCTTAAGTTTTTCAAAGTGATCTTAATTAGAGTTGGACATTATTTAGGTTTTCTGGATTTTTGTTTGTTTGTTTTCTATTTTGAGACAGGCTCTCTCTATGTAGCCCTGGCTTTCCTGGAAATCACTCTGTAGATGGTTGTCCTCGAACTCACAAAGACGTGCCTGCCTCTGCCTCTTGAGTGCTATATTATTTAAGTTTTTGTGTTTTAAATTTATTATTATTATTATTGTGTGGTGTATATATTTGTGAGTGCTGTGTGTGTGTATGAATGTGTGTGTATGTTTGGGGCATGACTGTAGAGTTCTGAGGACAACTTTTGAGAATCGGTTCTCTTTCTCCACCATGGGTTCCAAGGATTGAACTTACATTGTGAGGGTGACTCGATAAGAATGTTTATCATATTCCAACCAAGGACTATCTGTGGAGATGACCTAGAACCCTGACAATGCAGCCACTTCTGATGAGAACTGATAGACTAAGATCAGAAAGGAGGAGAGGAGGACCTCCTCTATCAGTGGACTTGGGGAGGGGCATGCATGCAGAAAGGGGGGAGGGTGGGACCGGGAGGGGAGGAGGGAGGGGCTTATGGGGGGATACAAAATGAATAAAGTGTAATTAATAAAAGTTAAAAAAAATGTTCAATGAATCAGTACAAATATATATATTTTAAAAGAAAAAAAAAAAAGAACGTTTATCCTTTGAACCATCTCAAAGGCCCAATCATTTTTTTTTATTATTTTTTAGGGTAAGGTCTCATATATCTCACGTTGACTGTATAGTTGAGGATGACCATGAATTTCTGATTCTTCTACCCTCATCACCCAACTTCTCGTAGTATTAATATGCATCATCGTACCTGGTGAATTTTTGTAGTGCTGAGGAGCTCAGAGCTTCATGCATGATAGAAAAGTATTCTACTGAAGAACAATATCCCTAGTCCTGCTAGTGGATATTATTAATGAACCTTTCAAGATATATTTAAGAGCAAACCTTCAAGGACAGAAGTGCCTACTGATCATTGACTTGTACACAGTATTTTTTTTTTCAGGTGCTTTCCACCTAATTTTTTAATTACTTAAAATTTATTCATTTTTTATCCCAGCTATAGCCCCCTCACTTGTCCCCTTGTACTGCCCTCCTGTCCTCTCCTTCTCCCATGCTCCTCCCCAAGTCCACTGATAAGGGAGGTCCTCCTCCCTTTCCATCTAACGTTAGCCTATCGGGTCTTATCAGAACTGGGTGCATTGCCTTCCTCTGTGGCTTGGTAAGGCTGCTCCCCACTCAGGGGGAGGTGATCAAAGAGCCAACCACTGAGTTCACGTCAGAGACAGTCTCTGTTCCCCTTATTAGGGAATCCACTTGGAGACTGAGCTGCCATGGGCTACATCTGTACAGGGGTTCTAGGTTATCTCCATGCATGGTACTTGGTTGGAGTATCAGTCTCAGAAAAGACTCCTGGACCCAGATATTTTGGTTTTGTTGCTCTCCTTGTGGAGCTTCTGTCCCTTCTGGGTCTTTCATCTCCCCCTTCTTTTATAAGATTCCTTGCACTCTGCCCATAGTTTGGTTATGAGTCTCAGCATCTGCTTTAATACCCTACTGGATAGTCTTTCAGAGGCCCTCTGGTAAGCTCCTGTCCTGTTTTCTCCCTTTTCTGATATACATCCCAATTGCCTTTCTGAATGAGGATTAATCATCTTAGCAGGGACCTCCTCCTTGCTTAGCACCATACATAGTTTTACCTTTTATGTTGACCTATCTCTTCATTCTATATTCTAATTTTTCTTTTCCTAAATGTATTCAATAATCAAAGTGAATGCTACTAAAAATTATTCATGTTCACTAACCACAGAAGCTCTACCTAGTAAAAGTAGAATGACCTCTATTGCAAATCAAGAAAAATATATCTACAACATTAGACCTCACTCATACTCTTCAAATATTCACTGTTTCTATGCATCCTTTTTGTTTCCATTTACAGTTTCTGAGATGGTTTCTCTGTGCAGGCCAGGCTGTTCTAGAACTCACTGTGTAGACCAGGTTGGCTTTGAATTCACAGATCTGTCTCCCTCAGTCTTCCATGTGCTGGGATTAAAGGCAAATATGCCATTACATCTGGCTGAGCTCATTTTTAAGATTATTTGTTTGCTTAATATTATTTGTTGTTAAGATTATTTGTTTAAGATTATTGTTTGTTATTAGTGATTATATAACCACTAATATGTTTTCATTGACTTGAAGCCATCACATCCCACCGACCCACACATAAAATATACACATTATCCAGAAGGTTGATTAAGAGACTTCATGTTTTTATTTTGGGCTACTAAGCACCAGTAATACAAAAGCTACTATCATACCTCATTTTGCTACTTTAATCAAAGTGGAACTTCTTGCCATTGTTATACAAACTTTAGAATCTTCTTTCTATTAGAACTGCTGTTTAATCATTATCAGTTTTGGTTATCTGGGTTTCTTTACTCCTTAATTGCTTCCAATTATTAACGTTCTTAGTTCGAAATCCCAGTATTTGTAGATTAGCGTACAAAGGACTGATGTTAATAAAACCTCATAAATATAAATACCCTCTCTGTTTAGTGAACCCATATTCATAATTCTTTATGTCACATGAGTTTGACACTTGCTCTCAATACCCTGAAATGAATTATACTGACAGGGTTGTAATTCTGATCTAAAGAATTGTCTAGAGAAGGAAAATGTCCCTGGGTTCAGACAACTTAATTATTAGTAGACGTTACCTTAGGGTTGTGTAGGAAGGTAGAAAAACAAAAAGTGCTTATAAAATAAATTTTAGGGAAGTTTGGTGGCAACATTATTGAAGCATTACAAAATCATTTTTAATAACCCAGGTTATTGATTCCACACAACCATAAACTGTGAAGGATTATATTCATTATGATGAATATAATCACAATGTGATGGCTTCAATAATGACATTTTTATTAAGCATATCATCTATGGTCACCAGTTTTACCCTTATTTCTTTCATTTCCTCCTGACCTAAGTAGTTGTCTACTTTTGTGTGCATGTATATAAGTCAGAACTACATGTGAACAAGGACATGTGATATTTTTTTTTAAATCTTTTTTTTTTTTTTTTTTTTACCTAATGCTATCCTATTTCTATTCATTGTCTTAGAATGATACTAAATTTGTTCTCTGTGGTTCAATGAAAATTGTGTCAGCCGGGTGGTTGTGGCACAGGCTTTTAATCCCAACACTCTGAAGGCAGAGGAAGCCAGATCTCTTGGTTTGAGGTCAGCCTGGTCTAAAGGACAACCATGGCTGCAGAAAGAAATCCCACCTTGACTCTCCAAAAATAAAATAAAATAAAGGCACTGTGCGTATGTACCATATGGATGCTTAGGTGTGACTAGTGTTGCAGTAATTCTGGATGTACAAGTATCTGTGGTGTGCTTACCTAGATCCTTTAAGCTCTATTTCCAGTAATGCTAAGTTTGATCATACAGTATTTCTTGAGGAACCTCCATAGTTATTAGTATCTTCACTAGTTTACATTCCCAACAATGGTAAGTGTAGAGTCCTAATTCCGTCATAGTCTGTCATTAGTCCTCCCCAGTCTTCATGATTGTTCTTTAAAATTTTTAATTTTATTCTTTCTCTCTCTAGCATACACATAAACACAGAGAGGGAGTTAGGTAGGGAGAAAAACAGACAAAGACAGACTGACAAACTTCCTTTATATAAAATTATTTCTATTTTATGTGCATTGGTGTTTTGTCTGTGTAAGGGTGTCATATCCCCTTGAACTGGAATCACAGACAATTTTGAGCTGCCATATGTTTACTGGCACATGAACCTAGGCTCTCTGGAAGAACAACCAGTGCTCTTAACCACTGAGCCATCTCTCCAGCCACCCCCCCCCCAAACTTTCTTTCTTCCATGTGGATTCTGAAGATTGAACTTAGGTTTCACAGAAATTGGATTTACTTTCTGAGCTGTCTTGTTGGTCTTGTTTGTTTTTGTAATGGCAACCTTTCTGACTAGAGTGAAATGGAGTTGTAATGTAGTTTTAATTTTCATATCTCTGATGATTAATAATACTGACCATCTTTTAATGCACTTATTGGCTTCTTGCAGTCTTGCGATTTAACTGTTTAATATCCTTGCTCATTTGTTGATTGGATTGTTTAGTTATTTATTTTTAGTTCTTTCTATATTCATCCCGTCAGTTGTATAAATGGCAATGATCTTTTCTCATCTTTTCTCATGCTGTAGGCTCTTATGTGTGGTGCTAGAGATTTGAACATGCTAGACAAGTGCTCTAAGACTGAAGTGCATCCCTAAGATTTTTTTTTCGCTTTGGATTCTCTTTCACTTATGCTTGATTCAAAGCAGATTTTTGAGCAAAAATTTAAAAAATGTTTAGTTAATGAAGAAATTTCATCAAAGAAAACATTTACTGAAAAGTTTTAGTTTGTAAATATGGTTCTGGAATTGTTTTTTAAAGCACTGGAAGTTGAAGGAATCAGCTAAGAAGATAACTCTTTGTTTTTGAATCCATATCAGTAACTTAATTTGTTGAATTTTTCTTGAAGTGTCTTTTGTACATGGTATATTCTTACATTTCTATTTACTGTAATGATTATTTTAGCCTTTTGAACAAATTCTCTGATTTGTTCTTTCCCTCCTTCTGTCTAAATTTTGGATATATGGATATTGACATATTTTACACAATTTCTCCAACAACTCTGAGGAATTAAAATTGGACTTCTGATATGAGTTTTCTGTTTTGTTCAGTAATTAAATTTATAAAAGTTGCCATTTTAATGCAGATGAGTCAGGACTTATTTAGTGCATAACAGGAATGTGGTTGAGGCTCATAGTATAACATTAGGTGTCCTCAATTTCAATATTTAAAAGTCATAGTTAATTTTTCTATATGAGATACAGATTATATTTTCTTAAATGTAGATTTGTTAAATGTCTTCTAAGAATAAAATTCCATTTAGTTTACCAACTGCTGATCACCAACATAATTTTGTGATTGTAAGATATGTTAACACTAACATAATTATTTTGTATTCTCCAGATTCTTCTTTGTTCTTCAAATAATGACCATTATGATTCTGTGTATTCAAAAGAATTTCAGTCAACTGCAGGAGTTTGTCAAGGTATGTATGAAAAGCTTTATAAATGTATAGGTATGATTTCAGATGATTTGTTATCAGTCTTTAAACTGAAGGACTTTTAAAACACTGTTAATACTTTTAGAGCTTACATATGGTGGGTTATGAACATTGTTATATGAAGTGTTTTGCACATTGTTACGAAGTGTCTTATTTTGACTGTTGTGATTTTGGCTCTTTTCTTCCTTCAGCTATATTATATGAAATGCTTTATAAAGATGTTTTTGATGTGGAGGAGGAATTATTGAAAACTGCAGTTGATTTGTTCCGAAGTGGCTCCAGGAGAAACAAAAACCATGCCACGACTGGAAATGCAGAAGGCAATACTGATCAGAAAAGCTCAACCGAGAATAGGTACTAATAGGCTGGTTCACTCTATAATTTTCATATTACTTTGAGTTATCATCTGAAAATGAACTTAGTCTTATTACATATATGCATATACCTGTATGTTAGGGACATATTGTTTTTAATAAGAGGACAAAAGTTTTACCAAACTATATTGTGAAATGCTCACACTTACAGAGTTAAAATTAGAATCCTAGAATTAACATTTCTCAAAATTTAGTTGTATACAAGTTACTCAGTGCTGATTAGACAGATTTCTCCTGTCACAATATTTGAGGTGGGATTGTGTTGAAGAATCTCCTTTAAAAAAAAATACTACACTCAGGTTGATCAGGTTTAGCAGCTAGGATCTTTTTACCCACTGAGCCATCTCGCTTACCTGCAGAAGAATATTTTAAAGCTTATTTGGGACCATGAAGAGTGGGAATGGTCTTATCAAAGTGAAAATTGCTTCATTCTTTGCTGATTCCTTAAGGGTTTTGAATTTATGGAAGCAACATTAGATTTTTGTTTGTTGGTTTGTTTTGTTTTTTCTTTTTCTAAATTTATTTATTTTTTGTCAGTTACAGTTTATTTACTTTCTATCCCAACTGTAGCCTCCTCCTTCGTCTCCTCCCATTGCCTTCCTCTTCTCCTCCCATGCCCCTCCCCAAGTCCACTGATGTGGGAGTCCTCCCCTTCCCTCTGACCCTAGCCTATCCAGTCTTATCAGGACTGGCTGCATTGTTTTCCTCTGTGGCCTGATAAGGCTGTCCCCCTCCCCCCATAAGGAACTGATCAGAGCAGACCACTGAGTTCATGTCAGAGACAGTCCCTGTTGACCTTACTAGGGAACCCACTTGGACACTGAGCTGCCATGGGCTACATCTGTGCAGGGGTTCTAGGTTATCTCCATGAATGGTCCTTGTTTGGAGTATCAGTTTTTTTGGGACAGGGTTTCTCTATTTAGCCTTGGTTGTCCTGTACTCACTTTGTAGACCAGGCTGGCCTCTTACTCACAGAGATTAGCTTGTCTCTGCCTCCCCAAGGGCTGGGATTACAGGTTTGTGCCACAGTGCATGGCTAGAAACTACAGCACTTAAAAAGTAATAAATATTACTAAAAAAATTCCAGCTTAAAACAACATTGGTTTTATTATTTATGTGTTTTATAAGTTATGCCATGGCTTAGCTTACTCTTCTGTTGAGGATGGCACATGGCTATAATGAAAGAGTTGGCCAGGATTGAGTTCTTGCCTGAAACCTCCGGAAATACATACTCATGGTTCTTTTTAGCTGATAACTTCAGTGTTTTTATTATTATTATTATTATTATTATTATTATTATTATTATTATTATT
>NW_026589137.1:8850097-8864128 GCF_907164565.1 Psammomys obesus | reverse complement strand
TTATTATTATTATTATTATTATTATTATTATTATTATTATTATTATTACTGATTTTCTTGGCTGGTAAAAGGAATAACCTACATTTGGCTTGGTGAGCTTGTCTGCTTACCATCCTCCTGGTGGCAGGAGAAAGAGAAACCACCAAGATGGGTTGGGGCACTATGGTGTTGGTACACTTTGTGTGTGTGTGTGTGTGTGTGTGTGTGTGTGTGTATGTGTGTGTGTATGTGTGTGTGTGTGATGTAAACATTAGTAGTCAGGGTCACTGGGACCATCTTAAAAGGAAATTAGTATTTTGTAAAATATACTTAACAACATAAACCCAGTGGAAATATGGTGAAAATGTACCCATATTAAAACAAAACATTAAAACGAAAACATATTTATATAACATAACTGTGTTTTTAAAGAAACCAGTACTTCCACTCCATGAAACAAGTAACTGCTGTTTTTATATCATACTCTTCTCTCTGAATCTTTTCAATTAGCAATGAAGAGGTTGGTGCCTGCTCCAATGTCGAAAGTACACCAAAAGCCAGTAAACAAGGAACAGAAGAAGTAAAGGTTTGATATCTTCTCAGGCAAATTATGTTCAAACACTTTTCTTCGAGCACCATAGTTTAAAACAAGACCATATTAGTCCATTCTAATTATATAGAGCTGGGGAAAAAAAAAAGCTTATGTTTTTTTTCGTGGAAATCCTGCTTGCCACAAAGTGTAAAATATATATTTTGTAAGAATGTTTATTCTTAAGAAGTACTAGAATTTTTATAACTAACTCTGAACACTTGAGGTATTTCACAAACTTTTGTTTTGAAATTAATAGATAATTAGTTTGTAATCAATACTGTGATTGTGTTGTTTCATTTTTATGGGCAATGCCGTGTAAGTTTGAAATTAAGTACTAATCATCATCTCTTTTTTGGCAATGAATATTTAATTAAAGATACTTGAAGCCAAATTCACATATGGTTAAGTGAGGGAAAGCGAGAAAGAAAAATTCAAATCTGTCCAGACCCTTCACTACCCAGTCTTACTTCTCTTGCCCCACAGGCATGTGTTAAATGTTAGGGTTCTTACACCTTTAGTCTGTTTTGTGACCTCTGTGCAGCATTTTGAGTGATTAAGCCCAGCTCTTCTTAGATGACTATCTTTAGTTCCAAGCTAAAATTCCATTGTTAGACTCTTCTGCAGTGTCAGCGCTGGCACCCATACCTGGGCCAGATTTGTCTGCACTGGGTGCAGATGCTGCCCCTACTGCTTTCTGGACCCAGATGGGGGAGGCCAGAGCAGCAATCATTTTTCTTTGCGGTGAGGTTAGAACCTTGGAAAAACAGCCAGTACCCAAGCTCTCAATAAGACGTCCATGCATGGCTTGGAGCCATTATGCCTCATGTTGGCAATCACCGAGCAGTTGTGGTTGGTGGCACAGACTCTTCTCACTGCTCACTGCCTGGGAGAAAGGTCCTGCGGTGAGAGGGCAGTGTGACCCAGAGATCCTATGGACCCCACATTCTTCACAAATGGGCAGAACTGAACCAGCTTGACTGGCCGCAGTCCGAGCCAAGCCAAAGCCATGATTACCTCTAATCATCCACCTCTTAAAGTTGAAGAAACAGGAGAAATATTTTTGTATGTAAAACCTATCTGTTTTTAGGCCTGTCTGGCTCTTTTAGTCTCTTGTTACTAAATACATAGTAAATTTTTGTGCTATTATAACAACAAAAGGGGAATTATATACAGTTTTCAAAAGAAGAAAAGAACCTACATTCATAAAAGAATGATTTTGTAGTATGACTATTTGTATTTCAGTTTTCAGAAAATCCACCGAAGATGCCTTTTCCTTATAAGGTGCTGAAAGGTCTGGCTCCAGAAATCTATCGCAATATAGAATTTGATGCTTGGTTGGACAGTAATAAAGGTACTAAAGTATCAGCAGTTTAGTTCTGAATATTGATAGATACAGGCGATCATCTTGCAAGTTATTTCTTTTGTTGGGTTGTTTGCTGTATTTTTGGGGGGATAGGGTTTCTCTTTGTAGCCTTGGCTGTCCCGGAACTCGCTCTGTAGACCAGGCTGGCCTTGAATTTACAAAGATCCTTGACTTCCAAGGGCTGGGATTAAAAGTTGTTTGCCACTGCTGCCCACCTGCGAGTTATTTCCTGTAAGACATACTTTTATTAAACTATAAGAAGTCATAAGGCATGAAAATTACGTGATTCAAACATCAGTGATCATTAAGTTTAAGTTTTATAGGAGAGTGGAATGATTTTATTAAAATGACATTTGTTTATCTTTTGTGTATTTATCTGTATACATGCTCGGATGATGTGGGGCATTGTGTGGGAAGTCAGTGGACAAATTTTGTCCTCTCTCTCTTCTTTTTATGCTTTATGTGCTATAGGGTTTCTTTGTGTAATCTTGGCTGTCCTGGGAATTGCTCTGTAGACCGGGCTCGCCTTGAACCCAGAGATCTACCTGCGTCTGTCTCCTGAGTGCTGGGATTAAAGTTTGTGCCCCTACCATCCAGTCTAATTGACAAATTTTGAATATTCAGGTACAAGTGTCCTTACCCGTCCCAGAATGAAGTTCTTTTGAAAGTTTGGTAGTCTAGGATATCTAAAGTTTTCTGTCTGGTGCTTTACAAAACGTATTTATAAAAAACAACTCTTAATATAATTTAACAATATAATATAAAATAATTTTCTCTAGCTATATTACTGAATTCATTAAACTAGACCTTCCTATACCATCCACAAGGGGCTGTCTCACATTCCATTCCTTGAACTGTGATGAATTCATTATAGTTAATTAGACCTTGAATAATGTAAGCAAAAAAATACATAGAAATGAATACACACATGTACATGATACTGCTTGCCATTACTTCAAAATTATGACTTTCAGCCAGGTGCAGTAGCTCAAGTCTTTAATCGCAGCACTAGGGGAGAAATAAGCAGGTGGATCTTTGTGAGGTCAGCGCCAGCCTGATCTGCAAAGCTAGTCCAGGACAGCCAAGGCTACACAGAGAAACCTTGTCTGGAGAAAAAAAAAATGTGACTTTCATGTTTAACCAGACATAAAATGACAAATTTAACTCTGCTTTAAAGTACAGAACTATTCTGGTAGGTCTGTTTAATAAATTGACATAGAAATAATCCACCAAGAGTGTTAGAATGGCCCTTTGGGACATTTCTTTCTTCTAATGACATCATTGTTAAATACATTTTGTTAAAGTAAATTAGATAAATAATGTATAATAAGAAAGGAATCAATTAAGCCTCATGTCGTGGTGTACACCTTTAACCCCAGTACTTGGGAAGTAGAGGCAGGTGGATCTCTGTAAGTTTGAGGCCAGCCTGGTTTACAAAGCAAGTCCAGAAGAGCCAAGGCTACACAGAAAAACTCTACCTGGAAAAGGAAAACCAACCAACCAACCAAACAAAAAGCCATTAAATTGAGCTTTAATCATCTTTTTCTTCTAATAGAACTTCAAAAACCAGAATGCACGGAATATGCTGGAAGACATTACTGTTTGGGCGACAAGTGTCAGGTTAGTTCCCTCTTCAAAGATGATGAGTTGTTTTTCCAAGATTGCACCTTTAATCATTAATGTGAGTTGATCACCCTGAGCTTACTGATGCATGTCTGTCATCTTGGCACCCAGGATTCATACATTCAACTCCAGGCTGAGGTTTATAGCTATACCATGACCTTGTGTGAGTAAAACAAGGGTTTAGGGAATAGCTCAGTGGTAAAATACTTGGCCAGCATGTCTAAGGCTTTGCATTAGATCTTTAACACAGCAACAAAGACTTTGATCAAGACTTCTTTACAAAATGCTTAAGATTTTATTGTTTGTGTTGTATTAAATTTTAATTACATATTTTGTGATAGTTAGATGTAAGTTGATATATGTGTCATAGATTAGCCATGATCTCAGTTACTTTAAAAATGTAGACATTAAATTATGTTTGGAGAAAAATGGTTGTTTGAACATAGATTTGTCAGTGGTCAAGACCAGATGAAATATGCAACTACTTCTCCCTGTCTTTCAGGTTTTCATGGAACCAGGTGGAAAATATTACAATGGTCATATTCAAGAAATTGAAAATGATAAAAACTCAGTAGTAGTTTTCATTGAGGAATTGGCAGAAAGGTAAGACTATAGTAATTAAATTTGATGGGTGCTTACTCATTAAATCGAGAATTATCACGATGTTAGGTGAGAGAACCAGAATTATCTGCTGATCTAATTATTTTGATTACTAAAATGAATGTTAAAGAATGAAATATCAAAATAGGTATTATATATAAAAATTCTAAAGTTTAAGTATGGCCCTGTTTATTTGTCATGTCAAATTAGTTTCAATAAAATTCTGATATAAAATTATTCATAGTAATTGGAAAGGTGTGTTGTTAAGTCTTTGCTGCTATCAAGATGAGTTATTTCATTGCTTTTTACATTTTATACTGAAGGCTTTGCAAACAGAAATCAAGCTCATTCCCTGTTTCTCATTCAGTAATTCTGAGGTAGGATCCAAGAATTTGAATTTTGTACTAGTATGATAATAATGCTAGTGGTTCAGTTTAAGAGACTGATACTCCAACCAAGAATCAGAACCCCTGCACAGATGTAGCCCATGGCAGTTCAGTGTGCAAGTGGGTTCCATTGTAATGGGAACAGGGACTGTCTCTGACATAATCTGATTGGCCTGCTCTTTAATTACCTCCCCCTGAGGGGGGAGCAGCCTTACCAGGCCACAGAGGAAGACAATGCAGCCACTCCTGATGAGACCTGATAGACTAGGATCAGGAGGAAAGAGAGGAAGACCTCCCCTATTAGTGGACTTGGGGAAGGGCATGCATGGAGATGGGGGAGGGAGGGAGGCACAGGGGTGATACAAAGGGAATAAAGTGTAATTAATAAAAATTAAAATAAAAAAAAGTCTAAAAAAATATATTACCTATGGTCAACTGACCTAACAACAAAATTCCAGCAGCTTTAAAACAATAAAGTTAATTTCTACCTCATTTAGTGTGTCCATTATGTGGTGGTTAAGAAGGCCCAGGCCATTGATGCTTTGTGTTTTGTTTGTTTTGGTAATGTGAATTAAACCTGGGATCTTGGGCTTGCTAGAAAAGCACTTTTAACTAGTAGTATCCCCAAGCCCTTGCTATGAGTTTTTAAAATTATTTCATGTTTGAGATGACGATATAATCATTTCTCCCTCCCTCTAAATCTTCTTGTATACTACCTCTCTCCACTCAAATTCATGAACTCTTTTTTCCTTAACTGTTGTTTACATGCACACATGTGTATGTACTCCTAACCATCTATGAAATTGTGTAAACTACATTTATTTAGATTGTCTAAACTAAAGGGAAAAATACACAACAAATGCCTAGGAAATCCTGTGGAAACAGACTTAAAGAAAATGCCCTTAAGCCGGGGGTTGGTGGCACATGCTTTGAATTCTAACTCTCAGGAGGCTGAAGAAGACAGCCTGGTCTATGTAGTAAGTTCCTGGATATCCATGGTTACACAGTGAGACATTGTCTCCAAGAACAACAGAAAAAAAAAATGTTCTTAAAAATGAAACTAGAGGTCAACATTTGTGTAGTGAATGAGAATTAAGTGTGTTATAATGACTTTATGGTACCTTTCACTTCAAGGCATGCAATTCCACTGGCCAACGTAAAACCAGTCAACCAAGTGGCACTTCTTCCTCCCTGGAATGCTATACCTCTTCATCAATTAACAGGTTACCAGAGTCTAAATGGAGTCTATTTCCCTGAAATGGGTTTGTATCCTAAATGTTTTTTGTCTTCTTCTGTTGTAGTTTATTTTACTAACAGTTGTGCTTTTTAATTGGGCAGTGATGACTCAGGCCTTTAGCCCTAGCACTCCAGAAGCAGGAGGCATTCTGATTTCTGTGAGTTCAAGGCTAGCCTGGTCTATGGAGTGAGTTCCAGGCCAGTCAGGGCTAATCAGATAGACCCTGTCTTAAAAACCAAAAAGAAAAATTACTTTTTAAAGGTATGATATATGTCCTGCATATATCTTTTACACTGGCATTTCTTTTACACTATTGTGATGGGAGAGTTAATGCTTTGGTGGAGAGGAGAGGGCTATCCTCTAAATTTTAGGGTGATCCTTGTTGTCTCTGCCAAGGATCTAATAGCCTCTTTTGCCTAGTGTAACAATAAAATTATCTTCAGACATTAGTGGATGTAACTTTGTAGGAGGGAGTTGACCTCATATAAGTTTAAGCTGATAAATATTTTCAATATTTTCAAAGAACCAGGAAGATATCTCAAAAGCAACCAAAGTATTCAATATAATGTTTTAGAGAAAATTAGATGACCCCAAATTTTTAATGACTAAGTCTCTCAATTATAGAGGGCTGAAATACCGAATATTGAAATGCCCAGCAACATAGAAATGAACTGTTTTTTTGGCCCTTCCAACTGAAGATTAAGTCCACCCTTGAAAACGACATAAGTTTCTACCTTAAACTTACATACACTTTGATTTGCTCCTTAGAAAAGTATCTGACAGTTTTACAGTATGATGAGAGCAGAGTAACATGACCTTTTACTTTGGTTATAAAGCTTATTTACTATGTGTTTTCTGAAAGTTATGGCAGAGATGAACATGAAACAACGGAAGAAGATGTTGAAGAAAGTTCGAGGGAAAGAAGTTTACATGACTATGGCTTATAGCAGGGGATGTCCCCTTCTGCCAAATAGGATTCAGCATAATATGCAATATAGGCATGACCCACTATTGTACTACTCACAGACAACTGGCCAGATTATGTCTACTGGACATTTCTACCCTCAACATTCATCTCAGAGACCAGGTTGGGGCTGTGGGTTGCCCAGGTAAGAATGAGCTGATATTCATGATAATGTATGTCTTTGTTTGGGGTTTTAGAAATCACTCCTGAACTGAATTGTAGTAGAATTGACAAATACAAGTTTTATAGTTTGTGCCAAAAGAGAACATAGAGCTCATCTGTACTTATTCGTATTATCTATTGGCATAATTGTATTTTCATTGCCTGCAGAAATGTGAACTGTTAAAGAGATGATCAAACATAGAATGCCGTCTGTTACAAGTATCTTTATGAAATATGCCTCTGTATCCATTAATATTGGATAGGCTTAATACTAGTACAAAAATTCTTCTAGTTGAATGATTTCAGAAAACTGTTAATTTGGCAAGAGTTAAGCACTTGCTGTTCTTTTTCTTTTTTTCCTAGGGATTCATCTCACTTACTAAACAGGCAAAACATTCCAAATCCTAAAGTTGGATTTTATCCTGGTCCAGGTAGAAAGTGCTGCCAGAGCTCTGATAATGTCTCAAATAAGTCTCGGTAAGAATTTGAAATGTTGAAACTTAAGGGAAAAAATCTGTGAGGTTTTATTACAAAGCAATGATAATGTGTACCAACTTTCTAAAACCTCAGTTTGGGGCTAGAAAGGTGACTTAGGGATTAAAAGCATCAACTGCTCTTCTGAATGACATGAGCTTAATTCCCAGTACCCACTTGGTAGCTAACAACCATCTGTGATTCTAGTTCCTGGGGGTGTGACACCCTTTTCTGCTCTACCAGCACCAGGCCTCTCTATGCACTTTGTGTACAGACATACATGCAAGCAAAGCACACATACACAGAAAACCTAAAAACATCTGTTTCGATATGTTTATCTTTCACTGAGTAATTAGAAGCAAATGACTACCATATTTTAACTTATTTCCCTGTTTTGATTTTCAAATTATGTTCTTTTAGGCGTAGCCACCGTAAAACAAATAAGGGATGCCAGTATGGTTTTGCTCCAGAGAATGGAGCGGAAGAAGCTGTTACATATTATGCACTTGAAGAAGGGAATGAGACTGCTTATCCAACTTTACCTGTAAGTGGGTGAAAGCTTCACTGGAAAAGATGTTTCTTGTTCTTTTTTTTTTTTTAAAAGCTTTATGATGAAATGTTAAATATGATTTCCAACCCTACCCCACCACATCCCACCCCAAGGATCAAAACTAGCGTCTTACACATGTAAGGTGTTCTACCTCTGTACTGTTTCCTCAGCCCTAATTTTAACATTTTTGTATAAAAAACTTAGTAAAATACTCAGAAACTATGTAGAGAGAGCATTAAAGTTAAGAAAAGACATGTTTTAAACTTGCTATGAGAAGAAGATATGGGTGGAGACATCCTGGTGCATGTATAAACGAACATTTTCTGTCTTCTTCCCCTATTTTGAATTTCAAAGTATTAAAATAATCACGCATTTCTCTTACAGTAGTAACTCAAAATTTAGGTTCTTGTTCTTTAATTGACTTTTAGAACAGCCTTCTAGCTCTTTTGGTTTTGACTAATACAGAAAGATTCCCATGTGTATGTCT
This sequence comes from Psammomys obesus, assembly GCF_907164565.1. Taxonomy (NCBI): domain Eukaryota; kingdom Metazoa; phylum Chordata; class Mammalia; order Rodentia; family Muridae; genus Psammomys; species Psammomys obesus. The sequence continues at coordinate 8,855,711 of NW_026589137.1, read as the reverse complement.
TTCTTTGGTACAGAGAAATGGTGGTCCCTCTACAACGAATCCTGCTGCTTCAGCATGTTACATGGCAAGGAAGGGCTATAGCTCAAGCAAACCAGCTTTGAATGGAAAAAACAGCAAAGTCCAGTGTGACAACGGTGAGTTAGTTAGTGCTCAGTAACTTTTGAAGAGATGATTGTTGTAGCATTTGTATATCAGTACTTGCAAATATTTTGCAGTGTTTCATGTCTATGTGGTATCTGAAGCATCTCACTCCGTGCAGGGTAAGATACTTTGAGTGGGTAAAAGTGTTCTCCATGCAGATTGAGGCCCTGAGTTCAAATTCCAGAGCCTACAAAAGCTATAAGCTCTTACTTGAATTAAAAAAAAATAGTATTTATTAAATGCTGTATGCTAGTAAGTATTTATGATTGAATGGCAGTTTTTAGTGTGCTACGAGAAACATGGCACCCCTGTGTTATACGTGAAGAAATTGAGCTTCAAAAGCCTAAAATGTGGCAATGGCTGTATATAGTCTTTTGTTTTGTTTGTTTTTGGAGACAGGGTTTCTCTGTGTAACCTTGGCTGCCCTTTACTTGTTTTGTAGACCAGGTTGTCCTCGAACTCAGACATTTGCCTACCTCTGCCTCCTGATTGCTGTGGTTACAGGTTTGTGCCACTGTGCCCAGCAGCCATGCTTTTGATAATGGCACAGATACATTATTTTTAAACTTGAGATACAATTTACATACCCAAAAGTTTACTTACTCAAAAGTGTATCCTTCAGTGGTTTTTTGCTTGTTTTTGTTTTTTGATTTTTTTTTTTGGTGCATTCGCACAATCAGCTCTACAATTTCATCATTGCCCCAAACATACTCCATTCTTCTTATATACCCAAACTGAAATTTGTCTCTAAAACTGTCTGTATACACTTAACAGTTATTTTCTTTTGTATTGTGGCTTTGCTTGTTTTTGCCATTTACCAGTCAATAATACATTACTGTTCAAAAAGTTCTGGATAATTGTTTACTTTAAGGAAGTATGAGACATTTTGAGTGACTTTACTAATAAGAGATTTCAACATTTTCTCTCCTACTTTTATAGAGGAAAATATTCTTGACACCTAACGGAATTTTGAGCAGAAATTTGTACTGTTGACAGCTTACCTTGTCTTCTGTCTCATAATAGGAAAGCTCAAATTGCTTTCAACCATTTATGCATTTTAGTTTTGAAAATAGGCCCGTAAAATTTAAGAAAATACAATTACAAACAATTTTGCTTTGCCAAGTTAAAACAATCTGTATACGCATATTTCTTGGTTTTCTAGTAGGATATCATGGAGATTATTTTTAGGTAAGGTAGATCTGGATTTATTTTTATTATATTTATTATTTATAGAATTTCAAGCTTAATAATATTCTTTTTTTGGCTATTTCCTTTAGAACAAAACTATGAAACTTCCAGTGTATATACCTCAACTGTATCGACAGCAAACCTGGTAGGTATTTAATAATAACAAACATGGCTAGCTCATGCACTGTATAGTAAGGGCATAGTAGAAGCCTGTTACTTGCTTGCTTAGGGACTCAGATGGGGCCTTCACTTATGATCGCAAGGTAGAAACTAAAAAGCAGTAGTTAATGGTGTATTGACATTGAAGAGGACACTTAACCATTTTCCTTTGTATGTCACTAACCAAAGCAGACCCACTAAAGAACCCTACTTCTCTGTGTCCAGAAAGCAGAAAGTTGGAAATACTTTGAAAGGAGTAAGAATAAGAAATGTGAGGGATTGGGAGGGGAGGAGGGAGGGATCTACAGGGGGGGGGGGATACAAAGTGAATAAACTGTAATTATTAATAAATTAAAAAAAACAAACAGAATTTCAAATCCTTTAATTAATAAATAAGACTGCTATTTTTATCTTTAAAAGAAAAAAAAAAAGAATAAGAACTGTATGTTCAACGTGATCTCCTTCACAAAGACAAACTACTAGCTTTTACTCCAAACAGGCAACCTAAAAGTTCCACTCAGTGTAATCAAATGAAAATCTCAGTTATCAGTATTTGTGTTTTATAAACATACATACATATACATGTATATGTGTGTATTGATGTATGTATAAAACCTGTTATTTCCATTTTTGTTGAAGTCCAGCTTTAATCCATGGTTATTTTAATTTTATTGTATCTGTTGAGGCTTGCTTAATGATCAATATATGGTCAGTTGTTGTAGGTGGTAATTATTATTTACTATTGGTTTATCTTTTGTTAATGCTGCTGTTAATCCTAAACAGCTATAAACCCAAATAACCACACAGAGACTGGGATTTATTTAATTAACCTAGAACACAATGTCAGGCAATAGTTACTCCATCCTAAACCTCCAAGCCCTCATAGTTTCCTAACATTTAGATTTCCCACATTATACTTTCTTTTAGTGATATATTAGGTCCAGTCCATCTCTCCATGTTGTTCCAAGAGCTCTGCTCCTGCCTCTGTTCTCCCAGTTCTCTTCTGCCTTTCTCCCTCCTCTCCCTCCCACTTTCCTGTCCTCTGGCTCCTCCCTCTCTTCCTGCTTCCTTTCCCTTGCTCAACATTGTGGCTGGTTGTTTTATTTTGGCATCTTTACACAAAGTTGAGACAGGTGATGCTTAGAATAAATAGCACAGTACAATGTCCTGATTGAAACCAGACAGTGGGGGAGAGAAATCAGCATTTGAATGAAAAAGGGTAAAGTGTAAACATTCCAAAAGAACACTATACCAACAGTCAGTTTTGGAGAAGGTTCCATTAGTGCTATGAAGAAGGTATGTTCATTTGTGTTTGGATGAAATGTTCTGTCAATATCTGTTAAGTTCATTTGATTCATAACTCCTGGTAGTTTCATTATTTATTTCTGTCTGGATGTCTACTGCTGAGAGTGGGTGTTGAAGTCTCCTACTATTAATGTGTAGGGTCCGATGTCTGTATGAATGTGGGTGCCCTTCAATTGTGAGCATAGATATTCAGAAATGTCATGTCATTTTTGGTGATTTTTTTTCCTTGATAAGTATAAAGTGTCCTTCCCCATCTCTTTTGATTAATTTTGTTGAAAGTCTATTTTGTTATATATTAGAATGGCTAATTAAGCTTGTTTCTTGAGTCCATTTTTTTGGGAAATCTATCTTTGTTGCTGAGGTGTGTTTCTTTTATACAGTAGAATGATCCTGTTTTCATATCCATTCTGTTAGTCTGTGTTTATTTTAATTGGGGAATTGAGCCCATTGATGTTGAGAGATATTAATGAACAACAAATGTTAATTCCTCTTATTTTGATGTTGTTGGTGGTGGTTGTGTGTGTCTGTTTGTGTATGTGTGCGCGTGCGCGCAAATGTGTGCACTTTCTTTGTTGTAGTTTTCCTGGTGTGGGGCTATTTATTTCCTATGTTTTTGTTGGTGTAGTTAATGTCCTTCGGTTCATTTTCCTTATAGTGTCTTCTGTAGAGTTGGATTTGTACATAATTATTGTTCATATTTGGTTTTGCCATGGAATTTCTTGTTTTCTCCATCTCTATTAATTTAAAGTATTGCTGGGTATAGAAGTCTAGGCTGGCATCTGTGGTCTCTTAGAGACTACAAGACATTTGCCCAGGCTCTTTTGAAAGTCTCTGCCGAGAAGTCTGGTGTAATTCTGATAGGTCTGTCTTTTGGGGCTTTCAATATTCTTTCTTCTGTACATTCAACGTTTTGATTATTATGTGGTGAGAGGATTTTCATTTTTGGTCCAATCTATTTGGTGTTCTACAAACATCTTGTACATTTGTAGGGAACTCTTTCTGTGAGTTAGGGAAATTTTCTTCTATGATTTTGTTGAAAATATTTTCTGGGCCTTTGAGCTGGGAATCTTCTCCTTCTAGTCCTATTCTTAGGTTTCCTCTTTTTCATAGTGTCCCAAATTTCCTGGATGTTTTGTGTTAGAAACTTTTTAGATTTGACATTTTCTTTGACTGATATATCAGGTTTTTTTTTTTTTTTTTTTTTTTTTTTTTTTTTTTTTTTTTTTTTTTTGTATCTTCTACACATGAAATTCTCTCTTCAATCTCTTGTATTCTGTTGGTAATGTTTGTATCTGTAGTTTGTGTTCTCTACCATGGTTTTCCATCTCCAGGATTCCCTCAATTTCTGTTTTCTTTATTGCCTCTATTTCTACTTTCAGGTCTTGAACAGTTTTATTCATTTCCTCCACCTGTTTGTATTTTTCTGTATTTAAGACATTTATTAATTTCCTCTTAAAGGCCTCTATCTTTTTCATTAAATTGGGTTTAACATTGCTTTCTTGTGCTTCACCTGTCTTAGGATATCCTGGGCTTGCTGTGATAATCTAGCTGGGTTCTGGTACTGCTGTATTGCACTGGCTTTTGTTGATTGTGTTCTTACGCTGGCCTTTAGCCATCTGGTTGTCTCTGATATTGGCAGGCCTCCAGCAATGCAGGCTGAGTTGTGTGCCAGAAAATGGAACCCTGAGGAGCAGGTGCAGTTTACCTCTGTTTCTCCTTGGTGGCAGCAGGCCTCCAGGGATGCAGGCTGAGCTTCTGAAATCCATTTTCACTCCATGGTGGTCAGACAGGATGTTATTTGAGTTTTCTTGTATCTGTTGAGACTTGCTATATGTCCAGTATCTTGTTAGTTTGGGAGAAAGTACATGAGCTGCTGAGAAAGAGGAAAAAAATGGTATATTCTTTTGTATTTAGGTAAGTTTGGTTTATGACATTCTGACATTATATTGACATTTATTACTATGACATTAAACAGAAACTCCAACATTTCTGTTTAGTTTTTTTGTCTGGGTGGACCTGTCTTTTGGTGAGAATGGGTTATTGCAATCTCCCACTTTGAGTATATGAGGGTCAATATCTGACTTAAGCTGCTATAGTGTTACTTTTATGAACTTGGTTGCCTTTGTGTTTGTTGCTTAACTCTTTTAAAAATACCCTCATGTTCTTTTGTTTGTTTGTAATGTAGTGTCCTTTCCTATATCTTCAGAATAGTTTTAGTATGGTGTCAATTTTGTGAGATATTTAAAAGTGAACTTACTTGTTTCATTTACTTGGAATATCATTTTTTATATTTTTACCTCAAGATGATGTCTGACGTTTATGTAAGGTTTATTTTATTTATTTATTTGTTTATTTTTTGGTTTGGATGCAGTAGACAGTATTCTCTTTTCTAATCCAGTCTGTGAGTCAGTGTCTTTTTTTAGGGAGGACAGGGGTTAAAAACATGATATTGGGAGTAGTCTGTGAACAATGTTTGTTGATTCCTGTTCTGTTCTTTTTTTATCTTATTTTTTCCTTTTTTCTTTTTCCTTTCCTTTCCTTTCCTTTCCTTTCCTTTCCTTTTTCCTTTCCTTTCCCTTTCCCTTTCCTTTCCTTTATTTCCTTTCCTTTCTTTTCCTTTTCCTTTCCTTTCCTTTTTCCTTTTTCCTCTCCTCTCCTCACCTCTTCTTTCCTCTCCTCTCCTCTCCTTTCCTTTCCTTTTTACTTTCCTTTTTTCCTTTCCCTTTTCTTTTTCCTTTCCTTTTCCCTTTCCTTTCTTTTTTACTTTCCTTTTCCCTTTCCTTTCCTTTCCTTTCCTTTCCTTTCCTTTCCTTTCCTTTCC
>NW_026589137.1:8798109-8850087 GCF_907164565.1 Psammomys obesus | reverse complement strand
CCTTTCCTTTCCTTTCCTTTCCTTTCCTTTCCTTTCCTTTCCTTTCCTTTCCTTTCCTTCTTTCCTTTCCTTTTTCCTTTCCCCTTTCCCCTTTCCTTTCCTTTTCCTTTCTCCTTTTCCCTTTCCTTTCTTTTTTCCTTTTCCCTTTCCTTTCCTTTTTCTTTTCCTTTTTCCTTTTCCCTTCCCCTTCTTTTCCTTCCCCTTCTTCTCCTTCCCCATCTTCCTCTTCCCCTTCCCCTTCCCTTCTTTCCTTTATATCTATGTGGAATTATTCCCTTTGTGGTTTCCTTGAGTGTAATTAACCTCTTTAAGATGGAATTTTCCTTCTGGTGCCTCTGAAGAATTGGATTTGTAGACAGATGCTGTTTAGGTTTGGTTTTATCATAGAATGTATTGTTTTTTCCTTCTAATGTGATTGAAAATTTTGCTGGCCATAGTACTCTGGGCTGGTATCTGGTATCTTACAGTTTGATGACTACAGGCCCTTCTGACTTTTTGAGTCTCCATTGAGAAGTTGGTTATTATTCTCATAGATCTGCCTTTATATGTTATTTGTTCTTTTTCCCTTGTAACTTTTAATATTCTTTTTCTGTATATTTAGTATTTTGACTATTACGTGTTTTTGGAATTTTTTTTTGTTCCAGTTTATTTGGAGTTCTATATGCTTTTGTGATTTCATTGAAAATGTTTTCTGTTTCTTTTACCTAGGTCTCCTTTTCTTCCTATATTTCTATTATTCATAGGCCTGGTCATTTCATAATTTCCCCGACTTCCTAGATGTTTTGTGCCTGGAGTTTTCAATTTAATATTTTCTTTGACTGAGGTATCCATTTCTTCTACCTTGTTGTTGTCAATGCTTGTGATTCCCTCTTCTGTGTCTTGTTCTCTGTTGGTGAGGTTTACCTCTGAGATTTTTGTTTAGTTTCCTATTTTTTTATTTTTATTTTTCAGTTTTATCTCAGTTTTGGTTTTCCTTAGTGATTCTTTTCTCTCATTTCTTTTGAATTGCTTTCATTATTTCATTTAACTGTTTGTATTTTCATAGTCTTAATTAAGAGATTTATTCATAGCCTCTTTAAGGTCTTTGGAAATACTAGTTACTTTGTTCATAATAGGTGTGTTTTGAAGTCTTTATCATATTTTTCAGCTATATTGCATTTCTTGGGTCCTACTGCAGCATTATAGGGTTCTGGTGGAGGTATATTGTCCTGGCTCTTAGTGGTTTTGGTTTTGCGATGGTATCTAGATATCTGGGTTTGGTGATTCTAGGTGTTTATATACAAGTCTTTCTTATCTTTGTTGGGTGGGAATTCTATTCCTTGGTCTCTTTTGCCTTCTTTGGGTATTAGGAAAGTGTAGTAGCTGTAGGTTGCCTGATGTTAAGTGCTTTTGCAGTTAGATGGGTGGCTGAGATGAATGAAGGTTGGCTAGAAATAAAGGTTGAGAAGGGCTTTAGGATATAGCGGATTCTGTCCTCATCAAGAAGTGGGGTTCCTAGGGAGTAAGTTGGAAATGTTGTGGGAAAAGGGATTTTGCAAGTAAGTTGAAGTAAAGAAAAGAATAATATGGTGAGACGGGGATAAAAGGGTTAGGGGGACGTTGAGTCTCAGTTGGAGTCTTCGGTGATGGAGTTGAGGTAGTAAGAGGGATACCTGTAGCAACCTGGCTGAGGGTGAGAATGGAATGTGGAAATGGTAATGAAGGACAGGAAGGATAGTATAATTACATACCTCAGTCCATGTCAGGTGTACCCACTGGTGGTACCAGATAGGAAGTGTTTCTAGGTATTGGGGCTGACAGAAAGGAATGGAGATGGACTAGTGATGGGTGAGAGGGTCCACAAGAAGGAGGAAAGCTGCGTCCACATCAAGTCATTGTGTAGTCACCCAGTGATGACAGCAGTGTGAGAAGAAAACCTCTAAGCAGGCTGCTACAGGGCTGGGGGTGAGACTGGAGAGATTATAATGAAGGACAGGAAGGAGAGTGAAAATTTCCTTTGCTTTATTTGTTTCCCTTTATTCAATTATATTTCTGTATTTCTTAAAGTCTCTTCAGGACAGTGGACCATGTTCTGTGCCTCAAGACACAGTTACCTCATACAACTACCATCAGCAGGTAATCTTCATAATGTTACCAAACAGTTATTTACAGTAAGCTAAACAGAAGAAAATGATTTTTTTTCTCTGCCTTCATAATTTTGAGCAGCTGGCTTTACTAAGGATTATTGTGCCCTCTGTTACCTGAGACAGTGATTATTACCTGGTACAATGTTTAATACAATGTTTAATACATTTATTTTAGAAATCAGTTAATTATATTTTCAGACACTATTATGTGGTCTGCTTTGAACATTTTATGAATCAATCATGAGTAAATTACCTTCTAAGTCTCTTTACTTAAACATAAATTGGGAGCTGGCATTTACAAAGGTAGCTGAATCCATAGAACTTGAAAAGGAAAGAAAGAGAAAACAGCATTTAGAACACTACGATTTTTTTTTTTTAATGTAGTGAAGCAACAGTTTAGGAAAAGAGGAAAAGTATTGATGCTCTGAGAAGAGAATATTTTTCAGGAGCAGAATACGGCCCTTTCCCAAGAGGTCAGACAGTTAACCAAGAATTAAAAAAAGAGGTCAAAGATTAACCAGAGTCTAGTAAGATTTGATGACTTGTTATTTTCAGATAATTGGAGAGGCTTAAGAGCCATATTATAGTAGTCAGAAAAGAAATGAAGGCTGCCAATGAAGACAGTGTTTAAGAGTCTGTTATTTGTTTTATATACATATATGTGTGTGTGTGTGTGTGTGTGTGTGTGTGTGTGTGTGTGTGTATGTTAGTTTTTTCATTTTTTTAAAGACAGTATTTCTCTGTGTAGCCTTACCTGTCCTTGACTCACATTGTAGACTAGGCTGCCATCTGCTTGGGAAAGCAGTATGTTCTCTTGAAGAATTTTGCACCTTAATCAGAAAAGAAGTTTCATTCATTTATACCTAAATACAAAGCATTCTTCTGCTTGAATCTTTATATAGATAAATACATATATGAGTGAAAATTAATATATATTACAAATGTGCAGAGACCTAGAAGTTACCATTTTAGGAACACGGCAACTAGGCAGATAAAGGATAGGAGTTGGAGGGAAGCTTTCCATGTAATGTAGCTTGATAGCTTTATTGTTTTGATATTAATGTATTATCCTTGCAGGAAGAAAGATAGCTCTCGCCGTAATCAGAGATAGTGCAAAAGAATTAACTTTAATATGGTTTGCATGCAGATTGACTTCTCAGTGTTTCGTCAACAGAGAAATCATAATATCCTTAAGTTAGGTTCAGAGGAGGAAACAAACACAATTTGAGAAACCAATTTTAAGAATTCTAATCTTTCTTCCACTTACAGATATTAGAAAGTTCTCCAGCAATTGCAGCTTCATGGGCCAGCCATGTTCCAGTTCTAGGTTTATCTAATTGTACAGGAGATAATCAATCTGTCAGTAACTCTGATGTTCCTTCACAAAATGCCACAGAACCTGTCTTTGTACCTCCACCTGCACAAGACAATCCAGGTGAGTTATTAGTGTGTATTTACTTTGGAAACCTTTTGTAGTCATGAATATGCATATACTGTTATTCCAGTTATTAGGTAGTATTGTAATTAAAAAAATAAATGTTAATTGTACTTTAAAAGGTTGTTACATCACCAAGCGCTCTTATGAGATTTGAAAATCAGTTTAAATTCTGATTTTGTAGTTTGTTTTGGTAATAGGGCTCTGATCAGATTTTAAACCTGCCATCTGTGATACAGTGGATAGTTAAACCTGACATTTGTGATTCAGTAGATAGTTAGATATTTTGTACTGTTTCTACAACTTTGAATTGTTTTGTAAATTTTTTCATAATGTGTATATGGGGCAGGGGTGAGCATGCTGAGGCTTGAAGAAACTATGGAGTTGATTCTTTTCCTTCCACTTGTACATGAATTTTAGGGATCAAAGTATGTTACTAGCTTTTTACAGCAATTTATTGCACCCACTGAGTTATCTCCCTGGCTCCGTTATTATGTTTCCTTACTTAATGATTGACATAGAGATAGATCCACAGAGCAAGTTCCAAGACAGCCAGGGCTACACAGAGAAACCCTGTATTGAGAAAAACAACTCCTACCTTCCAAAAAGAGAATTTACTTAAAGGTAGAATGGTCATGGGATGGGGTTTGATCTATTACTAAGTGAAATGCATGTGGCACTTGGTAGAAAGAATTAGAGTAGTGTAGTTTATAACAACTCATAGAATGGACTATCTAGGATTCCCTTCCAGGATAGTATTTCTCAGTGAAAAAAAAAAACTGTTGGGAATAGAGGGATAAAATTGATCAGGGTAGAGACAAGGATTGGGTTCAGAAAGAAGGAACTGAGACTAGAACCGGTGAATTCTAGAAATGTCACATTTTTTAACACTGCACAAAAACAATGAGCGAGAACTCTAGAGGATTGGGAAAGCCACCTTATTCTCAACTTTATGAAGAGAAAGTTCACATAAATATAAATATAATTAAAACATTTAGGTTGAATATTCTAAGTGGTATCAAAGAAAAAGGGCAGACCACCCTTCCAGATAGTAAAAAGCATGTCAAAAGTGTACCTACTAAACAAAATTAAGCTAAACAAATGTAAAAACTGTACTGAACTATTTCAAAATGAGGCAAAGATGTTAATAAAGTACCACAAGATTTCAGTTATAAGTTAGAATGAGAAAGTTTCATGTGAACTGACAGAATTCAGAGAACTAGAAGCAGATCATTTCAATATTGAAAAGCATAAAGAGCCTAAGGGGATATATACAATATATAATGCTTCAAGAGGAATGAGGATATAAGAAAGGAATCTATAATTTAAAAATCAAAGACTGATTCAAAAGAGACATGTTGCAGTTAGGTAAAAGAGATCAAATCTTGATAGAAATTCTGAAGGAGAATACTGAAGGGAATAAAACAGATAATAAAAAACTTTGTTGAAACTAAGAAACATGAGATCTTTGAAACATGCATGATATCACTGTGCAGAGATCAGAACATCAACCCAGAACATCCAACATTCAGATATTCCGATAAAATTGCTAGACTTCAAAGAAAAAAATAATATCTTTTGAGAATTTATGTAAAAGAGTATGTGGAATATAAGGGGATATTATAATCATCAAACTTTGACATAAATACTTTATGTAGGAAGGAAATGAAATAAAATTCACAATATTACAAAGAAGTCTGGCAAGATGGTTCAGCACATAAAACACTTCCTGCTAATTCCAGGAAACCACATGGTGGAAGGAGAGATTAGACTCATGAAAATCGTCCTCTGATCTCAATACATGCTATGGCGTGCTATCCTATCCTCCCTACCAAAACAAGTGTGAAAAAAATTCTCAAAGGACCATGATTTTCTTACCTGCTAGAGAGATTTTCAAGTATAAAGGATAGCATGTTAGAAGCAAAGTATTTTTCCTACGAACCCTTCTTGAAGAATCTGTTAGAGGTGTGTGGTGAAATAAGCTCCATGTAACAATTTGAATTAGTTGCCATTAAATAAACCTTTACTTCTTCAGTAAGAAGCATCATGCCGTGTGTTCAAAGCCACATATAACCAATAGCTACTGAACTCAACAGCACAGGGAATAATTGTACCATCAAAAAGTTTTAATGGGAACCTAGAAAGATGGCTCAGTGGTTAAAGGCACTCACTCACTGCTCTTCCAGAGGACCTGGGTTTGATTCCTAACACTCACATGATTACTCAAAACCGTTTGTAATTCCAAGGAGATCTGATGCTCTTCTGGCCTTTGGGGGCAGTAGGCATGCATGTAGTACACAAATATACATGTAGACAAACACTGATGTGCATAAATAAAATAACTTTTTTCTTATTTTTACAGGTTTTTTTAAAAGATTTGTTTATGTACATGAGTGATAAAATAATTTTTTTAAATTGTATTTGGCAATAGTATAGTAGAAAATGATGTTGGAGCTTTAGATTACAAAAATAAAATATTAGAAACAGTGGTACAAGACTTGATATAACTATTGAATATGTAGTTCCTTATAGAATAAGAACAAAATGAAAGCCAAGAGATTGAGAATTGACTATGTAGGAACCTTATATTTGGCTAAGATATCTACAACTATTTTTTAAAATGGGAAAATAGGGAGAAAAAAACCCACCATTTTGAATGCTGTCATTAATTACATCAGTTTCTTTTGTCTAGACAGATTAGTTTAATTATGTTATATCTAGTTTTGTTATCTATATTCAGGATCCTCAAGCTAGAAGGTAATTATAAAAGTCTAATAAATACAAAGTTTTTATAATCTTGAACCTGAATCGGATGCATCAATATGAACTTTGGCTATTTTACCTCTAAATATATCTTTACATTTCCTTATCTGTTCATTGAAAGTCTTGGAAGTAGTAAATATCCCTAGCACTGAATTTTGGTAGTGTTAAAATACTATTTATCATTTTGAAAAAAGAAAAAACAATGTTTTGTAGAAAAATAGCTGCTTTCAGATTTGGACAATAAATATTCAAGATGTGCCTATAATCTCTTGTCAACAACAACAGGAAAGCTATCAAAGATCTAAGATGCCAAAATGATTCAGGTGCTTGTTTAGATTGTTTTTCACTGGTTAGGATGGATCAATTTGAATTTCAGTGATTATAATTGAGATCATTTATAATGTAATATATAAAATGTCTAGGTTCCTAATAAGATTTTAAAACTTTAGCTTGAAGTCTATTTCCTTGAAAATGAGAAAATAAAGTGAAATAATTATGTATTTTGCCTTCCTGTTGAACTATACCACTAGGTAACTAGATAGTGGATTTGGGGGTGCACTGGGGAACTTGTGACATTACTATTATATTACAACTCGTCAATCAAAGAAAAATGACAGAGTATCACCATTTTCCAGTGTCTATTTGGATGGATGGATGGATGGATGGATGGATGGATGGATGGATGGATGGATATTAAAATTATTGGGTATTAAAATTACATTATAGTTTGGGTTTGGAGTGTCTCTCAGTTGTCTGTTGAAAGCTTGTTGAGAGATCTGTTCTAGTGGGATGTTGTAGGTTATTAATACCCTACTCTTGAAGGGGATAGTGGGATACCATCACTTTTTCTTTGCTTCTTTTTTGATTCTTATCTGCCATGAAATGAGCACGTTTCTTTGGCAGGTATTTTGACAACATGTTGCCTCTACCACACACCCCCAAATGATGATGCCATTATTTCATGGACTTAAACCTTATAAAAGTGTTAGTAATGATCGGCCTCCTAACAGGAAGTCTGACGGTCACACACTGCCTACAGGTGTGTAAAAGAAATCATTCCTAAGGCTGATATGGTTTCCCAGATCAAGCTGCCTATTTGAAAAAAAAATAACCTGAGAGCATGTTGAACAATACCCTCAATATGTAATCAGCAAAGTGGAGACTGTGAATTGGGAAAGCCAAAGGCCTCAAGTTCTTCAAAAGAAAAGCCATTAGGAAATGTAAAGGACAGAGGAAGGACAAATAGATGAAAAATAAAATTGAAGCCATAATAAACTTTTAAAGATGATTAAGATTTTGAAAGTTGTCTGTGGATAGGAAAATAAGTTGAAAAACACACTGAAGTGATTAGTGTTAGAGTGAGGATTGTTGTCAGTCATGTGGAAGTGAAAGGGCCTGGACATGGGGAAATTGGAAATGGCTTGGGGTGGCTGACAGTTTACTCCTAGACCTATATATAATCTTGAATCATTTAGCCAAACATTAATTTTTTTTCTCTCAGCTTCATTTGTAAATGAAGTGCATGGCACAGTGCTCAGAAAAAGTACATGTAACAAATGTTTGTGATGTGACTCTTTAATTGGAAATTTTACTCTGGAACCCTGGCTTTAATACTTACTGATAAATCTGGGAAAGCATAGCTTTTCTGTCTCCAGCAGAGGCTTGAGCTTAAAGAATTTAAATCACAGCTAAGTTAAGGATTTTAATGCGTCATGTGGATGGAACCATTACAAAACTTACCCTCTGGGTTGTTAAGATTGCTCAGTGGTAAAGGTTTTTACCACCAAGCCTGGTGATCTGAGTTTGAACCTACATGCTGGAAGGAGAGAATGGACTCCTGAAAGATGACCTCTGCTTCCCACATGCAAAATGTGCCTGCCAAATACATAGGACTCACAAAGACACACATATACACCTCTGAGTTTGAGGTAGCTAGTTCACATAGTGGGTTGCAGGTCAGCCAGGGCTACATAATGGAGGAGAAAAGGAAATTTTAAAAAGGTGCTTATTGTAGTATACACAATTATAAGGAATGCCAGTTAGTGCAGAATAACTCTAATTTCTTTAAATTTGATTATCTCAGGTTTGTGACAATTTATTTTGTTACCTCTAGGTCTAGTAGTTCATGTTTCTCTAGTGATCATAATTACATTCTTGTTTTCAAATAATTGGCCTTACCTCATTTTCATGGCACTGGCCACTAAAACTGGGGATTTGTGTGTGTGTGCTACACAAGCACTGAGAACTAAGCCATCCCTCGCTCTCTCTTCACATTTTATTCTTCAGCAGTCTCACTGGCCTAGACTGGCCCTGAGCTTGCTCTGTAGCCCAGGCAGGCCTTGAACTTGAGATTCTTCTACCTTACCCTCCCAAGTATCCAAGATTACGAACTTGTTCTGCCAGACTCCATTTTTTTTTTAAACAAAAACCTACTATGATTTGTTGATTACTAGTTTAAAACAGATAAAAAAAGAGAACTTTTTTGGAAATGCCATTTTATAGAAGCATCCATCTAAGCGTTAGTATACTCTGATAATCAAATTGCTTTTCTAAAACTATGAAAATAGATGTTTATAAATTTATAGCAAAACTCCAAAGAGTTATTAAGTTGTCAAAATTTGCTGTGTATGTTAGGTTTAATAAAATTCTTTTTCTGTTGTTCAGTTCTGTAAATTTTTCATAAATTCACTGTTATGTAAACAATACCATAATCAAAAGAGGATTTTGGTATTTCCATTCCCCCAAAAACTGCTTAGGAATTTTTTTTTTGCTTTGTTTTCATCTGTACATACATCTCCTATTACTATTAGCATGAAGCTGAATAAAAGGTATTTACGAGTATATTATTAGCATTGCCACTGAATGAAGGCGTAGTACATTCTTCTTGCTCAGTTTTCAGAGTAACAAATTCAGCTTGTGATTGTTTTTAAGGTAAACTCCATGGCTTAGAACTCTGAATTTAATGCGTTATTGAATGATGAGATAAAACTTTTTGCCTTCTGGTGTTAAAAATATCATGTATATTGCACAGCTTTGAAGTTTGGCAATTTCATTTGTAAATTGACTAAAATTACCCAGTAAAATTTGAAGGGTAGTGGCATTTAGCATTTGTCAAAATACAACAATTTTAGCTAGTATATTATGTGCATGTAGGTATTTTTACTAGGTTGGAAACATTATTGATCATCAGAGGGGTTTAATACACAAACAATTATATTTCAATTTTGTATTAAAACTGAGTCTCCTAGAGCAACAGAACTAAGAAATCTGGGTCCAGGGGTCTTTTCTGAGACTGATACTCCAACCAAGGACCATGCATGGAGATAACCTAGAACCCCTGCACAGCTGTAGCTCATGACAGCTCAGTGTCCAAATGGGTTCTCTAGTAATGGGTATAGGGGCTGTCTCTGACATGAACTCCTTTGTGGGCTCTTTGATCACCTCCCCCTGAGTGGGGAGCAGCCTTATCAGGCCACAGAGGAAGACAATGTAGCCAGTCCTGATGAGACCTGATTGGCTAGGGTCAGAGGGGGAAGGGGAGGAGGACTTCCCCTATCCATGTATGAACTTGGAGAGGGGCATGGGAGGAGATGAAGTAGGGAGAGTGGGATTCGGAGGGAATGAGAGAGGGAGCTACAGCTGGAATACAAAGTGAATAAACTGTAATTAATTTAAAAAATAAAAAAATATATAAAATAATAGTAATAATAAAATAGCAATGAATAAAGGCAAAAAAAAGACCCTGTGACTCCTAGATGAATCTTTTTACACTGTAATAGTGGATATAGAATGTTAAAGGGATAAAATATTGTGTTAGCCTGTTTTTAGATTCTCTTTCTCCTTAGAACTAGAACTTCATTATTTAAAGTTTCCTACATTTTTCTGAGACTGCCAGGAGAAAGTATAAGGCTGCTAAAATCTTTGCTGTGTGCAGTTTTGCCTCTTGACCAAAAGTGACAGGTTGCTTGAAATATCTTTAAATTTGCATTGGATAATCTCCCAAGTGTTTGTTTTTCAGTCACCCTACGAGGATTCAATAATGTTTTGTGATTATAGTGGGGTCAAAAACACGGGCCAGCTACTGCTCTAAAAGAGGCAACAGCTGTGCACTGCTAGCCACATTTTCTTTATTTGTTAGCTATTGCCATCCTCTCCCTGATAATTCTCCTCTATTTCTCCTGCTGCAGGCTATCTTCAGCCTGCTGCGGAAGCAGCCCCAGCAGTAGCAGCACCACTACCATTGCCGCCTCCGCCACCTCCTCCTCCGACTCATCTTGAAGCAGGAGATGCTTCTGGCTTACCTCTGCCACCCCTGCTACCACCTTATTCCTATGATCCAAGTGGGAGTGACCTACCCCAAGGTAGTGTATTTTGAGATTTGGTCAAGGTTGATTAGGTTTGAGATGGTTTTTAAATCTAGAACGTTTTCTGGATGATTTCTGGGTACACAACCAAGTGGGAATGATTTGAGCATATAATTCTAGGTGACTAACAAAAGGAGTAACTGCAGCTATCTTCTACATAGTAAACTAGTAGATAGTTGAATTTAATTATGACTCTCTGTTCCTCTCGTTAGCTACTTCTCTTCCTTGAAAGAGAATCACAAATGGATAGTTTCATTCTTTTCTCAAATATTTTATTTTAAATTGGGAGTTAATATTTAAAACTTTCTTCCATTTCTTAAATTCTTTCCCCAAGTGTATGTATTGTTAAACTTTTTGATACTTGGTACGCCAAATGAATTTTGAGGACATGAAGAAAGCTTCTATTCATCAGATCTGCTTTGAATATCAACCATGTGCTTCCTTAAACAGACAGAAGTGATTTTTCAATTGGAAGTTCTTTGTTGCCCCTGAGTTTAGCAGTATTACTCAAAGAGAATTGTAGCTGTAGTTGTTAGCAGCTTGCTTATACTTTTTTGCTTATAACATTTTTCTGATTTTTTTCCCCTAGCTGCTTCTTTTTTTCTGAGCCTTCTAGACCATGAACTAGTCACTGAGATTTTCTCCAACTCTGTTCTGTTCTTTTTCTAGCTAGCCTTTATTCTGAAATTCTGGTTAATTACTAGACATTTTCATTTAGCTTTTTAACTTTCAAACTTAAATGCTCTGTAATGAAATTCCTCATCTTTTCCCTCTTGTCTTTCACCAGTCAATACAAACATTTATTCCTCTTCTTGGTTTCCTATTTTGTAAGTATTATTGTTGTTTCTACCTAATTTCACCCAATATCTAAATCTTGATTTCTTTTATTCTGTCCACCTTTGGTGCCCAAGTAGTAGTCAGTCATCACATAATGCTGATTTTTTATTTTTTTTAGCATTTTATTGTGAAGATATTCAGATAAACATTGCTGATTTTTTAAAATTGGTAGTATAATTGCCAGAGAGGGTATGTTGTAGATGCTCAGCTGTACTGTTTTATCACATATTTGCTCATTGTTCCTTATTCATCTGACTGGAAATTAATCTGTCTTGTTTTTGATGGCTTTAAAGGTAAATTGTATATATCAGTAGACCTTCCCAATCATAAAAGAGGATAAAAATGAATATATATATACAGTAGAGTACTAGTCACCTATATAAAAGATAAAATCCTGTCGTTTGTGGATGAATCTAGATGACATACATAGTACTTGGTTCTGATGTGTGGTCAGCCCATCAGGGGTCAAATCATTAAATAAAATTAATTGTGCTCGTTGTGGAAGCTATCAATGCTAATAGCTTCTAAGTGAATAGTGGGATTACATATCCACCTTTTGTATCTCTATGCTGGGATTTTGTCATGCTGGAGCGATGAGCTTTTACCTCACTATACCATGTAATATAATCGATTTTATGATGAAGTTTTTGCACTGTATATCATTGTACTTTGACCATATTCACATTCTCACTATTGTGCCTTATGCTTTGATGCCCTTGCTTACTGCTTACTTTTTTTTCTAGGTAATTAGTTTCCTTTTGCTTTCATGTCTTTTATATACATTTATATGTAGTTATATGTAGTTAAATCTAGATTTGCATGAGGCAAAAGATGTGGTAATATGTCATTCCCAACATTTTTTTCCCCTCAGCCTCCTTTTAGAGCCCTTTTGTCAGTCATTCCTCTGCTACTTTGATGTCTCATTTTCCAATTTTGTCCTTTTAGTACATCAAATAAAGTTGACATTAGAATGTTAACCTTAGCACGAATGACTAAAGATACCCCCCCCCTTAAAGAGCGCTAGGCCAGACATGGTGGTACACGCCTTTAATCCCAGCAAAGGGAGGTGGATCTCTGAATTTGAGGCCATCTCTGAATTTGAGGTCTACATGAGAGAGGTCCAGGATAGCCGGGGCTACACAGAGAAACCCTGTCTTGAAAAACCAAAAAGAAAAGAAAAAAAAGAACAATTCTAAAAAATACCTTTAAAACTAGATTCTCCATTTGAAAGGAAACATTGGTCTGAGTCCGGTTTATTTCACATATGATCTGTAGTGCCCTCTGTTATATAATAGATGTCATAATTTTATTTTTTATAGCTGAATAAGGCTCTACTGTGCATATATGCCACCTTTATCCATTCATGCATTGATAGATCTTTAGGCTGGTTCCAGGTCTTGGTCTGTAAGGTTCACCGTTCTTGTAATAAGTATCAGCATTTCACTCTGTTTATAGTTGAACAGTACATAATAAATGTTGGTGCCACATTTATTATCTATCAATGGATGATGATTTGCATTGTTTCTATATTTTGACTGTTAATGATAGTGTCATAAACATTGGTCTGCAGGTTTTTGGGTTGATGTCTATGTGTACCAAAGAATTTACTCTACCAAAGAATTTACTCTCTGTTCTTATATTCTTTGGCTTGAACATCTGCCTTTATATCCATCTATATTAATCAAAATACAAAATGATTCTTTCAAAATGACAAAAAAATTGTATTTCCAATGGGAGTCTGTAACTTAAAAAGGGACATTTTTCGTGAATTCAACTGTTAGTGGAACTTGGGCTATACTAACAATAAAATATGCATGTATCTAGATCAGTCACAGTAAGATAAATATACTCATGGATACAATTAAAATACTGAGAACACTGCTGAGGATTTTGCTCAGTGGTAGAAGTCAATTTGATATTTTCAAGGCCTTAGGGTCCATTCCAAACATTAAAATAATACAAACAAAACAAGAATGTTATACATTTTCTCTTCTTCTGTACATCTAATTCTTGTTAATTTGTGAATTGTTTGCATTGAATTCTATACTTACAGAAGTTTTATAAATTTTGGTTTTATCTCATTTTCACTGTCTTGCTTACTGTCCCTTCTCTTTGGAGTTTGGTGGTAGTGTGTTAGGATAAATCACACCAAGATGAGTTTTTTCATATTATGCCAGCTTTCTCAACGAGCATCACTTCTCAGCATTAGTAGAGGAGCAGTTTGTACTATTTAGAGGTGCTAGTAATGGAGATACAGTTATGATAAAATTTCCATCTTGAAACAAGCAAGAAGATGCCTTTTCTAGCTATTTCCTTGGCAGTAACAGAATGCTATCCCAGTAACATCTGTTTAATACTAAGAACAAAATTTGTATTGAGTGATTTAACTGTGTGTTACAAAATGATCATGGCTGTGCCATGTGAAAAGTAGTCCTTTACTTTAAAACAAAACTGACAGTGGTAGTGTGTGAGATGGCTATGTCCATATCTATTTTAATAATGCTCAGGGAAAAGCCTTTAAGTGATAGTTCAAATTGCTTATGTCAGTCTCTCATACAATTAATTTTGTTTTTGTTTAGATACAAAAGTTTTGCAGTACTATTTCAATCTTGGATTGCAGGTAGGGATAATGCTAAAATTATTTTGATAAGTCCTGCATTCAAATGATAATCTCTATTGAGAAAACAGACTCTTGAATTTTAAAAGCCAAGAATACTGTGACTGTCTAAAGGGTCTTATTACTCTCATGGGATCTCTGAAAGTTCTATTTGTCAGTTTTCTACCTTGGCATGGTTCAGTTTGCCTTACTATATATGAAAAAAAAAGTGTTAAAGAGAGTGGGGCCTGGGCTCTAATCAGCATAACTTCATATATATTAGGTTAGGCTTCATATTTAACATTATATAGCAGCCCTTTTAGTGTTACATACTCAGAACGAATTAATTATTGTTTACCTAATATCTTACATAAATTTCTGTATTCTGTGTGAAGTTAATCAGACCTAGTACAAAGACATTTAAATAATTTTTTTAAGCACTAACTTTAGATTCTTGCCAAATTCTTCCCTGAGGTGTATGTACTAGCGTACATCTTGATAACACTGTGGGTGTTTTGGTGGAGCTTGGGATATGGAGCTAGGGATCATTTTTCCTCCTTCAGTACACTTCCGTTCTTACTAATATAACCTATAACCTAGATACCCTAATGCCTGGAAAAGAATATTTAGCAAATGATATTAAACTATTAGTCTCAGGTAGTTTGTAGTCCTTGCAATGATTTTTCTTAAGCATGAGCAGATTTTCTTCTCCATAGAAACACATCTAAATTAAGAGTAGTTGGGTAGGTATTTTTTCTGTGATATTATCTTTTTAAATGTTGCTTTAAGAGTTGATAATTACTCATCTCTTCAGTTATTACACTCATATCTGGAAACTATGATACATAATCCACAAGACTGAGACATTTGAAAATACTCTCATTGTCAGGCCTGATGGTACATATCTGAGAGCCTACCTAGTCAAGAAGCTGTGGATCACTTCACCTCTTTACATCACAGGGATACTGGGAGATGAATAATAATTAAGAGCTTAAAACTTTTTTTACTTTGTTATTAAAAGTAATAGTGTTCATTATAGTATACTTGGGAACTTGTAAGGGTATTAGGAAAAGCAGGATCAGTAATTATAATGTGGTGTTTTTGTACTTTGGAGTTTTATTTATTAAAAATATGTATCATGCTATGAATTTTATAATCATTTAACTCAACCTGAGTAGATTTGTTTTTGTCTTTACTTTTTAAAGATGTATTTATTTATTTATTTTATGTATATGAGTGGTCTGTCTGTACGTATTCCTGAATGCCATAAAAGGTCATCAGATCTCATTATTGATGGTTGTAAGCTCCCATGTAGTTTGTGGGAATTAAACTCAGGACCTCTGGAAGAGCAGCCAGTGTTCTTAACCTGCTGAGCTATCTCTCCAGACCATGTTTCTGTCTTCAAATATTTGGTAGCATGATTCTTGTTTGTGTAGTATTATGCCATTACATAATACAAGTCTTACAACTCCATATTGTTGAATGCTTTGGTTTCTCAGTAGTTTTTATTTTAGAAAATAATGCTACAAGTGACATGTTTATGCATAAGTCTGTTTATGTCTTTGATTTCCTTAGGGTGATTTTCTAAGTTCATCCATAGGTACAAATATGAGCTGTAGGTGGTATAAAATATCTTAAACTTCTAGTTTAAAAAAGAATACGTCAGCTGTTATGACACTTGGGAATTGACAGCTGGTTGTTTAAAGCTCAGAATACCTTACTTTAGGTAGAGAGAACAGGAAAGACTTTTGAGTGTTTACTTGCTCTCTTGTCTTGCCTCAGTGCTGTCATCACAACTATTGGAACTCCATGTTCTATATGCCACACATGCAGCAGCAGCAGCAGCAGCTTCATGTCGAGAGTTATCCAGAGTACACCGAGCAACCTCTGGTAGACCAAAGTGTTCCTCACTTGTATGGTGATGTAGTGAGAACAGATGACACACAGGTGGAAGTGTCAACAAATGGTGGGTATGGCATGAGATTGCCAACAAGAACATCAACTGAATTTTATTGTGTATAATTTAATTATGGTCTTCAGAGAGTTCAGTAAATTCATATGCATCTAGACTATTGGTTCTTGAAATGTAATATGTAGATGCCTTGTGATCCTTGAGGCCGTAGAAAGGATGTCTGCAGAAGGTCAGTAGTATTTACAAACAATACTAAGCTATTATTCTTCCTCTTTGCGATACCAAGGATTTAAAGTTGAAAGCTACTCTTGCTACATTTCTTGGTCTTGTCATCCTCAAAAGAACAAGAAACAGGGACAATAACAAGATGTTTAAAGTGTCATACAAGATAACATCAGTAGATCTCAGGAGCTCAATACCAGGGATTGAGCACAGGGCTTCATACATCCCAGGCAAGAGATCTACCACTAAGTTACAACCCCATATCATTCTTAAACTTTTTTAGTTATGTTTCTCTTATGGTGAAGAGCCACCATGAACTTAGAGAAGAAAGAGTTCTAGAAGAGTTTATTGCTAGCTTGGTTATAGTTCCAGAGCATTAGTTCCTGTTCTTCATGCAAAGCATGACGGCAGCCATGCATGTATGGCACTGGAGCAGTAGCTAAGATCTTACATCTGATACACAAACATGAGGACATCTGATACACAAACATGAAGCAGGGTGTGTGTGTGTGTGTGTGTGTGTGTGTGTGTGTGTGTGTGTGTGTATGTGTATGAGAGAGATAGTGTGTGTATGAGAGAGAGAGTAATAGAGCTACCTGGGAATGGCCTGGGCTTTCAAAATCTCAGAGCCTAACCCCTCAGTGATACCTCTCCTGCAACAGTAGTGCACCTCCTAATCCTTCCTAAACATTTCTACCAACTGTGAACCAGCTATTCAAGCATAGCACCCTAAGGAGGCCAGTCTTAATCAAACTACCACATTGACTTCGTGACAATTTACATTAAAGGTAGTGCTGGCACTGGCACTAAACTATGCAAATAAAGCTGTATGATTATTAGTGCTACACACCACGTAGAATTGTGGATTTTTTGTTTCTTTCTTCAGAGAAGTTCCTTAAAACAAAACAAAACTTAACTTGGGCCAGGTAGTGGTGCACTCCTTTAGTCCCAGCACTTGGAAGGGAAAAGACAGACTGATGTCTATGACTTTGAGGCCAGTCTGGTCCACAGAGCAAGGACAGCTGAGGGTACACAGAGAAACCATGTTTCAAACAACAACAACAAAACAACGTAAGTCTTTATTCTTACTAATTGTATTTAGTTTTCTTCATGATAAATACAGGAACCAGTCATTAAACACTTCTATAAACTAAATGAAATTTGAATTTTTAAAAAGTTTTGTTTATGTATTTTATATGTATGAGTGTCTGAATGTATGCCTATACACCAGAAGATTGCATTGTAATCCCAAGAAGGTTATAAGCCACCATGTGGTTGCTGGGAATTGAACTCATGACCTCTAGAAGAGCAGAGAAGCCAGTGCTCAAAACTGCCAAGCCATCTCTCCAGTCTCTTTTAAACAGGAATCCCAGGGTTTCATTCTTTCATTCTTTTTTTTTTTCATTAAATTAATTAGTTCACTTTATATTCTGATTGTGGCCCCCTCCCTCCTCTCTTCCTGGTCCCACCTTCCCTCTCTTTCCCTCCTCTCCCTCCTCCCCTACTCCTCCAGAAAGGGGAGACCCTCACAACCAACACACCCAAGCACATCCTCTTCCCCTGTGGCCTGGCAAGGCAGTCCTGCCAGGGGGAAGTGATCAACAAGGAGGCAACAGACTTTATTCTGTCCCCGCTCCCCTGCTCCTCTGCTCCCCTTCTCCACTTCTCCACTTCTCCACTTACTAGGGAACCCACATGAAGCACAAACTGACCATCAGCTACATCTGTGTAGGGGGCCTACGTCCAGTCCATGTATGGTCCTTTGTTGGTGTTTCAGTCTCCATAGTCCCCCCTGGACCCTTGTTTGTTGCCTGGTGATCAGTCTCTTTTCTTGTATCCTTCCCCCGACTCAAGACCCAGCTCTATGACTCGTGGGCATATAACCCAAAAGATGCTCCACCATACAACAAGGACATTTGCTCAACTATGTTCATAGCAGCTTTAGTCAAAATAGGTGTTTTGGTTTTTTGAGACATGTTATCACTGTGTAGCTCTGACTGTCCCTGGAACTAACTCTATAGACCAGGCTGGCCTTGAACTCACAAAGAGCTGCCTACCTCTCTTCATTGAGTACTGGGATTAAAGGTGTGTGCTGCCACTGTCATGGCCCAGGACTTTAAAATGTAGCCTCAAACTCATGATCTTACTGTTTCTTTCTTTGGCAAATCCTGCTGTGTATGTTACCACAATCAGCAAGTTTGATTATTAAAGTTAAAGGAAAGTTCCTGATTTATTGAGTTATTAGCTAACCGCTAACACAAAACATTTTTTTTTAACCTTGAAAGAATGATAAACAAATACCATTGGCCTGCCCAGTATTTTGTCACACGAAGATGTGGGTCTGTCATTTTAAGGAATAAAGCAAGTGGCTGAATTTACAGTGAAAGAAAAATTCTAGATTTGAGACAAAAATTAGAGTTTTTATAAACTTGAGCTTGTAATCATAATGAGCTGATCAGTTTCCTGTAATTTAAAACTCTTTTAATAAGTTAGTTGGAGCTTTTAGGGAATCTTGTTTCTTAAAAAAATGTAAAGAAATGTGTATACATTTGCAAGATCTTTTAAGTCAGTAAAAGTACTAGATTCCCAGTTACTAACAGATGATGTTACCTATGCCTGATTTATTTGTATGTTTAGACGCATGCACTTGCAACTTGTTAATTTGGAAGATTTTCAGCACTTTTTGGGTAAACTCTTGTAGATACTGTTATTATTCATATCCCAAAGGTTCTTGCCAGGTGTGGTGGCACACTTCTTCCATCTCAGAAATCAGGAGGTAAAGGCAGGCAGACTTAGGAGTTCAGGACAAACCTAGTCTATGTAGCAAGTTCCAGGGCAGCCAGAGCTATGTAGCGAGACATTGAGTCAGAAGAACGACAAAAACAAAAACCCAGAATTAAAATGTCCTTACTTGTAGTCATTGTAATCTTGTGATCTTTAAAACAAAACAAAACTGAATGTGCATGGGTATTTTGCCAGAGAAGTTCAGAAGAGGTTGTTGTGTATCCTCCTGAGATGGAGTTAGACTGTTATGAGCCACCATGTAGGTGCTGGGCATTGACCCAGGGCTGTCTGGAAAAGCAGGAAGTGCACTTAACCACCTCTCTATCCTCTGTGAACTTTAAAAATGTTTTAATTATATTTGATTTTGTGTGAATGTGGATGTCTGTGCCTGTGTGTATGTATGCATGCATGTTTTCACGCCGTGCCTCACATGTAGCACTCGGAGGACAACTCAAGGAAGGAATCAGTTTTCTCTTTCCCGAATATCAGGAATATCAGGGCTGGTAGCAAACACTCCTACCTGCCTTACTGGCAGGCCCTGCGGTCTTTTTCAAATTAATGATGTGCTCAATTTTTTTGTGAGAGAATTTGCTTTGAGTGAATTTTTATAACAGTACATCTATCTCTTCTTCATTTCAGATACATTTCCCATGGCTGAAGCTATGCCTGTCCCTCAGGGAGCAGTCTATTATCCAATTATGTCATATCCCTATGGGGCGCCTCTGCCAGGTTTTGATTCCTGTATTCCTGTTGCATCAGATTATTCCAGTATTGTCATGTGGCATCCAGTTGGTGCAGCATATGGTGCTTCTGCCCAAGTCCATGGTGCTATTAATTCTGGGCCAGTGAGCTATGTATTTCTCCCTAACTCACCTCAATATACACCTCAGAATTAAGATTTTGGCGATATGTAATACCTTTCTGCTGCCATTTTTACTGTTATTGTTCATAAATGTCTTATGTTAGTCTTTAAGTGGTTTAGTTGGTAAGAATGTTCAGTATCATATGTCTTTAAAAATTATTTTACTTTAGAAGCAAATCTTTCTTTAAAACAAAGGGATATTACTTTGTATTATGAATAAGAAAGTTGGAATGAATGTACTACTAGTTCATTGGCAGCAGCTTCCTCTTAACCAGCTTGTTAACATTGTGTTAACTGATGATGCCAATGGATAAAAGAAGGAAAATATACAAGCTCTTTTCTTATGATATGATCACCTTAATCCACTGTTTAAAATTTGTATGATTTCCACTTTTCACGAAATTTAAAAAGAGAGAAAAAATAACTCAACCAAACAAGAGACTATGCTACTGAGCATTTGTTTATACTGAAAGAGAGTTCTTCAAGTTTTGTTTAGAATTGTCAGAACTGCATTTCTGTCTGATAGTGATCAGTTGTGAAGGCACATGGTATTCTGCTTCATGTTCGCCAGAGATGGTATTGTTAAATACTGGATTTACAGAACTGTCCCACTGTACAGTATTATGGTGTCCTTTGCACAATTTGCAGTAAATAAAAACTAGCATTTAAAATTACTAAAATGAGTGGAGTTTTCTTTTTGCAACAAAGAGGGTACAAGACGTTTGATGGTTTCAGAGTGTTTCCCCTGACACTGTGGCTATAAAAGAATGAATTATAGCTTGAATTGGTGAGTAGTTATAAGGCCACTTGAAATGTTACTTGATTTCAGCCCCATTGCAGTAAATACTAGTATATCCTGTTCTTTTCTTCTGAGAATGATCCTCTTCAGGTTATTTTTACACTCACAGACACACACACACACACATAAACACACATATATATTAATTAAAAATGTTTTAGTTAGCCTGGGACGTATTAGGTTTCTTTATGGCATTCTCAAACATAATTTGTTTTTGTTGTATTCTTAATTTGATTCTTCTCTTCTGCCCTCTCCTTTGTCTCTGGCCCCTTGTACACTCCTCTATCAATTGTTTGCTTTTTTGCTTTTACATCACACATATTTTGTCTTTCTACCCTTCCTCAACACTGCCAGTATTTTTAAAGCTCAGTCAGGGTTTATTGGAGTTATTTTAAAGCAAATATTAAGCATATGGGCTCAGAGAAAAATGGACACGCCTTTAGAGTATGGGTGTGAGTTTCTCAGCTTTTTTCTGTTATTTCTGTTAACCTTATGACTCTTAGGCTTCTTACTGTATTTTCTAAAGTCAACATTTGTCATGTCTTGGCACTTGGTGATTTTAGTTTGTACTACCTCCTAAAGCATGCTTGTCTCTGACTCTCTGTGAGTCATATTTCATCATATCTTCTGCCTGTCATGTATCCAAACAAGTTTCCTATTGGCTGGTCCTCTGGGGCTTAGTTTGTTCCAAGTAATTTGCTCATCAGTCACATGGCAATAAAAATATCCTTTGGTTACTACAAAACTTGTTTACAAAGAGTATCTTTTAATTTTTAAATTTTCTTTACATTATGCTTTTTGTTGTATGTGTGTATGCTGGATGTTGGGTGAGGTAGCTGTCCTTAAAAATATTACCTATATACTTATGTAGGTTAGCGGATAGCTTGTGGGAGTCAGTGTTCTTATAATCTGAGTTCTAGGTATTGAACTCGGGGACTCAAGTTTGGCAAGAAGTGCTTTTATCTTTTCAGTCAACTCATTGACACCCAGATAACATTTTGTTTAAAGGTTAATTTTGCTTCTGAATAAGTCTTATCCTTCACTCGAGCTAAATTGCAGGCCCATACCAAACTAAAGCAAACCAACCAAACAAAATGGTGAACCATTTGAGACATTAAGGCATGAGGTGCTCAAACTGTGCTAGAATAGAATTCTTTACAAAGGGGACAACTTGTCTTCAGTGTCTTTTCACAATAATTGAAATAATGTGTTCCAACTAAACCAATGTACTAGGGTTCTGCTTCATAATGGACACAGTACTAGTTGGGTTTTTGGTTTAGTTTCTGTAAGAAATAAATCATTCTGGCCAGTTTTCAATATGAGGTGTGCTTAAAGCCCATCACAGATAAGGAGGAGACATTATGCTCCTCTCTCCCCTTGCTGTCAGCTGGCACTGGCTTGTCTTGAAACCCTGATTTTGAAAGTTACAGGTAGACTGATGTGCGTTCAAGCCTCCAAACAGAAAAGGGGGTAATCTCAAGCCCCAGGATAGTCATTAGCTAAAGCTTTGTTTTCTCAACCAAGAGGATGGGGAACTTGGGTAGAGGGCTATGCTAGAAAAATGCTACTCTCAAGTAGTAGCCCATAGGAAAGGGTACCAGAATTTCTCACAATTGGGGATTTTATTTTCTTAACTTTTTTTTATTTTTTATTAATTACACTTTATTCATTTTGTATCCCCCCATAAGCCCCTCCCTCCTTCCCTCCCTATCCCACCCTCCCGTTTCTGCATGCATGCCCCTCCCCAAGTCCACTGATAGGGGAGGTTCTCCTCTCCTTTGTGATCTTAGTCTTATCAGTTCTCTTCAAAAGTGGCTACATTGTCCTCTTCTGTGGCCTAGTAGGGCTGCTCCCCCCTCAGGGGGAGGTGATCAAAGAGCAGGCCAATCAGATTATGTCAGAGGCAGTCCCTCTTCCCATTACTAGGTAACCCACTTGGACACTGACCTGCCATGGGCTACATCTGTGCAGGGGTTCTAGGTTATCTCCATGAATAGTCAAAAACCACAGTCTCATGCCACATCAGGGCAACAGCCACTTTTGCCTTTCCTCTATGCTGAAAACACTTGCCTGTTTCAGGATTGGTCCCTGCATCCTGGGGTAATTACGTAAGTTTTTTTTTCTCTTGTTTTTCTCAGATCCTAACCAGGTAAGAGGCCCTAACAAATGACAATATGTTAGATGCAACAAGGCACAAATGACCTCAGCGTATGGACCCCAACATCTACCAAAAGGAGAACAAGGACCATCCTGGTCCATAGTTCTGGGAAAGTCCCTAAATGTGCTAGTCTTCCTTTTTTTGGCTTGTGTAGCTCTTTTAATTGCTAAGTTTTTGGTAATTGACGTTTGTCAGGCAAGATATTTGTTTTGTTCCTTAGAAGGCAATAACTACATGATCTGAGCTAGTTTCTCATGTAGCCCACTGGCCAGTGAAGAAATACTTTGTATTGGCTTAAGAACAAACGAAACAATAAAAAAAAAAAAAAAAAAAAAAAAAAAACCCTACTTTTGCTAGTCTCTTGAATTTACTACAGAGTTTTTGGTCTTGGTCTTGGTAAAACCAAAGTGGAATCTGAAACCTTCAGTGAAGTACATTGGATATTATGGCCAACTGTTGGGCAATGTGCAGGGAATCTTCTGTAAGAAGTGGGAAATAGTAAGATCTGGAGAGGACAGGAACCCCACAAGGAGAGCAACAGAACCAGAAAATTTGAACACAGGAGTCTTCCCAGAGACTCATACTCCAACCAAGTACGAGGTATGGAGATAACCTAGAACCCCTGCACAGATGTAGTCCATGGCAGCTTAGTGTCCAAGTGGGTTACCTAGTAATGTGAAGAGGGACTGCCTCTGACATAATCTGATTGGCCTGTTCTTTGATCACCTCCCCCTGAGGGGGGAGCAGCCTTACCAGGCCACAGAAGATGACAATGCAGCCACTCCTGATGTGATCTGATAGACTAAGATCAGAAGGAAGGAGAGGGGAACCTCCCCTATCAG
The DNA here is from genome assembly GCF_907164565.1 of Psammomys obesus. Taxonomy (NCBI): domain Eukaryota; kingdom Metazoa; phylum Chordata; class Mammalia; order Rodentia; family Muridae; genus Psammomys; species Psammomys obesus. The sequence continues at coordinate 8,826,387 of NW_026589137.1, read as the reverse complement.
TGGACTTGGGGAGGGGCAAGCATGAAGAAGGGGGAGAGAGGATGGGACCAGGAGGGGAAGAGGGAGGGCCTTATGGGGGGATACAAAGTGAATAAACTGTAATTAATAAAAATAAATAAAGTTTTAAAAAGAAAGAAAAATAGGTAAGCAAAAACAAAAACAAACCTAAGCAAGGTTGTACACACCTGCAGTGCCAGCCCTCAGCAAGTGCAAGAAAAAAGATCAGGAGTATACATGCCAGACTCAGTTACACAGAGCGTTTTAGTCCAGCCTGGGCTACATGCAACCCTAAGAAAAATCAAAAAGTCAGATGATGCTATATTGGTTTATGTATCATAAAGTAACCTTTCTCTGACATTTTTGAATCTCCCAAAATTTCTAAACTACATAACTCACAGTAAGTGGATTCATCTGTCATTGGGTCACTAAGCAACTCTAAAGAGTGTTTCACAATGTACTGATTCATTTTGAGAACATAGGTCTGGGATTTAGTTGGTTTTAAGGTGAACGCTTCTGGCAGAGGTTTTTCGTTGTATGTTTTCATTTCTTCAGACTTGTAAGTTGTTGCCTTGCCTTAAATTTCAGTGCCAGGTTCAGTATCCAAGTGGGTTTCATTGTAATAGGAACAGGGACTGTCTGACATAAAATGATTGGCCTGCTCTTTAAATACCTCCCCCTGAGGGGGAAGCAGCCTTACCAGGCCACAGAAGAAGACAATGCAGCCACTCCTGATGAGACCTAATTGACTAGGATCAGAAGGAAGGAAAAGAAGACCTCCCCTATCAGTGGACCTGGGGAGGGGCATGCGTGCAGAGGGTGGAGGAAAGGAGGGATTGGGACGGGAGGAGGGAAAGAACCACAAGGGGGATACAAAGTGAATAAAATGTAATTAATAAAGAAAAAAAATGTACCACTTAAAAAAATAGTTGCATAAAAAAATTTCAGTGCCAGTTAATGCATCATAATTTGATAATTATCCATACAATGTAAACCATTGGGTAATGAATTTGGCTTGTTATTAAATTAAATATATAGTATTTGTTTACTTTTAACCACATATTGCTTATGTATAACAGTCAGATTTTTTCCTTCTGCTTTTTATGGGTAGAGGATGGATAGAATAGCCTGAATTACTGCACAAGTCTGGAGTAGTTATTGAGGATAGCTACCAGAAAGGAAGTAAATGACTTGGTAATTAAAAAAACAAAAACAGAAACAAAAAAAAAAAAACTCAGAACAGCAGAAACACTGGCAGGTGACTTTTTCAGGGGATTATGGGTACTTATATCCATGTCTATTCACAAATGTGGAGGCTTACAACACAACCTTTAGTAGTAGGCCTCAGAGGCCATCACTTTATTTCTTTGAAGACAGAGTCTTTGGAACCTAGGATTCAACAATTAAGCTAGTCAGGCAGCCTGGCCAGCAGGCCGGAAGCAGCCATGGACCTCTGCCTTGATTCTAGGACTGGAAATGGAAATGTACATAACCATACCTGGCTCTTTTGCTTGAGAATCCAATTTGGATCCTGAAGCCTCTGTGGCAAGCACTTTGCTGATGGAGCTCTCAAGCTTCACTTTTTACATATTACCTGTTGAGTTGTCACTGACACTGTAAAAGCTAGTCCTGCCTTTCCTGTATTGTTAACCAAATAGCCATTTCAATGTATTACGGGGAGATAAACTCCTTTTTTGATAAAATCTGGTTATACTAAAGGTAGAGATCTAAGCAATTTCCATAGCAAGAGAAAGAATTCAATTTAAGCTGTGCATATTTATTCTCAAAGCTAATGATGGCTCTCTGCCTTGATTAAGAGCCCATGAAAATATTGAGTCTATTGTACTGTTGACATTCAAGACTTGTGAATTTAAATCACGTTTCATTTCCTTAGCATCTATAATCAAAGCATAGCCATTTAATCATCTTCGGAAATGAAACATAAACAAATTATATTTTAATGTGAATACTTGACTCTCAAAACTTAATTCAGATGTAAATCTACATGAATAACAAAATGGCCCATTGGGGAGGGTGATATAGCTTGGACTGAATCTAGGCTTTGCTAAATGTGGGGCAGATTTAGCCCATTGTTCATGACACATTTTTGAAACATTTTATATTCCCTCTTACAGTGAAAGTTTGAGTGCAAGAGAACTAATGTAGTGAAAGAATCGCCTAGCTACCCCTAGATTATAGAATATTGAATTTCAGTAGAAGCAACTTCATTTAGAATACACGTCTTTTAGCTGAACTGTCAGAAGCAGTTTTCCTTATAGGACTTGTTAGGAACATGTGGAAAATGTAGTTTCATGAGCTTAAGTAACTACTGTGTGCTTAAAGTACTTTGCAGTGAGGAATCCTTAAGGCTTAGGTCCACTATATTATTCTCTACTTTTGCCTTGTGCTAGAAAAAAAAATTTTTATAACTGGTCATAGGGAGAAGAAGGTGCTTGCTTCTGAAGTTAGTAAGAGTTCAGGGTTTTAATGTTTCTATTTTGACTGTCTTTTCTTTGTTTAGTTTAAAGACAGAGAGAATATAAAGTAGGTGTGTAGGAGGCTAGGGAGGAGCTGAGAGCAATTGGGCAAGGGGGAAACATGACTACAATATATTGCTCGATTTTTTTTTCAATTAGGAAGTCTGAAATACTGAAAATACAAGATTTTAGAGTGGGTGTCGTAAGATCTATTATAGATCCTGCAAAGACATCTAGAGGGTGGCGGGTTGGTTAATTGAGTTCTTACAATTCTATCCTTATCAAGAATAGTCACTAGCTCTGTGTAAATCTACTTTTGTGAAGGTACATAGTCCAAATTTGTAGTTGAAATTGATGGGGGTATGTGAACCATTTTAGCTTTTAACGTTTCAGCACTTAATACTAGTGGCTTTTTACATAGAAACTGCGAAAATTCAAATAATGTTGATTCTCAGTCATACTTTTCAAAATAGTTTGAACTACAGTGGTCTCCTGTTAGTGTTTCTGCCGACTAAATTGTAGTTTGACACCCAATGCTGCCCATCAGCATTTACTAATAGGCACAAACGGTTACATTGAAAAATGAAGAGCAAAACACCTTATTTCTAAGTAGCCATACATTTTGTAGGAGGGGAAGTAAATGCTTTATTTTTCTTTATACTGAAGCTAAAACACACAAAATTACTATACAAGATTATTTTTCACACATTTCAGGGTAACACTAACTTTGCACTTCTTGCTGGAAGTGGTTAAATAAAAGTCATCACTCAGGATTTTAGCTTTAAAATAATCTATAGAGCCAAAATGCCATTTGCACAAACACCACAAATTCCCCTTTCATACATTAAACTCAGGAGATAGAACTTCAGCCTTGATTTTGACAAACATTTTTTGTGTATTGATTTGCAAGGGACTACACTGAAAAAAATTAAGCATAGTTTCTGTTTTCTGGTTTTTTCTCTCGCCTATCAACTGTAAGTCCAAATTACATTCACTGCTTTGATTAGGAAGAAATTCCCTATGCCCATTTTGTAAAATCTTGAAGAAATAAAATCTGTAAGCAGTTACAATATTACTCTCTTCTTGAATATTACCTCTAGTATGTACATGAAAAGAAATAAAAAGTCCATTTTTTTTTCCTAGAGAAAGCTGTATTTAATCTTATCTCAACTGAAATGATCTTAGACAAGACCTGTTACTGTTGTATCATTGAAATAAGAGGACATGTCCATTTCAGGTTTAAAGGGGGGGGATTCAAATAGTTAAATCTAAAGTTAATGCTTTATGATATTATGTTCCCTTTAACATGAAGTAAACTAATGTGTTTGATGACCCTGGTTTAGAACTCTTCTTGCAAACCCACATTGACCTTGATTTTAGTGCCATTGTTTCTAGAGGTCATGAAAAGCACTTTAAATTCTCCTTCCCAAGTATGCCAGGTACAGTTGTCACTGTAGACTACAGGCAACTTCCTTTGTTGTTTAAGTACAGTGATGTTTGATGAAGCTGTATTTTAAATAAATATTAGATCTTATATAGAAAGAGCTACTTTGAACGTAGGATTTTGGACTAGCTGAGGATTCAGCTAGGTGACATGTCTTTTGATTGGACCCACATGATACTTGCATCTGCTAGTATGAATGTTCAGCCCAAAACTCTCCCCTCTGTTTTTCTGTAGAATCTTTAGAGTATCTTTAGGAATTTTTAAGGAAATCCTTAGAAATTTTTTTTCCTGTTAATCCTTGCTAATAATCTACTTGCCAGAACCCATACATAATAAAATGGGGTTTTTTTTGTTTGTTTGTTTGTTTTTTGTTTTTGGTTCACTGAAGATTTAGAAAGACAGTTGTCAGTTTGTTTCAAACATGAGCCATAGGAACTCTTGATATATGTTGTTTAAACACTAGGATTTCAAGGGTTAAATATGATTGTTTTCTAGTCAGTGGAGGTTCTCTACTTAAGTATTTTGTCCTTTGAATTTTTGTTGGGGGTACTTTACTTATTCTTGTAAAGCTGCCACTACTCCAAGGATGTTGAATGTCGATTTTCAGTTGCAAAGGAAAACATGGCATCTTTGGGAGGTAATAGGACTCATTTTGACCAAAGGAATAGTTCTAGGCATATACACAAGTGTGAAAACTCACCAAAGTGCCTGTTATAGTATCTGAAAATGTGTACCTTTTTAAACAATTATTTTTATTTTATGTATATTGGAGTTTTGTATGCATATGTGAGGGGGTCCAATCCCCTGGAACAGGAGTTAGAGACAGTTGTGAGCTGCCATGTGGGTCCTGGGAATTGAATCCAGTCATTTGGAAGAGCAGCCAGTGCTCTTGACTGCTTAGCCAACACTCCAGCCCTATTTTAAAAAAAAAACCAAGTGAGTAGTTGGGTTGGTTACCCTTCATTTGACCATATTTGAACCAAAAATCATTTTTGAATATTTATAAAACTTCTAGGCTCATAACAATCATGGTTTTGTGCTACTATATTTTCATGGGTTTTATTGTGTGTGTTTAAAGAACTTTTGAAAGTAGAGGTCAAAAATACAGTCGCTAAAGGTAGCAGCATCAGAATGTGGGTACAGTGCAGATCCTTTGCTCCCCAAACAGTCTTCCTCTGTGGAGCCTTAGCTGTTCTGGAACTTGCTTTGTACACCATGCTGTCTGCTGTGAATGAAAGGTATGAGCCACCATCACCCAGCAGGTGCAGATACTTAAAGAAGACTGTTTTGGTGGACATCATTCATTCTGATGCCTAACTTCTGGCAAATATATGAAATCGAGTCATTTGTAACTAAAGGTCGGATACTTACTGTAAATTCCTGAGGCTAAGTATGCCAAAGACGTAATTTGGTTTTCTTTCCATTCATACCAGCCTCTAGTTTCATTCTCTTTCATAAAGCTGTAGCATACTCTTTTCTTAGATTAAATTGAGAGCCAGTCCTCCTTCATGTTTGAAAGGGCAATCTCTGACACCGTGGTTTAAAATACAGCCTTAGTATGGATCTTACTTGTTGACTTTATGAATACAGTGATTCCAAATGAGAAGCTACCCCTTTCTGAAATTTAACTCAAATATCCAAAATTTGAAAAGAGATCTCCAGAATTTTTAGGGCTAGTTTCCACACACTATTGCATTTCTTGATTTTGTTGGAGAAAAGTTTGATGTTAATATTTTCATCTAAAAAATGACACTTTGGGGGGGGGGTGAAACCTAGGATCTTCTCAGGCTGGGTGAGAGCTCTTATTAATCGCATGGCCAACCATAAGAGTCCACATTATGAGTCTTAATATCTGCTTTGATACACTGCTAGGTAGAGTCTTTCAGAGGCCCTCTGTGGTAGGCTCCTGTCCTGTACTTGTTTTGTCCTACATCCAATGCCCACCCCGTTTGTCTTTCTAAGTGAGGATTGGTCATCTTACCCCGAGTCCTCTTTCTTGTTTTTTTTTTTTTCTTTAGGTGTGTAGATTTCAGTATGTTTATCCTATCTTATAGGTCTATATAAGTGAGTATATACCATGTGTGTCTTTCTGCTTTTGGGATACCTCACTCAGGATGATCGTTTCTAGGTCCAACCATTTGCCTGTAAATTTCATGATTTCCTCATTTTTAATTGCTGGGTAGTATTCCATTGTGTAAAAGTACCACAATTTCTGTATCCATTCCTCAAATGAGGAACATCTTTGTTGTTTCCAGGTTCTGGCTATTATGAAAAAAGCTGGTACAAACATTGTTGAGCAAATGTCCTTGTTGTATACTTGAGCATCTTTTGGATATATGCCTAGGAGTGGTATAGTCATAACCAAACCTGTGGCAGAGTGCAGGGAATCATTAAAAAAAGGGGGGGGGACTTAATATGACCTGGAGAGGAGCTCCACAAGGACCAAATATATCTGGGCACAGGGATCTTTTATGAGACTGTTTCTCTAAACAAGAACCACGTATGGATGTAACCTAGAACCTCTGCTCAGATGTAGCCCTTGTTAGCTCAGTATCCAAGTGCGTACCCTAATAAGGGGAACAGAGACTGTTTCTGACATGAACTCAATTTCTGGCTCTTTGACCCCCCCTTCCCGAGCGAGGAGCAGCCCTTCTAGGTCACAGAGGAGGACTTTGCAGCCATTCCTGAAGATACCTGATAAACCATTATCAGATGAAAGGGGAGGAGGTTCTACCCTATCAGTGGACTTGGAAAGGGGCAGGGAGGAGATGAGGAGGGATGGTGAGGTTGGGAAGGAAAGAGAAGCAGGATACAGCAGGGATACAAAGTTAACAAACTGTAACTAATATTAAAATAATAATAATAAATCTAAAAAAAACACATTATTTGTGTGTGTGTGTGTGTGTGTGTGTGTGTGTGTGTGTGTGTGTCTGTCTGTCTGTTTGCAAGAAAGCCAGAAGAGGGCCAGGATCCCATGGAGCTACAGTTGTAAGCTGTTGTGAGCCTCCTGATGTGGGTGCTGGAAACTGAATTCTGGTCCTTTGGAAGACCAGCAAGTCTCTTAACCATTGAGCCATCTTTCCAGTCCCAGAAACTGCATTTTCAAGCAAAGAATTTCAGCAAACAATCTCAATTTTATCATCCTGAGAGTTTACCAGTTTGATGATTTCTTCCTCTGTGAAGTACTTGTCCATCATTTGGAAGCTTTTGTTTCTTTGCTATCTCTTTTAAGAACCCTTGTGAAAATCTAAAGTGCCCTTTCTGCCCTCCCTTTCAAGAGTCTCTTCTAAGTGGCCTATGAGACTGGAAAACTGTTGAGAGGGGGTTTCTAAATCGCAAAGCAGTTAGAGATATATTGAAGTTCATTGGAAAAGACCTAAAACGAGCCCAAAAACACACTTTCATCTACCAATGAAAACAATATCTTGCAGGTCTGTGATGTGTCTGTGTGCATAATTGAAGTACGTGAGTTAGTGAGGGTAGAGCTCCTATGATGTCAGTTTGTCCTGAAACCTACTAAAGTCTGATGCAAATGGGTGAATACTGGCCTTCACACTACCAGCAAATTTTACTTACTAATTGGTTTCTTTTGGGTTCTAGCAAGTGATTTGGACTTAGAAGGATATTTTTGAAGTGTCAGGAGAGGACAGATGAATAGAATTTGGTTACAGGGATCCAAATTCCAACACGATATACATATGTGTGGTGTGTGTGTGTGTGTGTGTGTGTACGTATATACAGATATAATAGTCAACTTTCAACAGGTGAATAAACAAAGAAGGTATACACAATGACATTTTACTCATCCATAAAGAATGAAATTAACACCATTGGCAGGGAAATGAATGGAACTGAAGATCATCATGTTAAGCAAAATAAAGCTGGCTCACATAGAAAATTAGTGCATGTTTACTTTCTTATGTGGCATCTACATTTGCAGCATATCCAGGAATTCAAGTAAAATGACTGGAGAGAAGAAAGCAAGAAGTAGAAGGGAAAGTGGGACAAAAGAGGGAAATCTGCACAAAATACACAACAAATGTTGGAAAAGTAACAGTGAAATCCATCATGTTACATAATGAATATAATACTAATAATAATGAAAAGCACTGGGCTTTTTTTCTTACATTAGAAATTGTCATTCATTTGTGTAGTCACAGGAATCCCCCCCCCAAGAGGTTTTATAACTTTCCTTAACAGATTAAAAAATAATAAAAAGTAGTTTTGAGGCAGCATAGGACATTCTGATTAGTTTGTGTTGATAAACAGAGTTTTGATTGTGTGCATGTGTGTCATGTACCGCAATCGCTAAGGCCGCAGAGGAGGACGATGCACACAGTCCTGATGAGGCCAGATAAGCTAGGGTCAGATGGAAGGGGAGGAAGACCTCCCCTATCAGTGGACTTAGAGAGGGGTATGGGAGGAGATGAGGGAGGGAAGGTGGGATTGGGAGGGAATGAGGGAGGGGGCTACAGCTGGGATACAAAGTGAATAAACTGAAATTAATATAAAAAATTAAAATTAAAAAAAGAAATCAATTCTGAACTTGAAGACCATGTTGTACCGTAGCTTGCTGACTGTATCATTCCAACATGTAATTCTGTTTGCTCAGTACTCCATTTTCTAAAAGGAAAGCTCCAAGGCCACCTAACTAGCTACTAGTGCATTCTCCTTTGAACCCCCAAGCAGCATACTGAGGAGCGTGTTAGCTCCTATGGCAGCGTTATCAATTGTGTGCCTTAAGTTTGCAACAAATCCATGCAGAATGTCTTTTGCCAAAGTGTCTGTGTTTGTTCGGTTAGTACTTTTTTTCTGGTCTAAGTGTCTTCCCTCCTTAAACGCAGAAAAACTCAAACTAATAACCTCACTTCAACAGTTGTTCTATAGAGCATGCTCTTGTGATTCTTCCTTTTGGCGATTCTTTGCCACACCCCAGGAAGCCTTTCATGGGAAAGTTGTTATTCCTGCTTCCCTGTCATGCAAAATGTCCAAGTAGGTGATCAGCAGGATCAGAGGCTCAAGTGCTGCTAAACTTTCGGGTGTATAGTTTATGTACACACACAGAGAAAGTTTTCACATTTTCAGAATTTTCCAATAAATCCACACAGACAAAAAAAAAAAAAAAAAAAAAAAACGCCTATGTTGGGAAAAGGGCGTTGGAATGGTCCACTGCTTCTCTGTACTGAAGTGCGTCCCACATTGGGCTGAGATACTTGGTTCCCAATGGACAGCAGTGTGAATATATGGGACAGGTAAGCCAAAAGAACGAAAAGAGCTTAACAGACATTCATTTGTGTATATGTGTTTCTGAGATGAGGTCTCACTATACAGTCCAGGCTGGCCTCAAACTGATCATTTCAAGTTTAGAATCTTCCTGTTTTTGCACTTTACTGGATTTAATATTAAAAGTGAAAGAGGTACTTCAATGATGATAATTAAGTGGTTCTTGTATTTATAGTTATTTTTACGTGGTGGCGGTATATCTTAATGCAGTTTTGGAGTTAATGGTATTTTTTATTTATTTTTAATGTATGTATTCACTCTATAGTCCCATCATAAGCCCTTCTAAGTTCACAGTATTTTAGGCAGATGAAAACAATGGACATTTTATTCAGTAAATAATAGTGTATACATAGTAGATAATGTGTCTATCATATAGAAGTTTGGATTTATAGACAAGCTTGGTGCCCTTCTCTGGATATCATGTTTCTCTCTCTCTCTCTCTCTCTCTCTCTCTCTCTCTCTCTCCCTTTTTCTCTCTCTGTCTCACCTATAAATTTACTTGCAGACTGCCTTTATACCTTCTCAGGAGTGACATACTCAAGAATTTTTATTTCAAGTCCTCTCCCTTTTAAAAAAGACTTTTTTATTTTGTGTGTGTCAGTGTTTTGCCTGTATGTATATCCATGTACTACGTGTGATTTTGGTGCCTGAGAAGTGCAGAAGAGGACATTAGATGCCCTGGAACTAGAGTTATAGACAGATGGAGCTGCCATGTGGGTGCTAGGAGTAGAATCTGGGTCCTCTTTTAGACTGAATGTTTTTAAGTGCTGAGCTGCCTCTCCAGCCCAACCCTCCTTTTAAATGGCAGACAGAACTCAAGGCTGACTGTTAGGAATGTTCTCCATCACTGAAATGTTAAACAGTAGCTGATGGACACCATGGGAAGATGTCTTTCTCCTTTATCTTAGCTTAGAATTAATAAAAAATGTTGCTATCACTAACATGAAACTTAGGGCAAACATTGTTTAATTACAACCTTCCTCCTAAATGTGGCCTCAGCATAGCTAGTGAAGTCCTAAGCCCAAGTCACAAAGGTGATAACACTGAGGAGATCAGGAATGTAATGTAGTCCCATGAAATATTGCACTTCTGTCTTTCAATAGCAAAGATTTGCTATTATAATATGCCCTTCCTCTCTCTCCAGAAAAAAACTGTGAGAAGACTGTTTTGGAGCGTGACTTTATGGCTTGCTACTCTGTTTTCTGACCACTAGAACAGTTATACCTAAATTGTCAATAGTTGGTATATTGGTGAGAGAAAATGTTTTGACTATATGTTGTATGTCGGCTCTGTTGGTGCCGCTGTGAGCTAGGATTGCAGTTTATGTCCATTATTTTTTATTTTATATTTACTTATTTTCTATGCAGTGTAGCCCTGGCTGTCTTGGAACTTTCTCTCTCTGTAGATCAGGCTGGCCTCAAACTCAGAGATCTACCTGCCTCTGCCTCGAAAGTGCTGGGATTAAAGTTGTGTGCCACCATACCTAACTGAAGGTTCATTTAATATTAAGAATAAATTTCACAGTTTGGAATTGTGACTTTAGGACGCTTCCTTCTAGAAAGTAATCTTCTAGTGTCAGAGTTCTTTGTGATAGTCACTCTTAGTAAGGTGGGACAGCAGTTGCCTTTGAATCAGTGTGCACTTCAGACAAGATTATTTGGAAACAAACCCCTGCCTACTGGGTGCGGATGTGTCTTCCTCTCTTAATTCTTTCTTCTGAGTATTTGAGTTATACCCAGAGCACCTAATTGGGCTTGTCTTGCTCCTAATTTGGCTTGTCTCCACATGAAACACGTTTACCATTACTCACCAGTGCTAGGGACAGAGATGGAAAATCAGCTCAACATAAACTACACTGTCCAAAGCAAATTTATAGCGACGTCTATATTCTTTAACAAGTCCTCCTTTCACATCCAGCAGACATTACACATAAGAACATAAAAGGATTCATCTTGGTGTTGGCCTTTAAGAACAGGTGATGCCCACCCAAGTTGTGTAGTTTTCCTCCGTATGTGTTGTTATTCACCACAAGCCAAACGTCTGTTCATAAAACTGTTTGCTCAGCTATTGGTTGCTGGTTCTCCATTCTAAAGTGAATACCCTATGCATCCTAGCTTCACTTTTAATTTGGGTTCTGATTAAGTAACCTGGGGTTGTGGGAACGAGTGTAGATGTATACGTGTAACTCTCTTTGAAGGCAGAATTTGGAACAGAAGTATCACTTTCCAAATCCACTAGGATGGATTAGTATATTCTATAGCTAACAGTTCACACATGCACTTTCCACTCTCCCCAGTGGACATTGCAGCTGCAATCTGAATTAGGTTTTCTGAACCTAAAACTGTATCTGTTGCAGTTTCTCTCCAGAAAGCAATTAAATAAATTGAGGTGCTCTTTTTTCCCCTTAAATTTAAATACCGCAGTAAAATTACATTTTTCTGTTATAAAGTATTTCAAATGCAGTCTTTAATCTTAGAAATGCCTTTATATCGCTGAGGATTAAAACTATCCACAGCAGATAGGACCCTATAAAGGTACCAGCTACTTATATTTTCTTGACAATGTGTGAGATGTAGTGACTCTCAAAATTTAAAATACAGTAAGCTAACCGAAGTATAGAAACACAGGGAAGAAGATCAGCTAACTTATTAGCTCTGACACACACTGTAGAGTAAATATTTCATTGGCACACATTTAAAAAAACAAAAAACAAAAAACAAAACTACCACGTCATTAAGAAACAAAAACCTCCACAATCACCACAATCAGAAGCTGTAGGTGTTTAAACACAGAAGAGAAAGGCCAGATCTACCTAGGAACCACAAGCTGACAAGTTTTTGGAGTCTGGCCCCCCTTTAACTGTTTTTCGCTGAGACAGCATGGGCAGCATGTGGCACTGAAGAGCAACTGATGGCTGGCAGGGCCTGCTGGCCGTCTCTGTGGGGTCAGGACCCTGTGCGGCAGCTGGGATAGCGGAGTGGCACCTGGAGCTTCACGGAGGCAGGAGTGAGGAGGGCGAGACAAGGGGCTTGAGCACCCGACTGCCCCTCTGCTGACGAGGGGCAGTGCTCCCTCAGCTGGGTTCCAGATGTATTTCGTACGTCTAGGTATAAAAAGGCAAATGATCACAACGGTCAAACAGAACACGAAGAACGTGACTAGAAAAGACTGAAAACGAGAGGAGCTTCCCTTCTTGGTCAGGGCCAGCGAGGGAACCCTATTTCGGGGTCACCTCTAAGAGCAGGAAAATTGCACATTTTTCTCTCGACTTCCAAAACAGATGGCGGGGAGTAGACTTAGAGCCGGGTGGTGACTTGTTCTTCCTGTCCATCACCCCATTTGTGCATGAGCAAGTCACAGGCCTCTCCCCAAGTTTCAAAGACATCCTCCGACGAGTCCAAGAGTTTAGAGTTGGAGGAGCAGATGCTGGACGCGCAGTGGAGAGAGCTGGAGCAGGCCAGAGGGCACTCGCTGCTCCGAGCAGCACCCCGGATCTCACCCAACTCTATCCCACTGAGGTCCATTGCACTTCTGGAACAGGCCTCGGCCTGCCCTGTCTCCATCTCGGGATAGCTGACGTCCCGCCACATATGATGCTGCTGGGCGATCCCATCAGAGATCGTGTACATGGGCTCTGAAGTAGGTTCAGACGAATGACCATTAAACTTGGAGAACAGGAAACCCAGTTTCTTGAAGGAGGGACCCATGAAGGGACGTCTGCCTGATGCCTCGGCCCTCTGCTTTCCTTGAGCACTGCTGGCTCTTGGCACGGTTCTGACGAGGGGTGCTCCCTGGGAGGACTTTTTCTTGCAGCCCAAATTGAAGGAGACGCTCTTCGATTTGGCTCGAGCCCCCCCACTGCCATCATGGGTGTCGTCCCTTTGAGAAAGGTCAGCACTGCTGGTGGAAAGGCTTCTTCTTGGCTGTTTTCTATTTCCTAAGAGGTCAAGGACTTCGTATCGAAAGCTGGAGATGTCCTGCTTTAGTTCCTAGCAAAAGAGAGGAGACATTTTTCATGAGAAAAGGAATCTCTAAAGAAGGCACTTCGGGGCTCAGAGGTTAATTACACTCACTGTTCTTCCAAAGGTCCTGAGTTCAATTCCCAGCAACCACATGGTGGCTCATAAGATCTGGTGTTGTATATATAATAAATAATGTTGTATATATGTCTATAAATAAATAATATAAATATATATTTATATATTATAATATATTTATATATTATATAAAATATATATTATATCTAATATATACATATAAATAGTATATATAAATAAATAATAAAGAATGTTGTATAAATAATAAATAAATCTTAAAAAAAGAAGGCACTTGGAAGTCTGAACAAGCTAAGTTCTAAGTAGTAATAAATCATAAAACACACATTGTACTTCCAACCTCTTCCAGGAGTCGAGAACAGAAAGACTCTCCAGTTGTGACTGGAACAACTGTGCAGTGGGTAAGATTGGTTTCAGAACCTCTGGGCCAGGAGAAGAAGAAATTCATCCCTCATTAAGTGATGACTGGCATGGAGGAATGGCTCAGTGGTCGGGGGCATGGGCTGATCTCTCAGCCGACCTGGGTTCAATCCCATGGGGAACCCCACACCTGTTTGTGACCCTAGTTCCAGAGGTCCTGACATCCTGCTCTGTCCTCCTCCTATGCCAGCACACGGGGTGCACATACATACCAGTGGGTAAATATTCATAGAGGCCAAACAGCCATCTGCACAGACTTTTAAAAGTGGCTCTTACGGGTATCTGTAAGTAAAAGGACAACTAAAGAAGAGAAGACCTTTAGGACCCAGGAAGGAAACTGAGGAAATGAAGTGTCGATCCCTCTCCATCCATCCCTTCTCATTTCTTCCAGCTGCCCCCTCCCCCAGGCGCCCCCTTTTCTCAGGGACGGATGCCCAATACTAACTTAGCAAAGGGACTGGCGCCTCAGTCCTCAGCAGATGAGTCCTCTCTGTGGATTAAATAACAGAATTTCCGTGTGCCTCTCAGGGATATATTACTGTGGTTCTCTGTGTTCATGCATCACGCATCCCGGGGTAGGGTTTCTCATACCAGGCTTCACTGATCTGTCAGGCAAAATGGTTCTATGTAATGGAAAGCTATCTTGGTAATTGTGGTTAGTACATGATTAGTAGTGCCTCTCTCTGTGCCCGCCAGATGGCAGTGTAACACTTAAAACATTTCCAGACAGCCAAGTGGGCCTGAGGACCTGACTGTCCCTATGTGTGACTCACTCTTTTAAGTTGATACCAAGAATCATAAGAATTGAAATTTAATAATGCGCATTTTGGACTTTACTAAGCATCTTTTAAAGAAGGCCTTTGGGTCTCCAGGACTTTTCTGTTGGATACCTTACCCCTTAGCCAGACATTCTTGCTATATCAATTAGGCATGTCATTCTTGCACTGAGAATACATATTTCAAAAAGGATGGGGAGGATTGGTTCATTCTGCTCAGAAAACTGATTGTGACGGCATTGGTAAAAACCTACCGGCCCTAGAGAGAGAACCACAGGTGACAGTGGTGGCTGGAGGACAGCGAGTCACCTCTCCCAGGGACCACCTTCCCCCAGTTGTCAAGTCCAGAGTGGACATCCCTGAAGCCATATACATACGAATGATAAAAACAGATTCGAACAAGTTGTATTTACATACATTTACACATGTATGTATGTGTACATGCACGAACACACACATAAAACAATAGAAAACAAAGAAAAAGAAGCTATTGAGAGTGGGGAGATATGGGAGAGAGATGAGGGAGCAGAGCTTGGAGGAGCCAGAGGGAGAAAAGGGAAGGGGGAAAGGAACATTTTTTTTTTTTCGATTACAGACACTTTTTTTTTTCTTTTTTATTGTAGAAAGGGAAAAACATGTTTCTACCTGCTGGATGGCAGATAACTCTAAGACAGAATAAGAGTTTCAGGGGCAGCAGTAATGACTCAGTGATTAAGGGCACCGAGTTCGTCTGGGCTCAGCTCTCATTGCCCACATGGTGGCTCACAACCATCTGTAACTCAACGCCCAGGGGATGCTGACACCCACAGGCAGTACACAGGCAGGCAGAATAACCAATAAAGATCAAATCAATTTTTTTCAAAACTTTAATTATAACTAAAAGTAATTTTTAAAGGCTCTTGTTTTTTTTTTTTTTTTTTTTCTAGAGACAGGGTTTCTTGGTGAAGCCTTGGTTGTTCTGGAACTCGCTCTGTAGACCAGGCTGGTCTCAAACTCAGAGATCTGCCTGCCGCTGCCTCCCAAGTGCTGGGCATAAGGGTTTGCACCACTACTGCTCAACTAAAGAGAATAATTTTTAAAAAAATAAGAATTTTAATTGATTTTTCTGCACTATAGGAAAGATGAATTCTATAATCAGAAAATTCTCAGATGATGAAGATTAAATTACAACAAGAAATGAGGAATTAGAACTTTAAAGTAGCTCTGTGGACAGGGGGAAACTCTTGCAGAGAGAGTGGGAGGGGAGAGAGAGGGAGAAGAAGAGAGAGAGGGAGAGAGAGAGGGAAAGAGAGAAAGAGGGAAAGGGAAAGAAAGAGAGACAGACAAAGACAGAGAGACAGAGAGATTGGGAGATTTACCCACTTCATGATTAAATTACCTTAAAATTTTCTTCTGTTAGCCCCTCGTTTGTTTTGGAGTTTCTTATCATTGCAGCCACATACCTCTTGACTAAATTCCTGATAACCTCCTGGAATTAAAAACCCATGAAGAGATATTCAGTTTCCTTTACAGGCTGTCAGGTAAACAAGGAACTTGTTTAGAAAATTTGCTTTTATCATTTTGCAATAGGAAATCATTGGGTTGATGGACCACTGCATCTCTGAATTTTGGTGGCCGAGTGTGGAGTGTGTTGGTACCATTAAATCTGCCCCAAGGAAAGAATTTCCACTCATGAATATGGTAAGCATGTATTCAGCGTGTGTGTCTGCATATGGGTGTGTGTATGTGTGTGTGTATGTGTATGTATTTGTGTGTGTGTATGTGTGTGTGAATGAGTGTGTGTGTGTGTGTGTGTGTTGAAAGTAGAAGAGCTCTTGAATGCTCATTCAACATCCATTCCTCTGGGATGGATTAAACTTTTTAGTGAAGTGAGGGGTTCTTCACTTCATGAAGTGGAGAGTCACTACATAAGCTAGTAATTTTACAATCAAGATATTTTTTCATAGGATCAACACTTCACCTTGATAAGAAAGGTCGCAGGAAGATTTTCGTGGTTGCAACGATTGTATTGATGATAATGGCCACTTACACAATATGTCAGGTAGAATGCTAGGCACCATCTACACTGAATTTTTTCCTTTTTTTCATAAGCTAATTTTTTTAAATTTATTTTTCTTTTTAGTTACATTTTGTTAACTCTGTGTCCCAGCTGTATCCCGCTCCCTCATTCCCTCCCCAACCCCACACTCCCTCCCTGGTCTCCTCCCTGCCCCTTTCCAAGTCCACTGATAGGGGAGGACCTCCTCCCCTTTCATTTGACCCTCTTTTATCAGGTATCTTCAGGGCTGGCTGCAAAGTCCTCCTCTGTGGCTTAACAGGACTGCTCCTCCCCTGGGGGGGGTGTCAAAGAGCCTGCCCTTGAGATACTGTTAGAAATAGTCCTTGTTCCCCTTACTTTGGAAAACTACTTGGTTACTGAGCTACCACGGGCCACATCTGAGCAGAAGTTCTAGGTTATATCCATAGATGGTCCTTGGTTGAGTGTCAGTCTCAGAAAAGACCCTGTGCCCAGATATATTTGGTCCTTGTGGAGCTCCTATCCTTTCCATATCATACTAACTCCCCTTCTTTCATATGATTTCCTGCACTCTGCTGAGGGTTTGGTCATGAGTCTTAGTGCCTGCTTTGAAACACTGCTAGGTAGAGTCTTTCAGATGCCTTTTGTGGTAGACTCCTGTCATACGTTCAACGCACATCCCATTTGTCTTTCTAAATGAGGATTGATCATCTTCGCCTGTGTCCACTTTCTTGATTATCTTCTTTAGGTGTGTAGATTTCATTATGTTTATCATATCTTATAGGTCTATATAAGCAAGTATATACCATGTTTGTCTTTCTCCTTCTGGGATACTTCACTCAGAATGATCTTTTCTAGATCCCACCACTTGCCTGCAAATTTCATGATTTCCTGCTTTTTGATTGCTGAGTAGTATTCCATTGTGTAAAAATACCACAATTTCTGTATCCATTCCTCCGTTGATGGACATCTGGGTTGTTTCCAGGTTCTGGCTATTACAAATAAAGCTGCTACAAACATGGTTGAACAAATGTCCTTGTTGTGTACTTGAACATCTTTTGGATATATGCCCAGGAGTGGTATGGCTGGGTCTTGAGGTAGCGCTACTCCTAGTTGTCTGAGAAAGCGCCAGATTGACTTCCAAAGTGGTTGTACCAGTTTACATTCCCACCAGCAATGGAGGAGGGTTCCATTTTCTCCACAACCTCTCCAGTATGTGCTATCACTTGAGTTTTTCATCTTGGCCATTCTGATGGGTGTAAGGTGAAATCTCACAAGCCAATTTTTTAAATTTATTTTTTTATCGAATAGAGTTTGTTTACTTTGTATCCCAGCTGTAGCCCCCTCCTGCATTCCCTCCCAATCCCACTCTCCCTCCCCCTTCTTCTCCTATGCCCCTCCCTCAGTCCACTGATAGGGGAGGACCTCCTCCCCTTCCATCTGACCCTACCTTATCAGGTCTCATCAGGACTGGCTGAATTATCTTCCTCTGTGGCCTGGTAAGGCTGCTTCCCCCTCAGTGGGAGGTGATCAAAGAGCCAGCCCCTGAGTTCATGTCAGAGACAGTCCCTGTTCCCCTTACTAGGGTATCCACTTGGAGACTGAGCTGCCATGGGCTACATCTGAGCAAGGGGTCTAGGTTATCTCCATGTATGGTCTTTGTTTGGAGTAGTGGTCTCAGAAAGTTCCCTGTGCGCAGATTTTTTTGGATCTATTGCTCTCCTTGTGGAGCGCCTGTCCCCTCCAGGTCTTTCTATCTCTCTCCCCTTCTTTCATAAGATTCCCTGCACTCTTCCCAAAGTTTGGCTATGGGTCTCAGCATCTGCTTCAATACCCTGCTGGGTAAAGTATTTCAGAGGCCCTCTGTGGTAGGCTCCTGTCCTGTTCTCTGTTTTCTCCCTCCTCCAATGTCCGTCCCATTTGCCTTTCTGAATGAGGATTGAGCATCTTACCCAGGGTCCTCCTTCTTGACTAGCTTCTTTAGTACACTGACTTTCAGAACCCTGTAATTTAACTTTCCTTATTATTCCTGGTTTACAATTGAAGAAGCTAAGGCCTAGTAGTGTTATTTGGCTTCTTCAGGGTCACACTGCTACTTCAGGCTGATTGCAAAGCCTTTAGTGATATTTCGATACTGTAGTACTACTACTTCTATTTGATGAACTCTGAGGAGTCCCAGAGATTCCTAGGCAATGTTTGTTTTTTGGTTTTTTGGTTTTGGTTTTCCTTTTATTAGGATCTTGAAGTGGAAAATAAAGACAATGAATCTTGCCTAGGTTTCACCATTTAAAAATATTATTAGCATTGGGAGTAAGTGTAGTGAGAGAAGGGTCACCTATGACACACCGTACTTGGTGTTTCTCATTGTTATTTACAACTAAGAGGAACAAAATTAGGGAATCCATTTGTGGAATAAGGTTGAGTTTCCTTTCTTTTAAACCATGTAGAGTATTTTTCTACATGGATTTCTTGAGGTGGCCTTTGCCCTTGTTACACAGCTGAGGATAATCTTGAACTTCCGATCCTCTGGCCTCCATCACATTCAGTTTCTGTGGTTTTGGGGGTCAAACCCAGGGCTTCATGTATGGTGGGAAAGCACCTACTCTGCATTTCTTTTGGTCCAAAAGATTAGATGTAGTTTTTTACCTGTGATTTTCAAAGATTGCTTTCAATAAATGTCTTAAATATTTTTGTGCTTGGCTCTCTTCTGGCTGATACCACAAGAAGCATGCAAACCTATTCCTCTGATGAAAGTCTTGTTTATAATTTAGGAAGCCCATGTGTCTTCATAGAAGATCTTACTTTACTGGAGTTACCAGGAACTTCCTTTTGTTCTCCCTTCCCTAGTTACTATGTATTCCCATCGCTGAACTTGTCTTTCTTTCCAGCAAGTTTTACCCTACTGCTCACCTAATTTTAATAGTCTTAATGATGCAATATCTTCCACCCCTTATAGATAAAAAGTTGCTAAAGGGCACAAAGATTTTGTCTTGTATGTCCACATGACTTATCTAATGGGTATCTTAGTGCCTGATGTGAAATAGATATTCGTTTACTCATTGAGTGACTGAGCAACTACATAGCTGCTTCTTAATTTCCAGGACAATAGCTTTCTAAGATCTGGATGGCTCCAAGCCTGCTGAGGTAACAGTAAATGGACACAAACAGGCTTAGAGGGCAGGTGATTTTGTCCAAATGTGTTATTTCAGCCTTGAGTGAATTACATTACTCACAGGGCCCCTACCCAAGTTAAGTCTAGACACAGATAAAGGTGAGTTTCTTTCTACTCCACAGAGCTGGCTGAGAACTCATCTGTCTAGCCCCAGTGCATAAGTAGTACCTGATAATGTTGATTTTGTATCAGGCTATCAGCATGGCGTTCCTGTAATTCAAAATGGACAGAAAGGTTACATCAGTTGGCCGGCGCCCTACCCATTCACCCACCTCAACGACTCATCAATGTGAGGACTGCAGAATGATACATCAGCTCATGACTGACAAATAACAAAAGCAGGAATAATTGTCTGATGTTTAAGACAGGAATTGTCATGAGGAAGGGAAAGGAGGAAAACAGTTTTGTGTAAAGAGAAACAATTGTTTGTTTGTTTTTTTTAATTGGTCTTACTGTGAAGCTTCTCAGGTTGTGCCTTCTTCGTCTTCCATCAGGGTCTCTTTTGGGACAGAAGGTGTTGTTGAGCCAGTTGCCAAGATAGAGAAAGGATTTGGGGCTGGGGATAATGTTGAAAGGAGGTGGCAAAGTGCCACCTTCATCAAAGTAACTCATCCAGAGCTTTGTTCTTGCAAACTTCCACTCGATATCAGCATGATCCTATGAAGGACAGAAGTGCAAGCTTTGAGAGACAGGAAGATGGAAAATACATGGAATGTCTCATTTTAATCTCTGCAGTTGCTTCTATAGAAGGCAACCTGGCAGCAGCTTTCTAAACTCCAATCACACATAACTACAAGTGCAAATTCGTTGATCTGGCAATTCACTGTGAGAAAGAAATCTTATTTGGTTGGTTGTTGCATGCCTCTAAACCCAGGAAGGTGAGGCAGAGGGATTGTGAGTTAGGGACTAGCCTGAGCTATACAGTGAGATCCTACCTTAAAATACAAGAAAAGGTGCCAGGGGTATGGCTCAGTAGTAGAGTTCTGGCTTAGCATGTGTGAATCCCTGGGTCCAATGACCAGGACTGAAAAAATCAAAAACAAGAAGGAGGAAGATTGAAGGGACACACGGAGGGAGGGAACTGCAGAAAGATTATACTCAGGGCTCTCTACTGTAGTACAGTTTAGTAATAACAAACAACTGTAAGTCATCTAAATATTCAATAGTAGAAGACTGTTTAAATAGATGATGTTGTGACAACAAAATGCCAGGCAGTCTAACTTTTTAGATCAAACTTCATGTATAGAACATATAAATATATACATATGAAGATCTTGAGTGCAAAAACCACAACATATATTGTATGCAAAGGTCTCATTTAATTAAAGTAAAAAAAAAAAAAAACCTCACATATTTCCATGTACTCTGCAGGTAGGTATATGCTACACTGCGAATCATTGTTGTTTTCAAGAAGTGGAGATGGGTTCCTTCAAGAATTGTATTTTTTTTATTATTATTCATTCTCTAAAACCATCAGCAAGCAGAATGAAGCGCTTTTTTTCTTGTCCAACTGAAGGTTCTTCTCTAAGTTCTTTAGAGCAGAAAGGTGTGTCTGTATATTTTTTTTTCCCCAAATGAAATTATCCAGCACTGCATTCTATAGCTAGCCTCAAGCTGGCAGTCTCCTGTAAGCTGCTTGTCCTACTGAGGCTCTGTTGGCATTCAATGAGGGATTTATTTTTCTTTTTCTTTTTGAGACAGGGTTTCTCTGTGTATCCCTGGCTGTCCTGGAACTCTCTCTCTGTAGACCAGGCTGGCCTTGGAACTCAGAGATCTCCCTACCTCTGCCTCTCAAGTGCTGGGATTAAAGGCATGCACCACCACCATCCTCAAACCATTTCTAAAGTAAACATTTTTGAGATCTAATTTACAAATACTAAAATGTACCCATTATAAGTGTTTCACATATATGCACCTGTGAATTCCCATCATGAGGTATACAGATACATTAGACATTTCTCGATCTTTCTTTTGGAGATGGGTCTTGCAGTGCAGCTCCGGCTAGCCTGGCATTCACTTTGTAGACCAGATTGTCTTCAAACTTAGGGCCATCACCCTGCAGCATGTTGAATCATGGTCCAGCTGTTTTTAGAACTTGAAACATTTGTACAAAGCAACGTCTTCACAACCAAAATTAGTATGTGCAAAGGTTCTGTCCTTCTCCAAAGTTCGCTCATGTGGCCCCTTTGTCATCAAACTTTCTAACAACTCCCCTCTGCCAATTGCTCCTCTTCTCTCTGCTCCTATAATTTACCTTCACCAGTATGACATATAAACACAACCATACAGTCTTCAACCTTTTGAGATGGGTTTATTTCACTGAGCATGAGACATTTGAGATTCACCTATTTTTTAAATGTATTAGTGCACTCAGTCTTACTGCTCATAAGTTTTCCTGTAGTTGGTGGTCTGATGATGGTGTGTTTATTCCTTTACCCCTCAGAAAAACCCGAGTTGTTTTCAGCATTTAAAGACGAATAAGGCTGCTACTACCATGCGTGAGTTCTTGTGTAAATATAGGTTTCATTTCTCTACTAGGAGTGGTATGACTGATTCGTGGTGCTAATTTGCGTGTGGCTTTTTAACAAGCAGCCGTTAGTTCCCTTTATCCTCCTTTGTCCTTGTGGAGGTTTGTAGCAAGATCTCCCTGTGGTTTTCAGTGGTGTTTCCCAAATGGGTAATGATGTTGAATTCTCTGGCGATGTGCATATTGGTCATATGTAAATCTTCTACAATAGAGTATTTGTCCCGATCCTTTGTCCACTTTTTATTGGCTTGCACACACTTTTAGAGCCTTCCAAACATGTGGGAATATGCTTGAAGTTTTCAAAGCCCATGCAAACTTCTCATTCCTTATATTTTTTTCCTCACATCTCCTGTCAGCCTCTTGCCAACATCTGGCTTCATTTTCTTATTCAGGCCTCTCTAAAAACTAAACGCACCGCAGCCAGCTCCCCTCCATGGATGGGCTTTGAGTGAGGTCACATGAAGTCACTCTCTGGAAGCAGGGGTCACTGAGTGGGCACAGGTCCTTGCAGCTCAGCCTGCCAACTCAAATCTGGTGACTCAGATGGTGGAAGGAAAGAGCTGCCGCCCACAAATTGTTCTCAGCATTCCCTCTGGGTGTCATGGAATGTGTGCGTAGGCGCACACACCTTCAACAAATAAATGTAATAAAGAAAATCCAGAGATTTACAGAACTGTCATGCATACCATTTTTGGTAGTGATGACGTTGCTTCATACAAATGTTTTAAGTTCTAAAATCTCTGGATTTTCTTTGTTACATTCTTCTGGATTAAGCAAATGGACTACACACACGAAGATAATGTGGACAGAAATGCCAAACCCATTTCTCTCCTTCCAGGGCCTTTCGGGATGTGGTTTTCCCACATGTGCCATGAGCTGCTTGATTTCAAGGCCGGAGTGCTGGCTGTGTTGTCAACAACAAAAAGGCAGCACAACACCAAGTTCAAAACAATCTAAAACGGCATGAGGCTCAGATGCGCCGAAGAGTCCTGGTTTCTGAAAAGGACACACTTGAGACTGTAAGAGGATTCTGACATAGAGGGGACTCATTATTAATTATCAGTGGTAAACTCCTCAGCTGGGTTGTGGTCACAGACCATGGGCTACAGTAGGTTTTGAACAAAACGTCATGAGATCTGCAACTTTTTGAATATTGAAAATAATAATTTAGGGCCTCTCCCCTTAAGTATTCTGTGAAGCTTCAAGTACTTCAAGGGCCATGATAGCTCATGGTGGGTGATCCATACCCATTAAAATTTATCTTAAAAGAATGTTAGCTTAGAGTTCCAATGGCAGGGGTAGAGCTATAGAGCTTAGTGATAGGGTACTGAGCTTCCACAGTCCCTGCCTCCCAGCCCTTACACCAAAACAAAACCAAAACATTGTCTGGGATAAGGAATAATGGCTTCTTTAAAGTCAGCTTTGTGTTTGTCATTGTGTGGAGACAGGGGCTCACTAAGCAACCCTGGCCTCCTGCAACTCTCCATGTTAATCAGGATGGCCTCGACTCACAGAGATGTTCCTGCCTCTGCCTCTTGGTGCTGAGATCAAAGACAGGTGCCACCACAGCCAGCTTAAAATCAGCTTTTAACATGTGTAATTAACAAATTATAGCTATAGAACAAAAGGTTCTATATCTTTTCTGAAGGACAACATGCTAGTTTGATGTATGTGTGTGTTGTGAAATGGTTTAAAGGAACTCATTAAAAGCGTCTGTTACTTCACAAGGTTAACAGTTTTGGTGAGAATATTGACGATGCCCCATCTAATCTTTGGAAACTGTGAATATACTGCAGCACACTAAAAGGAGAAACGCAAGTCACCTATAAAATTAAGGCTGCTGCTTAGATGACTCTTGAAACTCAGAGATTTTTCCCCCTAGATTATCTAGATGAGCTCTGTATAATCACTTTTTAGTGAAGCGGGATAGAGAGGGAGCGCCAAGGTGACATGGTAGGAGAGACCCAGCCAGCTATTCTTACCCATGAAAGAGGAAAGGGGTGTTAACCAAAGAAAGCAGGAAGCTTCTAGAGACAGAAAAAGAGACACTGCAGCCAGTCCTGATGAGACCTGATAAGCTAGGGTCAGATGAAAGGGGAGGAGGACCTCCGCTATCAGTGGACTTGGAGAGGGGCAGGAAGGAGATGGGGGGGAGGGTGGGATTGGGAGGGATTGAGGGAGGGGGCTACAGCTGGGATACAAAGTGAATAAACTGTAATTAATATAAAAATAAAAATTATAAAAAATAAAATAAATAAAACAAGTGAAAAAAAGAGACATGACTTTTTTTTTTTCTTTTTGCTAGAGCCTTCAAACAATTCAGCCAACACCTTGATTTCAGTAGTGGGAAGTGAAGGCTTAGGCTTTGTCTTGGTCACTTGCATAGTTGTGGGCAGGATTCAGTACCTCATATTGGACTGAAGGGTTTGGTTTCTTGTTGTCTATTGATGCTTCTCGTTCCGGGGCAGCTCAGAACACTGTGACTGTATGTAATCAGAGTGAGAGAAGAAAAAGCCAGCATCTTCCTATCTGAAACTTGCACGTTCTTCTTTATCATCCAGCTTTTGAAAGGTATAATTGACAAATAAACATTGCATGTTTTTAGAGGTATAGGATATGTGATACCACATATATATATATATATATATGAGTTAAACTAATTAATGCATCTATCACTTTATACATCTAAGAGAGAGCATTGAAGATATAGTCTCAAACATATAGTCTTCAAACATCCAATATAGCATTATTACTTGTAGTCACCACACTGTACATCTTCAAAGTGGTTTCTTAGATCCAGCCCAGGCTCAAGAAAAAAATAATGTGTAAGAAAGTGGTGGTACTTAGGGGTTCCATAAATCAAGAAACTAAATATCTGTAATACTAAATGACAAATCCCCTTTGTCTCTGTCTCTTTTTCTGTCTCTACCTTTGTCTCTCTGTCTCTCTCTGTGTGTGTGTTTCACTTGTATATCTGTGCATGTATGTGGAGACTAGAGGTTGCTGTTTGGTGTTTTCCACAATCACCTTATTTTTTTAGAGTCTCTCATGGGGCCCTGAAGCTTGCAAAGTTGACTCTGTTGGCTGGCCAACAAGCCTCTGAGATCCTCCTGTTATTATGTCTCCATCCCTAGCACACACTGTCATGACTTTTTTCTGGATGGTGGATTAAACCCAGGTTCTCATGCCTGCATGGCAAGAACTTTACCTACTGATTCATCCTCCTCAGCCCCAACAAATCTTCTAAATCAGATGGTTTCTAATTCTTATTTATTTCTTTAGTTTATTCTTTTCTCATATTATTACATCTTGACCAGTTTCTCATCCTTCCACTCCTTCTAATCAGAAGATTGAAAGATCTTCCATTTTCATGGATTAGTAGGATTAACATAGTAAAAATGGCCATCCTGCCAAAAGCAATCTACAGATTCAATGCAGTCCCCATCAAAATTTCCACAGTATTGTTTACAGAACCTGAAAGAACACTATTCAATTTCACATGAAAGTAGAAAGGAAGCTACTGGAGGTGGAGTGCCCAATGCAAGGAGGGAGAGATAGGAAGAACAAGGAAGAAGAAAAACAAGAGAAAATCTTGTTGAAAATTCTGTAATAAAGTCTGATTCATCTTAAGAGCTAAGAAAAAAATAAATAAAACAACACACAAACAAGTGCCCTTGATGATAGCTCCAAGTGAGAGAGCTTCAGTAGACTGTGTGTGTGCACACGCACATATCTTTTGGTAGCCTGGAACAGAGACTCTGTCAACCTTGGAAGTTCATTTGTGTATTTGGCATAGTGGAAATGGCCACCGTACCAAAAGCAATCAACGAGTCAATGCAATTCTCATAAAATTAACAGCACAATTCTGTACAAAGCACAACAGACAAATTCTCAACTTCATCTGAGTTGTGTTTTTAAATGCCAAATCCTATCCTTAGACTCCTTCAGAATGGGAGAATAGGAGGAGTTGTGGAGATGGCTCGGACGGCAAAGCGCCTGCTCTACAGGCATGGGGATCCAAGTTTGGATCCTCAGGACCCACATAAACACTGTGTGTGATTCCAGCCTGTAAGTCCCAGGTTGGGAGAGTAGAGAAGAGTAGATCCCTGGAGTCCCATGGCTGGCCAGTCTAGCAGAAGCAACAGGCTTCTGGTATCGAAGCAGGTGCTGACAGTCATAGCCAAACTTTGGGCAGAGTGCAGGGAATCTTATGAAAGAAGGGGGATTTAGAAAAACCTACAGGGGACAGGAGCTCCACAAGGAGACCAACAGAACTAAGAAATCTGGGCCCAGGGGTGTTTTCTGAAACTGATACTCCAACCAAGGACCATGCATGGAGATAACCTAGAACCACCGCCCAGATGTAGCCCATGAGAGCTCAGTGTCCAAGTGGTACCCTAGTAATGGGAACAGGGACTCTCTCTGACATGAACTCTGTCTGCCTCTTTGATCACCTCCCCCTGAACAGGAAGCAGCCTTACCAGGCCACGGAGGAGGACAATGCAGCCAGTCCTAAAGAGACTTGATAGGCTAAGGTCAGATGGAGGGGGAGGAGGACCTCCAGAGGCTGAGCGAGGTCACTTGGGGTGTGGGTGCCAGCTTCATTGCTAGCCTTGCTGTCAAGAGAACTTCAGGAACACAGATGGGCTGTACACAGGTATGTAAACCTCCCTGAATCTATGAGAGAACTGCTGCTTTGCCCAGCACTGGACTCGCACCTCTCAAATCCTAGGCCTGGGTCAGGGCAACATCAAGGCTGCAGGAGAAGAGGCCCCTCCCTTTCCAGATGTCCCAAACACTTACAGGACTTTTCAGGCCACCACCATGGGGACTCGGGATCCAAAACTTTCTCTCTCTCTTTCTCTCTCTCTCTCTCTCTCTCTCGATTCCTCTCGATCTCTCACTCAATCTGTCTCGATCTCTCTATCAATCTCTATCAATCTCTCTCTCGATCTTTCACTCCATCTCTCTTGATCTCTCTTCATCCCTCTAGATCTCTCTCAATCTCTCTAGATCTCTTGCCTTTCTCGATCCCTCTTTATCGTTCTCTCGATATCTCTCTCTCGATATATCCCTCGATCTTTCTTGATCTCTCTCTCTGTATCTCTCTCAATATTTCTCTTGATCTCTCTCGATCTCTCTTAATTTCTCTCCTTCTCTTGATCTCTATCAATCTCTCTCTTGATCTATCTTTCTTTCTCTCTCAATCTCTCTTGATGTCTCTCTCTCAATCTCTCTTGATGTCTCTCTCTAGATCTCTCTCTGTCTCTCTCTCTCCATCTCTCTCGATTTCTCTCCATCCTTCCTGATCTCTCTCATGATGTCTCCCTATCTCTCATTATCTCTCTCTTTATATATCTCTTTCTATATCTCTCTATCTCTCTCGATGTCTTTCTCAATCTTTTTCTCTTTCTATTTTCCTCTCAATCTCTCTTTATCTCTTTCTCTCCATATCTCTTTCTCTCGATCTCTCTCTCTCTTTCTCTCTCTCCATCTCTCACTCAATTTCTCTCAATCTCTCACTGGATCTCTTTAGATCCTCTCAATCTCTCTAAGTCTCTCTCGATCTCTCTCAATCTCTCACTCGATCTCTCTCAGTTTCTCACTCGATTTCTCTCAAACTCTCTCTTGATCTCTCTCACAAATTCATTTAATCTCTCTCGATCTTTCTTGATCCCTCTCGACCTCTCACTGGATCTCTCACTTGATCCCTTTCGATCTCTCTCTATATATCTCTCAATCTCTCTTGATCTCTCTCATGATCTCACTCAACCTCTCTCTCTCCATCTCTCTTGATGTCTCTCTCGATATCTCTCGATCTCTCTCTTTCTCTTCATATCTCTGTCTCTCAATCTCTCTCTTGATCTCTATCTCTTTCTTGCTCTCGATCTCTCACTAGATCTCTCTCGATCCTCTCGATCTCTCTCAGTTTGTCTCTAGAGCTCTCTCTTGATCTCTCTTGATCCCTCTTGGTCTCTCTCAATCTCTCTCTCGATCTCTCTATCTCTCTCAATCTCTTGTCTCTCTTGATTTCTCTCAATCTCTCACTCAATTTCTCTCTCGAGCTCTTTTTTGATCTCTCTCTGTATCTCTCTCGATCTCTTGTCTCT
>NW_026589137.1:8792562-8798099 GCF_907164565.1 Psammomys obesus | reverse complement strand
TCTTTTTTGATCTCTCTCTGTATCTCTCTCGATCTCTTGTCTCTCTCAATCCCTCTCAATCTCTCTCGATCTCTCACTCAATCTCTCTCTCGAGCTCTCTTTCAATCTCTCTCCTAATCTCGCTTGATCTCTCTTACGATCTCACTCGATCTCTCTCAAGATCTCTCTTGATTTCTCTCTTGATCTCTCTCTCTCTCCATCTCTCTCGATCTATCGATCTCATTTGATCTCTCACGAGATTCCTCTTGATATCTCTCTCTCTGGATCTCTCTGTCTCCTTCGCGATCCCGCTCACGATCTCACTCGATCTCTCTCTCGATATCTCTTGATCTCTCTATCTTTCTCTATCTCTCTCGATATTTCTCTTGATCTCTCTCCTTCTCTCTCTTGATCTCTCTATAAATCTCTCTCTTTCTCTCTCTATCTCTTTTTTGATGTCTAACTCTCTCAATCTCTATCTATCTTCATCTCATCCTTGATCTCTCTCTATCTCTATTCATATATCTCTCTATCTATCTCTCTATCTCTTTCTCTCCATATCTGTCTCTCGATCTCTTTCTCTTTCAATTTCTCTCTCGATTTCTATCGATCTATCTCTTTCTCTCTCGATCTCTCTTTTTCTCTCTCTAAATATATCACTTTTCTCTATCTCTTCCTACCTTTCTAACTCTATCTATCTATCTATCTATCTATCTATCTATCTATCTATCTATCTCTATTTCTCTAACTCTCTATCTCTCTCGATCTCTTTCTTTCTCTCCATCTCCCTATCTCTCTCTCTCAATCTCTATCTTTCTTGATCTCTCTCTCTTTCAATTTCTCTTATTCTCTTTCTCTCTCTCAATCTCTCTATATATCTATATCTCTCAATCTCTCTTGATGCCTCTCAGTCTCTCTCAATCTACTCTCTATTTGCATCTCTATCTGTCTCAATCTGTCTCTCAATCTCTAGCTCTCTCATGATCTTTTTTCTCTCTCACAATCTCTCTATCTCTCAGTTTCTCTCTATCTCTATTCATCTCTCTTTCTACATTTCTCTCTATCCCTCTCTCGATTTCTCTATTTCTCTATCTCGATTTCTATGTATCTCTCTTTCTATATCTTTTTTTTTACTTTCTTTGAGCATTTAAAAAATTTTTAATTTAATTTAATTTTACTAATTACACTTTATTCACTTTGTATTCCCCCATAAGGCCCTCCCTCCTTCCCTCCCAGCCTCACCCTCCCTCCCCTTTCTTCACGCATGCCCCTCCCCAAGTCCACTGATAAGGGAGGTCCTCCTCTCCTTCCTTCTGATCTTAGTCTATCAGATCACATCAAGAGTGGCTGCATAGTCATCTTCTGAGGCCTGTTAAGGCTGCTCCCCCCTCAGGGGAAGTGATCAAAGATCAGGCCAATCAGTTAATGTCAGAGGCAGTCCCTCTTCCCATTACTATATAACCCACTTGGACACTTAACTGCCATGGGCTACATCTGTGCAGGGGTTCTAGGTTATCTCCATGCCTGGTACTTGGTTGGAGTATGAGTCTCTGGGAAGTTCCCTGTGTTCAAATTTTCTGGTTCTGTTGCTCTCCTTGTGGGGTTCCTGTCCTCTCCAGATCTTACTATTTCCCACTTCTTACATAAGATTGCATGCACTCTGCCCAACAGTTGGCCATAAGTCTCAGTGTCTGCTTTGATAGTCTACAGGGCAGAGCCTTTCAGAGGCCCTCTGTTGGCAGGTTCCTAACTTGTTTCCTGTTTTTTTCTTCTTCTGATGTCCATCCTCTTTGACTTTCAGGATAGGGATTGAACATTTTAGTCAGGGTCTTCTCTCCTAATTAGTTTCTTTAGATATACAGATTTTAGTAGGTTTCTCCTATGTTATATGTCTATATGAGTGAGTATATACCATGTGTGTCTTTCTGCTTCTGGGACAGCTCACTCAGGATGATCCTTTCCAGGTCCCACCATTTACCTGCAAATTTCATGATTTCCTTATTTTTCATTTTGCAGAGTAATACTCCATTGTGTAGATGTACTACAATTTCTGCATCCATTCTTTATTTGACGGACACCTGGGCTGTTTCCAGCTTCTGGCTATTACAAATAAAGCTGCTACAAACATGGTTGAGTAAATGTCCTTATTGTGTAGTTGAGCCTCTTTTGGATATATACCTAAGAGTGGTATGGCTGAATCTTGAGGAAGCGCTATTCCTAGTTGTCCTAGAAAGTACCAGATTGATTTCCAGAGTGGTTGTACAAGGTTACATTCCCACCAGCAGTAGAGGAGGGTTCCCCTTTCTCCACAACCTCTCCAACATGTGTTGTTACTTGAGTTTTTGATCTTGGCCATTCTCATGGGTGTAAGGTGAAATCTCAGGGTCATTTTGATTTGCATTTCCCTAATGGCTAATGACGTTGAGCATTTCAAGTGTTTCTCTGCCATTCAATATTCCCCTACAGAGAGTTCTCTGTTTAGCTCTGTTCTCCATTTTTTAATTGCATTACTTGGTTTGCTGCTTTTCAGCTTCTTTAGTTCTTTATATATACTGGATATTAGCCCTCTGTCAGATAAAGGGTTGTGAAGATTGTTTCCCAATCTGTAGGCAGTCGTTTTGTTTTGATGACGGTGTCCTTTGCTTTACAGAAACTTCAGTTTCATGAGGTCACACCTATTGATTGTTGCTCTTAGCGCCTGTGCTATTGGTGTTCTGTTCAGGAAGTTGTTTCCTGTACCAGTGAGTTCTAGGCTTTTGTCTCTTGTACCAGTGAGTTCTAGGGTTTTCCCCACTTTTTCTTCTAACCAATTTAATGTGTCTGGTTTTATGTTGAGGTCTTTGATCCATTTGGACTTTAGTTTTGTGCAGGGTGGTAAGTATGGATGTATTTTCATTTTTCTACATGTAGACATCCAGTTAGGCCAGGACCATTTGTTGAAGATGCTATCGGTTTTCCATCATATGGTTTTGGCATCTTTGTCAAAGATCAGGTGTCCATAAGTGTGCTTTCTATATCTCTTGATCTCTCTCTCTAGATCTCTCTTTCTTGATCTCTCTGAATCTCTCAATCTCTCAACTTCTCTCTATGTATCTCTCGATCTCTCTCTGTCTATCGATCTCTCTCACTCTCTCGATCTCTTTCTCCATTTCTCTCTGTCCGTCTCTATCTCTCTCTCTTTTTCGACTTCTTGATTTCTGTGTATCTCAATCTCTCTCTCTCGATCACTCTCTCGATCTCTCCATCTCTCCTCTATTTCTCTATCTCTCTATCTCTGTATCTGTCTCTCTATATCTGTATCTATCTCTATCTATTTCTCTGTCTTTCTTGATCTCTCTATATCTTTATCTCTTGAGGTCTCTATCTCTGTATATATTTTTCTCTATATCTCTCTGTCTCTCTCTATTTCCTCTTGATCTCTCTGTGAATCTCTCTCCATCTCTCCATCTCTCTCACATTGCAGGGAGGACACCCGGTCCTCGGGACATGGAGCCCTGCAGAAGGCTGCCTTCCAGTCCTTCAGTCCAGGGGCCCTCGCGGGCCATCTCCACCTGTGCCGGATCCCAGCTCCCCCTCGGGCTGTCTCTCCTCCTCGGGTGGGTCGGGCCGGCTCTCCTCAGGCCGTCTCCCCCGTGGGCGGCTCCTCTTTGCGCCAAAGATCCTTCCTTGCCCACAGGCCGCCCTCCACTCCTGCGGACTGAGGCCACAGCTGTCACCGCAGGGAGCTCATGGAGAGTTTCCCATAGCACCACTCCCAGCTTGCACGTTAAAGAATGCTTTAAATAGAGAATTCCCACTCTCCCCCATCTACAGGTATTTCTCCTTTTCCTTTCCTTTCCTTTTTTTTTTTTTTAAATCGACTGATAGTTTTAATCACAGTTTCTGA
Organism: Psammomys obesus; assembly: GCF_907164565.1. Lineage (NCBI taxonomy): Eukaryota > Metazoa > Chordata > Mammalia > Rodentia > Muridae > Psammomys > Psammomys obesus. The sequence continues at coordinate 8,794,234 of NW_026589137.1, read as the reverse complement.
GTGAAGGATTAGTAGCTGAATTGGCATAAGGATCCACAGAAGAGAAGTCTGACAACTGCTTCTTATGTAATTCTGCCCAGGTATACAATGTCAAGCTTTTTACTGTTTCATTTTTTAGGAGCAGCTCAACAATTCTGAGTCAAGGTTGGCTTGTTAGGATAATACAGAGAACAGAGGGATAAACTAAACAATGACACTTAACGCCAAAGTTGGTATGCACTGACATTAGGATAATAATTAAGGCTATTATTAACTTGTGTTATTTGCTTTTCTTTAGAACACAAATGAAAACCATTAACTTGAACTTGAGGTATATACAAAATACATGTTCAACTTTAAGCAAAATACTTTCCGTAATATTACATTTTTAAACACTGGAAACCATATCTGTGCTGATTTGTATTTGATTCAATGTAATGAGAAGGGAACATTCAACTTGGTGGGGGTGGGGTGGGCAAGTCACACCGACAGTAATCTCTAAAGTTCAAATGTCTTCCTCTGCCTTTGTCCTCACCACAGCTCTACCACGTCCTGAGAGGATTCATCATGAGAAAACGTCAGTCACAGCTTTGGAAGGATTGAGAGAGCAAACTGTGTGGTGACATTTCATCTTTGTTTTCAACATGTGGTCTTCATTTCTCTTCTTATAGAAAACTCTCAGTCAGTTTATTATAAATATATCTAAACCATTTTTGCAGCTTTCAGGTAAAGTCCAGCACTTTGTTCATACAGAGTCTGTGAGAAGAGGTCAGCAGAGATAATCTTATTTTCAGCCGTGACATCATCCATTCAAGTCCTTGGCATAACCCCTCTCCAGTAAGAGCACAGCAAGCTTGGATATGCCACTGATGGTCTTTTATAGAAGTTAGCTTCAAAAACTGGGAGATTTTTGCTACTGTCATGCATTCTTTAATATCTTGCTAATTAGCAAAAATCAGCAACCCAGCTTTCCTTAGGTCCTCATGGGTTAGCATTTTGTAGAGCTCCTCTCTGGTTACAGAAATTCTTTCCCTGTCTGTGCTGTCCACAACAACTATTACAAACTCTATGTTGGTATAAGTGTTCCAGGAAGAACTCAGAGATTCTTGGCCGCCAATATCCCACATCAGGAAACGTGTATTATTAACCACAATCTTTTCCACAGTACTTCCTATTGTAGGGGATGTATGTACAACTTCATTCATGGAAAACTGATATAGGATGGTAGTCTTCCCTGCATTGTCCAGCCCAACAATGATAAGTTTGTGCTTCTGGTGATTGAACAGCCTCCAGATCCGGGTGAAGAGAATTCCCATATTCAGGCAGCCAAGCCCTCCAACCGTCCGGGCTCAGGCTGCGGGGGCAGAAGGACACGCCTGGACCTCCACCTCTGCTCCCACACCTGCTGAGCGCCTGCTTCCAGGGACCCTCAGGGAGGCCGCAGCACATTGTCTGCTCCAGCCTCGCCCCTTTCCTTTCCTTTTCTGCTTTCCTTTCCTTTTTCCTTTCCTTTGCCTTTCCTTTTCATTTCCTTTCCTTCCTTTCCTTTGCCTTTCCTTTTCCTTTCCTTTCCTTTCCTTTCCTTTCCTTTCCTTTCCTTTCCTTTCCTTTCCTTTCCTTTCCTTTCCTTTCCTTTCCTTTCCTTTCCTTGCCTTGCCTTGCCTTGCCTTGCCTTGCCTTGCCTTGCCTTGCC
>NW_026589137.1:8791261-8792552 GCF_907164565.1 Psammomys obesus | reverse complement strand
TTGCCTTGCCTTGCCTTGCCTTGCCTTGCCTTGCCTTGCCTTGCCTTTCCTTGCCTTTCCTTGCCTTTCCTCTCCTTTTTCCTTGCCTTGTCTTTCCTTTCCTTTTTCCTTGCCTTGCCTTGTCTTTTTCCTTGCCTTTTTCCTTGCCTTGCCTTGCCTTTTTCCTTGCCTTGCCTTTTTCCTTTCCTTGCCTTGCTTTTTTTTCTTGCCTTTTTCCTTGCTTTGCCTTGCCTTGCCCTGCCTTGCCTTTTCCTTGCCTTCCTTTTCTTTTCTTTTCCTTTCTTTTCCTTTCCTTTCCTTTCCTTTCCTTTCCTTTCCTTTCCTTTCCTTTCCTTTCCTTTCCTTTCCTTTCCTTTCCTTTCCTTTCCTTTCCTTTCCTTTCCTTTCCTTTCCTATCCTTTCCTTTCCTTTCCTCTTTCTTTTTTTTCTCTTTCCTTTCCTTTTTTTTTTTTTCTGAGATGGAGTTCCTATAGCCCATGCTGGCCTGAAACGTAACCTGTAGCCCAGGCTGGCTTCACATTCTAGAATCCTTCCTGTCCCTGTGTCTCACATTCTCAGATGAACAGCACAGTGGCTCAGGCTGGATTAGCATTTTTTTAATTCATGTTCTAAAAATGACAGAAGAAGCAAACTCTTCGGAAACATGGTGCTCAGTGTCCTGCAGCCCCAGACTCTCAGTCCCTCCATGCTTAGCACCCCTTTCCCATTACAGTTTCGTTGTTGTCAGGAGGAGCTGCTCTTCCTGATACCTTGCGGGAGTCACCTTGATTGGTTTCTTGAGTTCACCTGAAGGGCGCACACCCAGCTGCAAACATCAGGGGTGGAGAGACCTCCAACTCTGACCCATCGCCCGCTCATCTGCCGTCTAGTGTGGATGACCTGTGATGCTCCAAGTTATCACACATACGTCTAATATTCTGGTCAAACCCATCCTTCTGCCCCCTCCTACCAAGTTCTGATCTTCCACGGTTTTTTGTTTGTTTGTTTGCTTGTTCCGGTTTTTATTTCGTATTAATTAAGTCTGTATGATCTGTGTATTAGTGATGGCGGGGATCAGAGCCAGTGGCTGTATTCCTTATTGTGAGGAAGTCTGCAAGTGAGACAGACTCTTCTTCAGTAAGACAACCGCCCATGCTTGATTTCCAAGCATGGGATTCCTGTCTAGTCCACCTATTGATTTTCTAAACAGGGTGGAAAAAGTAAAAAGGAGAGGTCTTCTGAAGTGTCCTTCTATCAATCCATAAGAAGTATTTACTAAGGACCTACTATATGTCCTATTTTTTTTTAAATT
>NW_026589137.1:8776261-8786261 GCF_907164565.1 Psammomys obesus | reverse complement strand
AACACGCATGCAGGGAAAACCCACACACATAAAACAAAACAAAGCAAAACAGATGAATCTTAAAAGAAATCAAGATGTGCCTTGATAGAAAGATTTGTGCCTTGTCTTCCTGTCCCTTGTACCGGGTTCAGTTGATATTGCTGAAAGGCCTGTTCTTTTCTGAAGGGAAACAGGAGGAGTGGATCTAGGGGAGAGAAGGTGAGAAGGGGGAGCTGGGAGGAATGGAGGGAGGGGAAACTGAGGTCACAATGTATTGTTTGAGAGAATAAACAAACAAACAAATACATGGAATGAAATAATAGACTAGGAAAAACAAAACAAAACACAAAGACGTGAGCCACAACAGCTGGCCACTTGTTGGACAGAATTAAGGACAGAGTAGAGGAGAAAGTATGTGTTTGATCTCTGCTAAGCACAGAGAGAGAGAGAGAGAGAGAGAGAGAGAAAGAAAGAGAGAGAGATAAGATCCGCGTTTCGTTAGGAGCCCAGAGATAATTAATGAGCCAGTCAGCCAAGGGAAGGGAGGGAGGCTGGCTAGAAGCCAGGCATCCTGTATCCTTGGAATTATAATGCAGGCCCAAGGGAGGAACGATGATACTGTTGTTACTTTGGATGGGGAGACCTGACTGAGAATCTGTCCTTGGTTATTATCGAAACGGAAACTCAAAACAACAAATGCTGGTGTGAGGGACACGTTAATTCCTGTACGCTATTGCTAGGAACAAAAATTAGCACAGCCATTATGGAGAACAAGACTGAGGCTCCTAAACAAACAAACAAACAAAATATAGAATTCATACTAGCCAACTGCTTGACTTCTGGACATATACATACAAGACATGAAATCGCCACACCAAAAAGAGACCACCACACCAAAAAGAGACCTGCATCCAGATGCTGTGGCGTTACCACAATAGCTAAAACACAGAGGCGACCCAGGCGCCTATGAATAGGTAAAGAAAAATGGGGTGAGCCTGCACAAGGGAGTATTATTCTGCCATCAAGAAAAGGAAATCCTTTTCTTTGGCAACTGAAGAGATGGAAATATAGGACATTATGGTCAGGTGAAATAAGCCAGACTCAGAAATACAAGGTGAACATTTTTTTTTCTTCACCAGGTGCATGCTTTTCAAGGAAGGTTGACCTAAATGCAGACTAGAGATTGCTAAAGTTGGAGGGCAGGTGGATTAGATACAGAGATCCTGGGTTTCTGTAGTGCCTGCTGTATGCATGTGATGAAAAAGCACACTAAAACTAGCTAAATGTGTATAACTTACGCTTACTAACTAGAAAGGAAACAGTGTCCCTCCTTAGAAAAGTGGCTGCAATCTTTTGGCCTCAGTTTCCCGTTGTATAAAATAAAATTCAACATAAAATCTCCTAAAGCAGGCGTGATGGTTTAATGAGATAATATGCCCTGAATGTATTTATCAAGTGTGTGGACTGTGAGTGAGTGGGGGTCATTGATGATGATTATAGTGATACCAGAGAGAAAATAATTGGTTCAGTGCCTGCCAACTAACAAAGACATGTCCAGATGCCAGTTATTCTTATTCATTAAATGGAAACTACTGAACTTCAACATCTTAGAAAGACTCTAAACTCTCAGATTTGGTTAAAGACGGAAAAATGGGACTTGTCCAGGTCAGGCAATTAGCTCAGGGTCCTGGGCAGGCTTCCCATAGAGAATAGTGATGGGACCCAGAACGAGGATGTAGCCAAACTCACCCCCCTTTATTACTGTTACACATCCTGGGTCTAGGGCTTTGATGCAGCTCCTAGATACCCGAGGCTTCTCCGTGTCCTTTTGCAGGGCGCCAGCTCATCCTTTACTGAGACAAAGAGAACACCTGAAAGGTTTCACAGGGGAACAGAGTAAGAATGGCAGAAAGGAGTTAAAGGCCATGCTTACAGTCTTACTGCTTCCAGCAAGCCTCAGGCCAGGCTGCTCTCTGCTAGTGTGCAAGCTCTTTCCTTGCTGGAGATGAAACCTCAACCCTACAGCCCCTTCTCTGTCTTTCCCAATTTGAGCCAAACTTCAAAGTCAAATGGACATCTACCCCACAGCCATGTAACAATCCTGGTCAGACTAGAACAGGATGACTAGGTATCACTCCTAAGTCTTTCACATCTCGAAGAAACAACACAAGCGTTGATCATGCAGGAGATGAAGAAGTTGAGAAGCTGAGCACGGGCCACTGAGGCCAGTCAACAATAAGAAACACCCCTTGTTCTAGAGTTCAAAGGGCTGCATGAAGAGGGTGTGTCATGAGAACCAACGGGCTGGGGCTCACTGAGAAGGCCTGGTTGGAAGATGAGGCCCAGGTAAGCAGGGAAGAAATGGTGACCATTGCCTCTGGGTCTCACAGAGGACAAACCTGTTCTGAGAAGCACCCTAGCAAGTGAGGCTCAGACAAAGGAAAAAAATATTGTATGTTCACACTGTCCCCTCCTTCTTTTTTTTATTAATTACACTTTTTTCACTTTGTATCCCCCCATAAGGCCCTCCCTCCTCCCTCCAGATCCCACCTTCCTTCCCCCTTCTTCACGCATGCCCCTCCCCAAGTCCACTGATAGGGACTCCCTCCTTCTGATCTTAGTCTATCAGATCTCATCAAGAGTGGCTGCATTGTCATCTTCTGTGGCCTGGTAAGGCTGCTCCCCCCTCAGGGGGAGGTGAACAAAGAGCAGGACAATCAGTTCATGTCAGAGGCAGTCCCTGTTCCCATTACTATGTAAGCCACTTGGACACTAAACTGCCATGGGCTACGGCTGTGCAGGGGTTCTAGGTTATCTCCATGCCTGGTACTGGGTTGGAGTATGAATCTCTGGGAAGTTCCCTGTGTTCAAATTTTCTGGTTCTGTTGCTCTCCTTGTGGGGTTCCTGTCCTCTTCAGATCTTACTATTTCCCACATCTTTCATAAGATTCCATGCACACTGCCCAACAGTTGGCCATAAGTCTCAGTGTCTGCTTTGATAGCCTGCAGAGCAAAGCCTTTCAAAGGCCCCCTGTGGCAGGTTCCTAGGTTGTTTCCTATTTTCTTCTTCTTCTGATGACCTTCCTCTTTGCCTTTCAGGATGGGGATTGAGCATTTTAGTCAGGGTCCTGTCTCTTGATTAGTTTCTTTAGATGTACAGATTTTAGTAGGTTTATCCTATATTATATTTCTATATGAGTAAGTATATACCATGTGTGTCTTTCTGCTTCTGGGACAGCTCACTCAGGATGATCCTTTCCAGGTCCTACCATTTACCTGCAAATTTCATAATTTCCTTGTTTTTCATTGCTGAGTAATATTCCATTGTGTAGAGGTACCACAATTTTTGCATCCATTCTTCAGTTGAGAGGCATCTAGGCAGTTTCCAGCGTCTGGCTATTATAAATAAAGCTGCTACAAACATGGTTGATCAAATGTCCTTATTGTATACTTGAGCCTCTTGCAGATGATATGATAGTATACCTGAGTGACCCTAAAAATTCTACCAGGGAGCTCCGACAGCTGATAAACACCTTCAGCAAAGTGGCCGAATACGAAATTAACTCCAAAAAATCAGTAGCCCTTTTGTATACAAAAGACAAAAGGGCTGAGAAAGAAATTAGGGAAACAACACCCTTCACAATAGCCCCAAATAACATAAAGTACCTTGGTGTAACCCTAACCAAGCAAGTCAAAGACTTGTATGAAAAAAATTTCAAGTCTCTGAAGAAAGAATTAGAAGAAGATACGAGAAGATGGAAAGATCTCCCATGCTCATGGCTTGGCAGGATTAACATAGTAAAAATGGCCATCTTACCAAAAGCAATCAATCTACAGATTCACTGCAATTCCCATCAAATTACCAACACAATTCTTTACAGACCTGGAAAGAAAAATTCTCAACTTTATATGGAATAACAAGAAACCCAGAATTGCTAAAACAAACCTCTACAATAAAAGTTCTTCTGGAGGTAGTTCCATCCCTGATCTTAAGCTGTACTATAGAGCAACAGTTATAAAAACTGCATGGTGCTGGCATAGAAACAGAATGGTGGATCAATAGAACCGAACAGAAGACCCAGAAATAAATCCACAAACTTATGGATACCTCATCTTTGACAAAGATGCCAAAACCATACAATGGAAAAAAAGACAGCATCTTCAACAAATGGTCCTGGTCCAACTGGATGTCTACATGTAGAAAAATGCAAATAGATCCATACTTATCACCCTGCACTAACCTGAAGTCCAAGTGGATCAAAGACCTCAACTTAAAACCAGACACATTAAATCGGTTAGAAGAAAAAGTGAGGAAAACCCTAGAACTCATTGGTACAGGAGACAACTTCTGAACAGAACAGCAACAGCACAGGCTCTAAGAGCAACAATCAATAAATGGGACCTCATGAAACTGAAAAGCTTTTGTAAAGCAAAAGACACTGTCATCAAAACAAAACGACTGCCTACAGATTGGGAAACAATCTTCACCAACCCTTTATCTGACAGAGGGCTAATATCCAGTATATATAAAGAACTAAAGAAGCTGAAAAGCAGCAAACCAAGTCATCCAATTAAAAAAATGGGAACAGAGCTAAACGTAATTCTCTGTAGAGGAATATCGAATGGCAGAGAAACACTTAAAGAAATGCTCAGCATCCTTAGCCATCAGGGAGATGCAAATCAAAACGACTCTGAGATTTCACCTTACACCCATCAGAATGGCCAAGATGAAAAACTCAAGTGACAACACATGTTGGAGAGGTTGTGGAGAAAGGGGAACCCTCCTCTACTGCTGGTGGGAATGTAACCTTGTACAACCACTCTGGCAATCAATCTGGTACTTTCTAGGACAACTAGGAATAGCGGGCTTCCTCAAGATCCAGCCATATCACTCCTAAGCATATATCCAAAAGATGCCCCCTCCTTCTTAATTCTTCAAATCTACCCACAAGATGGGTGAAAAGACACTGGTGGGGACATTGTCCCTGGTGCAGAGAATGGATCACAGTGAGAAGCAGATGAAATACTGTGTATGTATGTTCATGTGCATGTGTGTGTGCATGTGCGTGTGTGTGTGTGTGTGTGTGTGTGTGTGTACACATGCGTGCGTGTTGCAGTATTAGAGTCTGACTTTAAGGCCTCAAGTCTGCTAAGCAAGTGTGCTCTCCTAGGACACTGCATCCCACTTGAAAAGTCTTTGTTTTACACAAAAGTCAACTGAGGCAGAAGGAGGTCCAATTTGCCTCAATCATACTTTATTGCTGCCTGTGTTTCAGACAGATTTTGGTGACGATTGCTGATAGGCTCATCATTGTTCCTCTACTCAGGTCAGACTTTCCACTCTGAACCCTACCTCAGGCTCCCTGATAGCATGGACTGTATTTTCTCTTTTTGTGTCATTATGGACTTTTTACTAAGCTGACCAGAAAAAAAGTAACTTTCTAACGGAAACACATGACTAACAGGTATTGACACACTCTACTTTACCCATGGGAGGGGAAACTTTATGTGTCTTTGAGGGCTGGGCATGTCTGTTTACTCCTTCATGAAATGTGGCAGCCCTTTCTCAAGTCCCTCAGGGCAGACTGGCAACATATAAAAGCAGAAAGCGAGGTGAGAAAAAGTCAGTGTCTAGATTGCTGGAGTGACATGTGAAATGGCTGTTCCACGGCCTCATGTGATCTCTAAGGAATCTTAAAGGAACAAGTTCTTCCCCTGGAAAGGGGCTAGGCCACTGCTTAGATTAACTCTAGCTTTCAGAGATTGGACTGTTCAATGGCACTGATGGTTGGTGGTGTTTATATTAGTTTCTGTGTCCTTAAGAAACAACTCCTTGGCCAAGGCAGGCACCTGACTTTTATTGTGGAGGAAGTCAGGCTCAGACAGTAGGTCCTTCACGCCCTGATGACGACAATAAACTCTTTTATTACTGGAACTGGTTAGACCAAGGAGATTAGAGAGTTTGGAGTTGTGATACAACTAGATAAAGAATGACACTGTGCTATGGTCTTCTTTTTAAAAGATTTATCTTTCTTTCTTCTATCTATATGTCTATGTACGTACGTATGTATGTATGTATGTATGTATGTATGTATGTATGTATGTATCTATCTATCTATCTATCTATCTATCTATCTATCTATCTATCTATCTATCTATGTGTATGAGTGTTTTGCCTACATATATGTATGTGTGCCACATGTGTGCCTGGCCCCAGAAGAGGGCATTGGATCCTCTGGAGCTGTAAATACAGACAGCTATGAACCACTGTGTGGGTGCTGGGACCTGAACTAGAGTCCTATTCAAGGGCAAACCATTGAAACATTTTTCCAGCCCATTCACTACAGTTTTCATTGAGCACATGCATTTCAAGTAAAGGACAGTGTGACAATGTGGTTGGTTTAAGTCTGGATTTTAGGATTACCACCAATGGAGCCAAAAATATTGAGCCCTGGGGCCCTGCAGAGACTGATACCCCAACAAGGGACCATTAATGGAGAGGACCTAAAACCCTGACTCAGATGTAGCCCATAGACTCAGTCTCCATGTGGGTTCCCTAATAAGGGAAGAAGGGGATTTCTCTGGCATGAACTCAGTGGCTGGCTCTATGATCACCTCCCCTAGGGAGGGGGGTGCATCTTTGCCAGGCAACAGAGGAAAACAATGCAGCTAGTGCTGATAAGAGCTGATAAGCTAGGGTCAAATAGGAGGGGAGGAGGACCTCCCCTATCAGTGGATTAAGGGAAGAGTATAGAGGAAGACGGAAGGAGGGTGGGATTGGGAGGAGATGAAGGAGGGGGACATAGCTGGGATACAAATTGAATAAATTGTAATAAATGATATTAATAATAAAAAATTATCCTCATTCAAATCCAGACTGGCCCTATGACTGGCATATTGTCGACAAGGACTATAGGAACAAGGCAGAAAGCAAAATAATCATTCTTGACATGACTTCTGGGCCATGGACACTTGAATGATCCACAAATATAGTTTGTAACTTATAAAGAGAACATCCTGAGACCAATCTTCAGGAAGGCCTAGTTTTCAACAATGAGCAATACTTTCTGAATCTCAGCCCAGAACTCTTTTAAAATGCAAATGTAGCAATTTTTTTTTAAATCTCCAGAAAGTCCACTGGTGCATTGGAGGCCGCTGGTATCTTTGACTTGGGAACTGCTGCCTAGATCTAAGCCTTTGGAAAACCATAATGATGGTGAAGTTTTCTGTGCCTCTAATCTCTTTTTCTTCTTGGTGTCCCTTCTGACTCTTCCTCAAGCACTTGGCCTCATGGAACTTCTTATTGTTTATAAGATTTCAGGAGGAGACAGGACCTATACAATTAAACTGTTATAGGTGACTGGCTAACAGCTCAGATCATATTTGTTTCAGAAATGGGAACAAGATATCAAGGGAAGAAATGCATAGATAACATTGCAAAACCTGACTCTGGATTTTACAGTAAATTTGTATATGTTTTCCCACTTGTACATTTTTTTCTTGTTTAGATTCAAGTGCTCATTAAAGAAGACCATCTCTCCAGCATCTTTGAAGTCTTCATGGGAAACTGATAAAGAGCTCAACTCTTTCTGGGACAGCTCTCAGCTGCTGCTCTTAACCTTTGAACTAGAGTAAACACAGGACCATTTCCCAGTGAGATTTGTTGACAAGTGAATTCCTCCCCAGGCTGAGGCAGCTCTGTGTCTCCAGGGGTTTCTCTTTCTGAAGTGTCTTCCTGCCTCGATAGTGGAGGCCTTCTAAAGGGAAATTCCTGAAGTAGAGATGTTATGAACGGAATGGAATCTACTTTCTTTTCTCTCCCATTTATGAACACAGGTATTTATGCAATTAGGTTGCCCAATATCAACATCCTATTCGATACATTTCCAAAGAGTGTAAATATCCAACCAGGAAACTCCAGAGCAGTGGGTAAAATTCCGAATGGTTAACTCTGGCTCCATATGTGTGAGATGGTATAGGCCCCAGTCAGGGCATTTACTCGGGCCCATAAGGAGGGATTTAAGCTGTTGTCTTTGGGTGCAGGAGTAGGTGGTATCTAAACCAAACCTGTTAGCAGTAGGTGGTGACAAAAAAGGTGGCATGGATGATCCCTATTCTTGCTGGAAAAACACCCAGCTTAGTGGGGCACACTGAAACTCTCTATTAGATGACAAGAAAATTTCACCCTTTTTTTCCTGTCACTGGAGATAATCAACCACTAGAGAGCAAGACAACTGAAAATGCCTTAGCAGGCAGGAAAATAAACCTTTTTGATTCCATGTGTGTTCTCACCCCTTTGAGAGACAGGCTAGGTATGAGCAGAAACCATAAATCAGCTCAAAGATCTTTGTCCATTTGGATTTGTATGAAAGTGGGGTTGAAAGAGAGAAAGGGAAGAAAGAAAAAGTGAAAGGAGAGCGAGACCGAGACTGTGAGAGGAAAGAAATCAATCTGAGCTCTACTCCTTATTCTGTTTCAACACAACAAAGGAATAAAATTGCAGAGCCAGGAAGGACCTTGCCATCCTCACCCTGATCTCCAGATGCACAGACTCATGGAGCTGGCAGTGGTATTAGTTATCATCAATACAAGTCCCTCACTGTTTGGAGGAAGAAACAGAGGCCCAAGAAGGAGAAATGAGTTACCCCCATTGACTCCATAATACAAGCCAGTCCCAGGATTAGAGTCCTTTGTTTTTATTTTTTTCTACTCAACTCCCATCCCCTTTATAGTGGGCCTCTTAAGCATCTATGGCCTAAAACGCCCTAGTAGACAATTTTACATGTTTAAGTAAATCCCCAGTGACAGAAATTGTACAAATTTGCTTCTGCATCACTGTGAGAAAGTATAGAAGAAAAATCAAATGATAAGGGGAAAGGATTATTTTGGTTCATGACTTCAGTCAATGATGGCTTGATTTTGTTGCTCTTAGCCTGTGCCAGAACAGCCACAGCACAAGAGCATGACAGCCAGAGAGTAAAGAGAAGGAGAAAGGAGATAGGCGCCCATAATTCTTTTTAGCGTATACTCCCCAGTAACCTAACTTCCAAGTAGGCCACACCTACTGAAGGTTCCATTACCTACCAATAGCACCACAGGCTGGAAAATAAATGTCTAACATGCTGGCCTTGCTGGGGCTATTTTAGATCTAAGCTGTGGTACCTGTTGTGCCAATCTATTTCATTGTCATTTACAGTTAGAAAGTCTATCACACGGATAATTCAAAGGTCTCTTACTGTAACATATATCAGTGTACTGTCCATGATGGTTCTTTCCAGAATCAAAATAAATAAGAGGTGTTTCTTATTACCTACAATTTTTGAGAAATGTGCAGAGTCTATGTGTAAGCACATATATCACATACACACATGCTTATATAGCCAATTATTTAATCTTCTATAGGCTAACTGACTCTTTCTGACAAACCACTGCAGAGAAATAGCATACAGGAAGGAAAAAAAGACTTAGGTGTTTATCGTTATTTGCCTTCTGGATGGTAGCAACCAACTGAGCTATATACAAAGAGGGTAATCTAGCAACTAAATGTTCAAATTCAGATATTCAAGAGAACTAGTATCATTTAAGCAGTCTCAGCTGCTAAAACTCTTTTTAGAAATGATGAACAGATTATGAGAATATAAGTCAAAACGGATTTTTAATTCAGCATGGAGGGAGAAAGCAACAACGAATCCTGTATCCTCTACTTTCGCTATTTCTAGTCTAGGTAACAAGTAACAAGTACTGATGACTGAAATGGTAATATGGACAAAAGAAAACCAAGAATACAAAGTGCAAAGTTTCATGGTGCATGCCTGTAATCATGGCACTGTGGAGGCTGAGGGCAGGATAATTGCAGATTTGAGGCCAGCCTGGGCTTTAAAATGAAACTTGTCTAGAACCAGTAATCCCAAGCTAAGAAGATCTGGTGATGGGGGAGTACAGTTACTATCTCTGCTTGTTTAAAATATATATATATATATATATATATATATATATATATATATATATATATATATATATA
>NW_026589137.1:8698127-8776251 GCF_907164565.1 Psammomys obesus | reverse complement strand
ATATATATATATATATATATATATATATATATATATATATATATATAGGCATTCTTATAAACTGAGCATTATAGTGCACTTCTATAGTGTAATTCCAGGAGCTGAGACGTGGAGACAGGAGAATCAGGAGTTCAGGGTTGTCCTCTGATCCACAGTGAGTTTTAGGCTAGCTTTGGATGCTACTAAGATGTTGTAGCAAAAACAAAAGGACCATTTTTATTTCTCTGAAAGCTGTGTTTGCAACAGAATCCCAAATTTAGGAAAGGAGATGTTTGCAGCATTCTCCCTAGAGAAACTGAGCAACTGGATTTATCCTGAATATACATAAGAGAAAGGACAAATTGAGTAGCCAACTGTGCATACTTCCCCCTAGGTTTCCTTACCATGGCAAGAAAGTTGATGCAAATACTTTAAAACGTTTTCAGCAGATAGCAAGAAAGTCATCAACTAGAGTAATCTGATGTATATCAGTAGCATTCTACACACTAAGACCACAAACTGAGGAACATGTAGTTGAACAACTGACTAATGCATATTCACTAATGCGTATCTGCCAAGGCAGACAGACGGTTTCATTGAGCCTAGAATGTGCTCCACATCACTGTGAGTTCTGCTGCAAAGCATTACTCACGGCAATCAGCTGGTAGGAGTTGTTCATCATGGCAATGAGCATGTTCAGCAGCACCACCAGGGAGATGACATTGTAGGTCCCAAACATGGTGGCTCCCACAAACTCGGTGAACTCGTGTCTGGCCTTCACATTGGTGACATAGAGATTCAAAAGACCAAAAACGGACCAGAAGAGTGACTGCAGGGTTTCAAAGAGCCTAAAAGAGATGCAGGAACAGGTTAGTTCTCTGAGAAGTGTGGAGAGCTATGAGGTGGCTTATAAAATGGCAGTTATATTTTTATATTTTGGGCGGGTAGACTGCCATGCTTGCGTAGTTCGGTTTCCAGATAGCCAGCTCACTTCATCTGGACACTTTGCTCTTCTTCCTGGAATATTCTTTCTCTCCTCTCAGAGTACTGGTAACTTAGAAATGCCCAGAGCATATCTCATGGGCCATTTCCTCTACCAAACCATATTTCCCACTGCAGACCATGCTATCTATTACCTTTCTAATGATTTGGGTTCAGTGAACGCAGAGCTTAAGAACACAGAGCTTTGCAAGTTGGAGAGATGACTTAGTGCTGCTCTTCTAGATGACCCAAGTGCAGGTCACTGGACCATGTCACAACTGTCTGTTACTTCAGCTCTAGGGAATCTGTCTCCTCTGGCCTCTATAGGCACCCGCACTAATAGGCACACACTGACATAAAGACATACATTTGCCTACATATAATTAATTTTTAAATGTAAGGTGGAGCTTGGGCTATACTGCACCATGTTGAAATCTCAGCTGACCTTGCTTTCTCTCTCACTGAAAAAACATGAGGACAAGTTGCCTTTCCCCTCTCCCTTGGTTTTGGTCCCAGGGATGGAAGATAGGGGCTCATGTAGGCTAAATATCATCCCTATCACTGAGTTGTACTCTTGTTTCTACTTTCTTGTTCTCACAGACTCAGGTACTACTAAACTCAGTGGACGAGCTTGATGCATCTCATGATAATAAGTTATATGTTTTAATATTATATGATTTAAGTATTATTAAGAACACTATACACATGCTGTATGTGTTTTTAAAAAAATTTTTTGACAAGATCCCAATTCATTGTACAGACTAGACTGGCCTCCAAGTCAATATTTGCTGCCTCTGCCTCTTGGTTGCTGGGATTAAAGGTATGCACCACCACACCGTGGCGTGTTTTACACTTTTATGAATACATTATTTTTTTGAGATTAAATTTTATATTGTAAATGAAGGTATTTCTCAGCTCCAATAAAGAAGATAAATTCCGAATCCATTTTAACTTTTAAGCTACTTGGGAACACAGATTTCTTGCTAATGCATACATTATTATGACTCATAAAACTTTATGATAAAAAGCAGTACCTTTTACATTAGAATATGTGTTACTAATCCATAAAATGATGTGGTACTGCAAAGAAATGGGGAAAACATATAAAGAGAATCATAGAAAAAATCCAAGAGGTGATTTTTATATGATAACTATAGAGAATTTCAAAATCTGCAGAGGAAATATTGACTTTTTAATGAATAAGAAACCAATACATTAGAGAAAAACCTTATTATTATTGATGATGTTACATTCAGAGATTGATTGGCTCAAGAACACTCAGCTAGTAAGTGCTGAGCCAGAATTCAAGGGCAGCTCTTTGTGACCTCACCAAGCTGTTAATTATGCCAATCTCTATTAGATGGCTCTGCACATTATTGCTTTCTGTTTTAGTCTCCATACCCAAATATGGAATGTTGCAGTGATAATCTTTTAGCACCTGAGGTTTCTTCTGTCTTGTATTCAGAAATCTGCCTAATATTCTGCCTAACAAAGACAAAGGCTCTCTAACAAAATTGCTAATGCTTTGGGTGAAAATCAATGATATGCTCCATGAACTTTCAGATGACACAGGACTGGGAAAAGTGGCTAATAAACTGAAATGAAGACTCAAAGAAAAAAAGTTCTCTTCTGACCTCTACACCAATGCTGTGGCATATGTATCTCCCCAACAACATGTAATTAAAAATGTTAGAAAACATTTCAACAGCTTGAAGCAATGGGTTGAGAGTAACATACAGAATACAATAGAGAGCTGGGTATTGCTTTGTCCAAGTGCTGGATGAGAGAAATAGGGAAAAAAAAACCAAGAGGTTTTGCTGAAAGTGAGCTTAATGTGATCAGTAGAGTGGCGGAGCTGGATAGACAATTTACCAAAGGGGGTAGAGACAAAAGGAAACAATCTACAATGAAGAAGAGGATTGCTTCATACCCATCCATGTTGTAAATGGCTTCCTTTTCCAACTGGTGATTCTGAATAAGGTCAACTAGACCACCCAACATTTATTTTCTGGTGATGCCGTATAATATTTATGTGAGATGTTATCACTGGGGAACATCAGATAAAAGCTCCATGGGGTTCTCTTATATTATTTCTTAATGTTGCAAGTAAGTAAGTCTATAATTATCTCCAGATTTAGAATGATAGTTATTACCACTCTTCACTGTTTAAATTATTTAATGGGTATTGTGAATATCTTTAGTTCCTGGGCCTCTGTATGGTAAGTACAAACCTGATTACAATGGGAGTCTCACTTTGGTGGAGACAGACAGATGACTAACATACAGAAGGTTACCTATGATAGAAGACATGTGTTTAAAATGCTATAGGGAAATGGAAATAATCTACAGGAGAGAGTGGGCATGAAAAAGTTTTAGAACTGGTGACACTTAAAATCTAGAAGGCTGGAGAAGAGTCTGCCAAACTAGCCAGGTGTGTGATTCCTAATTGTGTGTGTGTGTGTCAAATTGACACAGCTGGGAAGAGGAAACCTCAACTGAAGAATTGTCTCCTTCAAATTGGCCCATGGGCTTGTCTGTGGGGGGATTTTACTGATTGCTAATTGATGTAGGAGGTCCTAGTCCACTGTGTGCAGTATCATCCCTAGGCTGAAAGGTGGGCCTGGGCTGCTTAAAAAAAATTTGAGCATGAGTCTGCAAACCAAGTTGGTTAGCAATAGTCCTCCTCTGCTTCAGTTCCTGCCTCCAGATTCCTGCCTTGACTTTCTGAATTGACTTTCCTCAATAAAGGACTATCACCTCAAAGTGTAAGATGATTTAAAGATTTCCTTCTCCATGTGGTTTTGGTCAGAGCAATTTATTAGAGCAATAGAACTCTAACTTCAACTGTGAGGACAGACAGAGGGAGTGGTGAACCATGTACAAGAGCCACACAGTTGAGACAAGAAGCTTTTGTGTATCTTGGAAGCAGAAAATATTGACTAAGAAGAGTGAAAGTGTGTAGGGGCCTGCTTTCAAATTTCCAAGTCCCTGCATGATATGGTAAAGAAGTTGGATTTATAGAGGGTTGCATGCACTGGGTAACCATCAAGCCAGGAATGATAAAATGATACTGGGATTTAGAAAGATATTTCCACACAGTATGGGGGAAATTATCATGAGGGGAGGCAGGAGACCAGCTAAGAGGTTCTTACTGTGATTCTTAGTATTTAGGCCCGAACCTAAACAATGTTATTCTCTGTATCTCTGTCTCTGTCTCTCTGTGTGTGTATGTGTGTGTGAGAGACAGTGAGAGAATGAGAGAGAGAGAGAGAGGAGCTTCAGAAAACACAACTGACAGGGTGAGTGAAACACTAGCTGTTTCATGAAGAAGAGTGTAAGCATGTCAGCTGGCTTGCAGGATTCTGGCTGCTGTCATTTAATGAGCTGAGGAATTAAAGGGAATATAAGTTAAGAGTGACAACATGGAGGTAAGTGATTTAGTTGTGGACACTCAGTGTCTTAAATGGGCTGTGGAATGAATACCCAGGTGTTTTCAGGGGACATCTGTAGATGAGCTCCGGGACCACTGAAAACAGATGTTGGACTTACAAGTTAGCATCTTTACATTTTCATTCTGTATCCCTCATCAGTCTCTATGTCCAGAGACTGATGGTGCTCTCCTCTTTCAGGAGCAGATGAAAGCTGGGTATTCCAAATATGAAATGCAGAGCTCAAATCAATGAAAGGGTTGCCATGTAGTTGTTAGCATGTATATTGTGTTCCTCACAAAATACATCTAAAGTGGAAAAGAATTTTCACCACATCTTAAAGCACAATAGCAATGACATTACTCAAGAATCATAAGGAAGAAGGAAAGTTAGGTGGGCAGACACCAAACTTTTCATGAGGTATCTAAAAATAACTCACATTCTCTTTCTGTAGAAGACCGTCTTTTTCCTAGAGGGGACAGAAGCTCCACAAGAAGAGCAACAGAATCAAGAAATCTTGGCCCAAGGGTCTTTTCTGACACTGATACTCCAACGAGGACCATGCATCAGATAACTTAGAACCCCTGCACAGATGTAGCCCATGGCAGCTCAGTGTCCAAGTGGGTCCCCTGGTAATAGTAACAGGGACTGTCTCTGACATGAACTCAGTGGCTGGCTCTTTGATCACCTCCTACTGAGTGGGGAGCAGCCTTATCAGGCCACAGAGGAAGACAATGCAGCCAGTCCTGTTGAGACCTGATAAGCTAGGGTCAGATGGAAGGGGAGGTGGACCACCCCATCATTGGACTGGGGGAGGGGTATGGGAAGAGAAGAGGGAGGGTGGGTGGGGTTGGGAGGGGATGAGAGAGGAGGCTTCAGCTAGGATACAAAGTAAATAGACTGTAATAAATTAAAATGTTGTCTTTTTTATTTTTGGCTGACCAGCATGCAATTTAATAGGTGATATTATCAACACCAAGGTTGAAGTGTTTAAAAGAAAATAAATCTGGATGATGACTCTTTGGAAGAAACCAATCCAAAGGTGGAGGTAAAGTTGAAATGACATTACTGTTACTTTGGGTCCAACATGACAATGCATGTTCATACCTGATACCTCAAGACATAATTTCATATATGGCAGATTCTCATTCATGTTGATAGTCCCTGTGAAGGAAACATGGGAGCAACATTTCCATTGGCAACAGAAGTATTCATAGTGATTACAAACTTGCAGGAAGGCATTTCACATACTTCCTTGGCAGATTTCACACAGAAGGGGAGTCCTTAGGACTCAGCGTCCTGGAAGACACTTTGCATTCAATTGTTCCACCCTTTCAAAGACTTTTACAGGAGTAATCTAGTCTCTTGGTTCAAATGACACTATAGAATTGCTCTTTCTAATGCTGTTAGGTGGATATGAGTCCTGTCCCCAGAGGCATGCAGAAGAAGAAGGCCAAGTTTCTAGCGATGAAACTCCAGCAAGGTTACTGTTACAAAGTTACTGTTATGCACTCTGCTTGGCTTAACAACACAGTGATAGCTCTTGACTGACCCACTCTGGACCTTTATCTGCTCATTTTTTTCCTATCCAAGATTTTACTGTGATCCATAGGAAGAGAGATGGGTGATGGTCTGGTTGAGGTGAAGAGGGCTGCCATGGGCAATGTAATGAGCCAACGTGTCTCACTCCAACATGTTCATTGGAGAGATCACTTGAATGAAAAGAGGAAGCATGTTTGGAGAGAACATACATGGGAAGACCTCCTTCTCTTTCTGGGATGGAGATTCACAGTGGAAGGACTCTGAGAACTTCCTTTGGGAAAGAGAACTTTCTCATTTTATCACAATATTTCTGAAACACATCTTACCTCAGACTCTATTTTCATGCCGGTTACCAGTCCATTGAATGGTGGAATTTAAATAACTTACTTTAGGGAATACAGCTAGAGGCAAGTCATGTAGGGAAGAGAGAAAGCCTTGAGTTTTCCTGAGTACAATTGATTAAGTTTAAAATCCCTTTGTAAAACTGAGTATAATGGTGAAAATCTGTAATCCTAGGACTTGGGAGGTAGAGATGGAAGGATCAGGAAATCAAGGTCAGCCTCAGCTATACAGGGATTTCAAAAGCCATGCCAGAATAATATGAGACCTTGTCCTCAAATGACAGCAATAGCAACAACAACCAGAACAAAACACCCTTGGCCTCTAGCCATTTCTTGTTTTTAAGGCAGAGTGTTGCTGTGTAATCTAGGTTAGCTTCAAACTTGCAATCTCTCTGCCCCTTCATAGGAGGGCTGAGATTCCAGCACTTGACCTGGCCATGCTTACTAAAGATTTTTCTAGAATGTCTAAGTCCAGTGAACTGACTTATAGAATTAAGGAAAAATAACTCATTGGAAGGGGTCAGCAAAATATCTCAGTGAGTAAAAGTGCTTGTTACCAAGCCTGATGGGCTTGAGTTTGATTTCCAGACTTACATAGTAGAAAGAGAGAATCAATGTCTAGAAGTGTGCAGTGTCATGTATATGATCTCTCTCTCTCTCTCACACACACACACACAAAGAAATACATGTTCAAAAAATCTAAAAGTTCTGACATCTGTAGGAACATGAATGTATGTAAAGGGTATTAATGTTAAGCAAAATAAGCCAGCCATACAAAAACTGCATGATCCAACCCATGTATGGAATGTAAAAGCATTGATATTGTGGAAGTACAGAGAAGAATGGTAGTTTTGGGAGGGTGAGGATGAACAGAAAGTGGGAGAGATGGGAGAAGTTGGTCAGTGAAAACAATGCTGCAGTTGGATGGGAGCAAGAAGTTCTGGTGATCTCTTATACAATAAGGAGAGTCCAGATAAGAATAGCACATTGTATGGTTCAAACTGGCTAGAAGAGATCCTTCTTGTTCCACCACAAAGGAATGAGAAATAACTGAGGTGATAAGGATGCTAATTACCCAGATTTGATCATTGTATAGTGTATGCATATATCTAAACTTCACATTGTACCTCCAAGATTTGTATAATTTTATATATCCAATCATTTGTTAAAAAACAAAAATGTAAAAGATGAATTCTTCGTTTAAGGACTAAATTCTTAATTTAAAGAATCATGAATAAGTTTTGGGTCTCCAGAATGGGTACTGAGATGGACAAAGTGAAGGACAGTGAAGCTCCTAACCTAAGAAAATTGTCTACCTTCCTTCCTTCCTTCCTTCCTTCCTTCCTTCCTTCCTTCCTTCCTTCCTTCCTTCCTTCCTTCTTTCCTTCCTTCCTTCCTTCCTCCCTCTTTCCCCTCCCTCCCTTTCTTCCTTTCTTTCTACATCTCTCCCTTCCTTTTTCCTTTCTGCTTTGGCTCCTTTTAGATAGAGATCTCACTGTGTAGCCAAGGCTATTATCAAACTCATGAACCTTTTGCCTTAGCCTACCGAGTGGTGGGATAATAGGCAGGTATCACAAGATCTCTCTGCTTCCTTTCTTTCTCTTTTCTATTTTTCACTATCATTCTAAAGCCCTTCAGGGGAGTGGTGGTGAAAAAATTCCAAAGAAGCAGGTCTTCACAGTAGGAAGGGAAAGCACAGAAGTTACCTGCCCAGAGGCTGTGGTCTTCTGGGACAAAGGACCATGAACAGCCTTCTATACTCAAAATGGAGTGGTGACATTTCCAGCCAATCCTTAAATTTGTTTAGTAGGCAGGTTGACCATAATCTTGCCTCAAGCCTGTCTTACTCTATCTTAGTGTATGCATGTTAAAGAGAGTGCATTAAGATACTTTTGTCTCCTTTGTGATTTAAGTTTGACTTACAGTCATTAACTTACCTTTCTGGCCACTAGTTCCTAGGACTAGCTTGTGCTTTCACATCCTCTGTGGCTGCCACTCTTTTGAATATTGTAAAAAGTACTCAGAACTACCCTTTAAAAAAATGGAGCCACTGCAAGGCTCTCTCTGTATCTCTGTTTCTGTTAAATCTGTTTTTCTTCTCCTGCTATTCTTCTAGTACTGTGTTGAAAGAAGGACTTTCTGCCATCCCAAACCCTTTAGTTAGATCTGCAGAGAGCTCTGCTTTTCCCATGAAGGGATATGTGTGAAGCTGTACATGGAAAATACAGCAAAAAGGAAGACAGGAAGAAAGCAAAAGAAAGAGAGATGCTCGTCTTACGTGGAGAAGGCGTTGTTCTGTTTCTCACACCGGATCCCCTTGCAGTTGTTGGGTTCATCGATGGCTCTTGTCTCATAGTAAAAGTAAAGCTGGTTGAGTCCGTTGGCAAAAGCCAGCAGCACTAGGCAGTAGATAAAGAGGAACTTGAGTATATCGAGAAGCATGCGTCCCAGAGAGATCTGCAGAGGTCCTAAGTGGGAGTTGGCTGTGAACAAGGATATGAGACGCAGGGAACTTAAAATGTTGGATATTGCGAAGAGCGCTTCAGCGATCAGAGTCGGGTGCCACATTTCCCATTCTTCCCTTGGACGAGAACCGTTGTACTGGAACAAACAAACAAACAAACAAGAAGTGCACAATATGAGAAGGACAGTGAATATGTCCCCTTTGTACCCTTCTGCTCACAAAGTAGGCACCCAGGACTCAGCTTATAAACTTCCCCGTGCATGGCACTATTGGTTGTCTTGCCCCATTCAGTCAGCACACAGTGCAAATAACTCTCTCCTTCCCACTGTTATCCAAATATATACCATGAAGATATACATAGCAGAAGGGATTTCAGAGCCCTCATCTGCGACAGCCACCTGTGGTTTATCAACAGACATTTTCTAGCTGCGTTTACCAATCTGAGTTTACCAGATTGCTCTTGGGTGTTTCTGAAAAGAAGCCATTGGGGTGCCTAAGGTAGCAAGGACCAAATTATTTCACTTCACAGTGAGATTTCCTCTCAGATCTATACCATGTCCCTGTCCTGCATTGGCCTGAAATACGTGGTCAGTTTGCAGTTCTTGAAGGACAACAGATAGATTCAGGGGAAGCTCAA
Organism: Psammomys obesus; assembly: GCF_907164565.1. Classification (NCBI taxonomy): domain Eukaryota; kingdom Metazoa; phylum Chordata; class Mammalia; order Rodentia; family Muridae; genus Psammomys; species Psammomys obesus. The sequence goes on along the minus strand of NW_026589137.1, from coordinate 8,766,879 downwards.
TGTTCATTCTCCAGGCTCGGCTGCCTCCAGTGTGACGCCGATGGAGAGTCCTCAGGGAGCCTTTCCCCAGAGCTCTGTGCTGCATTTTTAGCAGTTTGTAATGTATTCTACGCCATCGCAAATGGCATGTCAACCTTCCAGGTAGCAAATTTAGTACTTCTTCCCTTAGTGACATATGGATGTATTTTACTGTTTCTCTAACAACTCTCTGAGATAGAAAGGCCTTCCAGTGCAGATGAAGAACCGGGAAGCTGAAGGAGAGGGAAGAGCCACTATTTATGGAGTTGGCTGCCCATTTCCAGCCTTCCGAAGGCCTCTGTCACAGCCTCATCGAAAAGTGTGAGATGGTGAGGTCAGGACTCTTATTTGGAAATTGCCACTCAAAACGGCCTGTCACTTTTACCTTCACATTCAAAGAAGGATGACGTCATTCTCACTTTACACATGTTTCTGATTCTGTATTTATGTGCAAGAGTCTCAGCACCCCATACCAGAGAATAGTATGGAAATACAAGGAACTAACTGTTAACCATCCCAAGGACAAAAGTAGGTTTTGCCTGAAATACAATATGAAGCACCATTATTTTTCACTTTCATTTAAACATCACAGTTTCTGAGAAAATGCATTGCAGGCCAAATTAACCAATAAAACTGGTGGTGTTAAAATCACTTGTGTATATCCAACATTCTTCATTGTCAGGGGAATCAGAGAGACCATGTCACATGAATGCATCTCCTTCAGATGGGCCTTATGGTGGCTGATTAATTTTTTTGTAATCTTAACCAAATTTTCTACATCTTTCTTCAAAGAAAAATAAAAACAGTTTTTGAATCACTGTGGGCAAGTAGGTGGTGTGCCTGTCTTACAAATGGAGGAAATATTTTTGAAATACAGAGGGACTTGCTTAAAGGTCACACATGAATTTGATGGCAGAGCAGGAACTGAACCCCAGGTCCTTCTACATTAAGGCTGGCACTGTTCTCACGAAATGTCACACACATGAGGGTTGATCTCACAACACAGATGTTGCAAATGTTGGTACAAGTTTCGAGAGCTGTGTGAGAGATTGAGATTCTTTGGTGATAGGCGAACAAAACCTATGTTTAAAAATGAGAACTAATGACATGGCATATGTGCAGTCTAGAATTTATTTGATTTTTTTACTGTTTCTCCACCAGCAGAAGTCTGTTGCCCACAGCGTGGCAGATCTTGATGTACAGAATACTCTGAAGCATAGAAGACAATTCTCTTGGGATATTTCTAGTTTGCATCTTACACCTCTGGAAGAACACCTTAACAGATAGGGGGAAATAAGCTCAGAGTTCATCCAGCATGGATGTCAATAGGCATTTTTCTGTCAGTTGCCAGATAGTGCATATTTTTGGCTTTATCAGCTATAGGTCTCAGTCACAACTTAACACTCCCTTTGTAGGTAGCACTGAAGTGGCCAAAGACAGTGAATAGGCCAGTGGATGAGCCAAATTTGGTCCACAGACCAAAGCTTGATAACTTCTGATCCAATATTGTCAATTTTCAACTGTATTTCTTAGACTCTCAACATTTAATGGAGACATCTAATGACCACTGCAGGAGTCAAAGCGGAAGATTAGATGACACATTATTGATGCCAACTCAGCCCTCTGGGACATTTTATATCCTGTAGTTCCATGTAAGTTACCACTTAAATATATGTTTCCATGACTACAAAGCTTGAAAACCACTAATAGAGTTTAATTTGCTTGTTTATCAGAGGCAATATTGAGACTCTGAGAGGTGGAGGGATTGGCAGTTGGTGATCTAGCTCACAAGTGTGAGTATGGATTAAATTCGTGTATCCAGAAGCTAGGTTAGTGACGCTGGGAGATTAATGACATTTCTTACATTCTTTGAAACAGAATGCAGTTTGAAACCGGGCCTCACTTTTTTATTCAATGAGGTGAGAAATACATTCTGTAAACCCAAAAGTGAAATATGAACAGGAGTAGTCTAATGTGGGGACTTGATGATGGCAGGATGTTAAATGATCACCATATGCAGAAGGAACACTCTTGGGCTCCTTTCAAGAATGTTTCATGAATGCATTCAATATTCATGCTCATAATGCCCTTCTTTTGCAATAAAGGCTGAGAGCCTACGTAGTTTTAGTACTTTCTCTAATGAAAAGCCCTTATTCTAACAACAGGAGCCACGTTAACTATGAAAGGGTGCTGTAGTTTTATCACAATATTATTTGATGTATAGTTGGATAAATTGTACATGTTCAAAAATATTCATGCTCTCTATAACGCTCAAGGTCTTACAGTTTAAGCAATATGCATATTTGGTGTGTAAAAATAAACAAAATTGTTGGAGACTTGGGGGCCAGCCATCTTTCCCATTCTAAAAGTCCTCAATGTGAAATTTAATACCCAAAGCATGACTGACTAGACACCTTGGGGAATGAACTTTCAGCCAGCTCTCATGCAAAAAAACTCACATCACAACAGAAGGAGCATAGCCACACTTTCTATTAGTAAGCAGTAGACCTGACCTCTGACCTCTGTGGAGGGGTACCTGAAACTTTAATTCATATTTATTGTCTCATTTTGCTTGGAAAGGGTAATCTTACACGTGTTGTATCTCTGTGGATAAGAGAACCAGACTCAACCCATTCACAGGTCTCATTAAGAAATCAAAATTGTGCATATTTTATAATGATTTTCAGGGTAATTCAAGGTGCTTTTGTGTAGGGAGAGTATTAGTGTAGTGGGGCTTGCACAGGGCATGCATTTTTTGAACTGGTAGGGTGATGTGGCTTGAGCGATACTGAAAAATGTGGGCTTGTGACAGACTGAGTGATTATCCTGACAGAGAAATAATGAGGAAAACAGAGGTTCCTGTAGACCTACGTGTCCCATAGTTTCTGGGGTTGTGCTGCTTGTCACATGAAGAATGGGTTGGGGAAGCAGGGATGTCTGGCTTTGTGAAACAGTGACTCAGAAGGTGAAGTAGAGCAGATGCTACCTCTACTACAGACATCAGTTTGTTCTCTATGCCTCCACAGGGAGGAGGGGTCTCCACAGGCTAGAGAATAGGAAACTATTAATGAAGTAGAAAAGAACTGATTTTACTAAAGTGATAACAGATATGAGGACTTTTGGAGGTAAGGAATTGAGTGGATTTCCTGCCACCGCCCTGTATAAGTCTCAGTGTGTCATCTTCTTCGGAGGAATGTTAGAGGCTTGAATGTTTACACACTGAAAACTGAAGACACCTCTACCCCGACAGTCCAAGAAACTTAAGGACTCCTCTGAAAAAAATATTCCATTCTCCATCTGATTTGCTGAAGTCGACACTACTTCCTGGCTATTGAATGGGTCTCTGGAATGTTTTTTCATGTGGATGGGACACTTAACTGATTTTTCTCATAAACTCTTCTTGCTCTGGGTACAAAAGTTTATCAACATAACCCAACCAAACTAACTGGGGAAGAAAAACACTAGGCATTCCATTTTACCTTAACATAGGCCACAATCTTCAAAGAAATAGTTGCCAGGTAGAGGGAGTTCATTGCAAAATCCATTAAGTTCCACCAATCGTGGATGTATTCGGTAAATCCTCCATCCCACATCTCCTTTATCTCCCCCCAAATGAAACCTGAAAAATGGAGACCAAGAGTTTATTTCTTTATCAAGATAGTGTTGGGTATCACAACAAAAGTCCCCAAATGAGTAAAGATGATATTTCTGAATGAAGTGATGAATAAAGAGTCATAAATGATTTGTAAATGAACTCCCCTCAGCGGGTAAGACTCTTAAGAGTTGGAGATCACTTACCTTTCTTTCCTTGGTCACCCCATCTCCAGATCTTGAATTTGTCAAACCTAGTATGCTTTTCATTTTTCTGGACACTCCCACTTTTATTTTTCAAAAATTGCATACAAACTACTAGGTTTCATTATGACATTTTGAAACAAAAAAGCATAATTTGCTTTTGTTGTTCTCAACCACTTTTCTCATCCATTGCTCTTCTCCTTCCTTTAGCCTTCTACTCCTGGTAGCCCCTTTTTGGCTTTCATGTCACATATGTTCTATGTCCTCTTCCTCAATACCTCTTTTCTCCATCTCATGGTCTTCTTTCTATTTTTATGATGTATATTCACACTAACGCTCATATAAAAGCAATGATCTACATATAAGGGAACATGAAGTATATGTTTTTCGAAGTCTAGGTAACCTTGTTAAATATAATATTTTCTGGATTCACCAATTTTACTGTATATTTCACAATTTTATTATTCTTTACAACTGAATAACCTTCCATTGTGTCTTAATTATCCATTCATCTGTTTATGGACATCTAGGCACTTCCTTGTTATTGTCATAGTGCAGCAATAAACATAGAAGTGCAAGTATCTCTATGGTGGGATATAGGGTGTTTTGGTCACATGACCCAGGAATAGCATTGTTTTATGAGGAACGACCACATTGATTTTCAGATTGCATGCCGAAGCCTCCCACCAACAGTGAATGAGGTGCTATCCATCCCCCCCAACCCTGCATCACTACTTTCTGGATGACAGCGTTCTGACTAGGGTGTGATAAAATTGCAAAGTAGTTTTAATTTTCATTTACCAAATGGCTAAAATATTCATTGTCCACTTTGTCCTCCCCCCAACCCTTGGCACCTGAGACAGGGTTTCTCTGTGTAGTCTTGGCTGTCTTGGACTCCCTTTGTAGACCAGGCTGGCCTCAGACTCACAGAGAGCCAACTGCCTCTGCCTCCTGAGTGCTGGGATTTAAGGTGTGCGCCACCACAGCCAGCTAACTTTGTCCTTCTTAATTGGAGGCTGTTGTAATTTTATCTTGAACTTTAGCTTAGCTACTGCAGTATTAGGCACTGGATTCTACATTCTTCTCATTTTGGAGTGTAGTAAATTGACTTCATCAATATTATTCCATGGTCTTTACTTTACACTGAGTGCTAAGGAGAAAGACTCTCCATGGGTTTTGAGGTACTCACCAGGACCCACACTGCCAGACATAAGTGCTGAAGATAGGCATTGTGGCTCCAAATCATTTAGGGTCCCATTTTCTCTGTTCTTTTCTAAGTATATGTTTTTGTTTTCTTTCTGTGTGTGTGTGTGTGTGTGTGTGTGTGTGTGTGTGTAATTTTGCCTGTTGACAGAGATGCTTCATTAAAAGTTTGTGGCTGTGGTCAAGGGCATAACTTTCCAGACTTTAAACAGGGAACAGGACAGAAGCTTACCACAGAGGGGCTCTGAAAGACTCTACCTTGCAGGGTATCAAAGCAGATGTTGAGACTCAGAGCCCAACTTTGGGCAGAGTGCAGGGAATCTTATGAAAGAATGGGGAGATAGAAAGACCTGGAGGGGACAGGCGCTTCAGAAGGAGCTCAACAGAAAGAGCAACAGAACCAAAAAATCTGGGCACAGGTGTCTTTTCTGAGACTGATACTCCAACCAAAGACCATGTACGTATATATCCTAGAACCCCTGCACAGATGTAGCCCTTGGCAGCTCAGTAACCAAGTGGGTTTCCCTAGTAAGGAGAACAGGGACTGTCTCTGCCATGAACTCAGTGCTCAGTGACTGGCTCTTTGATCACCTACCCCTGAGGGGGGAGCAGCCTTGCTAGGCCACAGAGGAAGACAATGCAGCCAGTACTGATGAGACCTGATAGACTAGGATCAGATGGAAGGGGAGGAGGACCTCCCCTATCAGTGGACTGAGGGAGGGGCATGGGTGGAGAAGAGAAAGGGAGGGTGAGATTGAGAGGGGAGGTGGAAGGGAGCTACAGGGGGGATAAGAAAGGAATAAACTTTAATTAATAAAAATAATAAAAAATTATTGAAAAAAATAAACAGCACTTAAGGGTGATGTTAATTTCTAGACCCAGTGTAGGTCATAGGGTGTCTTTGATAAAATCCTAAGTAGTGCTCAAAAGGTTAGCTTGGGGTTCATAGTTTGGGTGTCAAAGACTTAGAAGATGGCATGTACTGGAGAGTTCAGTTTTATTTCATTATGCCTAGAGATCACAGGTGACCAACTTTTACCACCATCAGTGCCAATTTCCCAGTTTTTTTTTCTGCTGATTGTGGGATCAGTATCTAAATAGTACATGGCACCTGAACGGGTGCTGGGATTATATGAAGTAGAAACAAACACAAGAAATCAGCATCCTCCATGTGCTTCCTGGTTATGGGAAAGGGTGTTTTAAATAGAATGCTTGCCCTGTCTAGTTTACCTGAAGCCTATACTGACTGACACAAAGTTTTCTTTCCTAAACCCAGTAACAGCCATTTTTTTTCCACCCTAGAAGATGTTAGGTGAACAGATGCAAACTCAGAGAACATGCTTGGTTTACGAGAGCTCAAACATAATTGAGTGATCAGAGACTAAGGTAGAAGGAGCCACCTTTCTTAAATTCTCACCAAAGGTCTGCTGGAGGAGTTCTAGTTCAGAGCTATTCCGAGTACAGGTTCCTGTATTATTTTTAAGCAGGGCTAGAAGACAGCCTAGTCATTATAGCTCTGTTTCACTCACCTAGAACCCAGGGCAATATCATCCATTCCACAACAGTTGGGGGAGGTCCTTGTACATGGAGGTCTGTTCGGACAATATGCTGAGAAGCCAGGAGAAGCATGAAGAGGAAGGTCAAATAGGATGCTGTGTGGCATATGAACTTGATAAAGGGCTTCTTGATGAACAACCCAAGGTTGCTTCTGGGTGAGATCAGATAGGCTATGGACAGCATAGGGAACAAGAACCCAATGGTCATGCAGGTCAGAAGCTTGACTACCCAGTGTTTTCTCCGCCATCCAGGGAAGCCATCATACCACAGGGTGGCAAGCAGTTGTTGGCAGTTTGGCTGAGCGACAAACTGGGGAAAGAAAAGAACAAGTTAGGCCCCTAAGATGTTCAGGAAAAAGTCAGCGTTCATAATACTTCTAGCCAGTCTTCTCCACCAAGAGGCTAGTCTGTAACATATCCTCAGGAAATATTGAGAATCACTCAAAGCACATGAAAACAAAAAAATCTAGGTTCCCAGGTTCTTTCTGGATGGGCCGAGGCTCCCTTAAGGTCTGAAGGAATAGAGCCTGGACATCAGTTTTCTAAATTTTCCTGGGAATGTACATGCCTCTCGGCTGAGAATCATGAGAACTTTTATCTCAGACTGATTTATTTCTGCTCATTCCCTTAGCCTACACGGGGTCACCATCTAGTGTGCGGTTGGTTCTGGGAAAACACAAACTGCCAGAGAATCAACGGCCCATGGCTATGCTTTGAAATGGAAATTAGTTCCCTTTTTGATTTTGTTTTTTTCCCATTATGTTTTGAGTATCACTTGGCTGATTTGCAATAAATCAGGTCCTTACGTTGCTAGCTATTTAATACCCTTCCTTGCCTAGACATACAGCAAGAAAAATATGGAGGGAGGGCCAACACTGTAATATTGTATACTAGCCCTGCTGGGATTTGACTTAAGGCAATTGACGAAGTGTCAGTGATTAATAATTAAGGAATAATCAGCAATGCCAGTCACCTTCCAGCTGCTACTTCCTGGTAAGTGACTCAGTAGGGAGCTGAGCTGTCAACCATGATTTGAGATACTGCCTGTATCTGACTACTCAAGCTTCCGGGGGGAACAGATTAACATAGTTCTACCATGTAGCACACTAGTACAAAGAACAGAAAGCTCTTCCATCATTTACCCAACACCCAAGGCAAACTACCCCAGCTTTACCATTATATTTACAATGACCAGGAATTCTTAACCAAATTGTTCTTCTTGGGTAAAGCATATTTCTCAGCAGCCCTGGTTATGCAACTAAGTTCTCATTAATGGAACAGGAAGGGAAATGGTGTGTGACAGTCCCATGATTGGCCCATAGAAATTTGCAATGTGTGTTGCTCTGTGGCTTTACCCCATTTGTAGGGCTTTTTATGAGTACATGTCCCTGTCCCTTAGTATCTATGAGGAAGAGAACTATCCTACTGACCAAGTATATTTACCTTGAAACATTACATGTGTGAGGAAATTCTATTGCATTTAAGCCACCATATGCTTTTAGATTTAAAACAGATGACAATTACAAAACTGTGAGAAAAAAATCTCTATGCCTGAGAGATGGCTCAGTGTTTAAGAGCCTTGTTGCTCTTGCAGAGGACCCTGGTTCAGTTCCCAGATGACCCATATGTCAGCTCACAGCTTTTTGTGACCTTTTAGTTCTAAGGGATCTGATGCCTTTGTTTCACCTCTGTGGGCAAAGGCATACATGTGGCACACATACATACAATAAAGCCCAAAACCCTCTCACACACAAAATACACCAAAACATTTTCTAATTTACAAAATATTTTTATCCTCTGACCTCATTTCACTCAAATAAGTTGAAAATTTCTATTATGTATTCACAACTCCTTTCCACAAATCTATACACAAATCATCTAGATCCTTTATACTTTTCATCTTCAGCATCACAGACTATAGCACAGAAGTCCAATACTATACAGGGAAGTTAAAGGGTAAGGCTAAATATTTGGATGCAATGGAAAAAAAAAACTGAAAGTATTAAATCTAGTGAGATGCATAAAAAGATTGGGATTTTTTTAAATTACAGTTTATTATTCCTCTCCTTAGAAATTTACTCATCAGAGCAGATCAAGTCACCTTGGAATCTTTAGTCCTCCTTCTTTTTTTTTTTCTCCAGATTTGATGTAGGCCTTTGCAAGCCCTTTACGCTGACCTTCAATACCGTCTTTGTCCCTTTCCCCATTTTCTTCTCAAATAGACAATGCCTTGCAAGTCTGTGTTTAGGCTTTGTTCTGCTTGCATAATTAAAGGCAGCATGCCAAAGCCAGTAGTCTTGCTACCACTATAATGGTCTCTGAATCCAAACACAGTAATGACGTCTGGTATGGCCTGATGTGATTTGACAAAGTGTAGTCTGTCTTCAGCACTGTTGCTTTCACAGGATAAAGGACATTGATGGTTATTTGTTTCTTCTGAGGCAGGTGGTTGGTCAGGAATTTTCTGGTCTTCACAGTTACTGTGTTATTCCTGATGGTGGTCATCCTCAAACAGCCAAAGAAGAAATGGGGACTGCTTTTTGATGGCTAAAACTATCAATGTGCCAGGAAGGACCCCTCCAAAAGACAGTTTTACAACTGTGAAGTATGGGAGCTGGAAAAAGTATGGATAAGGCATTAAAGGGAACCCAAGTGAGGCTTTGTGGGTGGGGCAATACCTGAGTGGAATATGAAAGGTTATATAGGAGATGGTAAGATACAGAAGAAAGGGAATAGGAAGAAACAGCAAAAGCAGAGAGGATGACATAAATAAAGGCATGGACAGGGGTGAAGAAGGGCCAGGCTCATCTTGGGAGCAGTCTTACTGTGGCTGCAGCTTGCTCTGTGAGGCTGTAAATGATGAGTGATGAGGCTGGAAGGGAAGGAGGGAGGGAGAGGTTAAAAAGCACATCCAAACAACCTAATCTTGAGTTATCATAAATAATGCACACCAGTCTTAAGAGCAATGGGGAAACAGAAGAGTATAAGTAGGTGTGTGGACACACAGATGTGCATGTCTGCAAGTTTGTCTAACAGTTTGTAGAATAGGATATGGGTACCATATTCACTTGAAAGGTGATGCCAACGACAGCAGCATACATTTGTTGCTATTAGGTACAGCCGGAACGGACACCCAAGTCTGGCAGAGTCTATGGAGTAAACTCCCAAAACATCCATGAGTGGTATGGTCTGAGAAGCACAGAAAGCTGACTTTCTTCACACCTAGCTCGTGGACCTTGCCACACTGGTTGAAACACACATATCCCTCCCTGCTGTGGGAGAAACATTAAAGTTGTACTCACATATTTAGGGAGTGGTAGCATAAAAAACTATTGAAATATTGTTATCAGTTTCCAGTCAGCATATTGTGCTAGCTAGTTAAGGGACCTGCCTGTCAGTAAAGCCCAGAGATGATTGGAAAGTGCAGCTAACAGTAGTTTAGACTATAGTATTTTATAAACTGTATTGCTTCAACTCTTGGCTATGCTACTTACTGTTCTTTAATTTTGAACATTATTAAAATTTCAAGTTAATCAGTATGAAATTGCTTTTCATTTATTTGATCTGTTTTCTTCAAACAGTGTCTTCTAGTTTTCAGTTTACAGGTCTTATACTTCATTCATTAATTCTCTTGGTTAGCACTTGATAAATTTTGGTGCTATTTTCTTTCAAATTTAGTTTTGGATTCTATAGTGATAGTGTATAGAAACTATCGAGAGATAAAATTTGTAACAAATTTAGTTATCACACTAATGAGCTTTTAGACATGATTCATAAATTGAGACAACCTGTATTCCAAAAAAAAAAAAAGACGTAAAAGGCTTTTGTTGAAAAAATAAAAAATAAATAAATAAAGGCTTTCATTGGACAATCACATAACAACTGGTTGCATAACAACAGAGGGAGAAGAAAACTAAAAAAGAAAGAAAAAAGCTAATGGTTAACATCAAGTTACTTGTAGTTTTTTTTTGTGTGTGTGGTAAGGATCAAAGCGGAGAGAACTTCCTTATTATACTGAATCATGTAGACTGAATCACCTGTTTTCCAAAAATACCCACTTGCTTTGAGTATCATCTAGATCGTGAATGCGTTGGTTTAATTGTGTGAAAACGATTGTTTTGATTTGGTCTGGTCAGAACTCAGTTCAAAATAGTCTCCTCCACAGTTATTGTCTCCTGATTTTGCGTGTTGACATTGTATGTTGCTGTCTTACCCATTTCATTTACTAGAACTAAGTTTCTGCTGTTGGTTGTTCCTTAGCATTTTCTTTATACTGGATCATGTCGCCCATGAATAGAGTTTAAATTCTTCCTGTCTGAACTGAATGTTTAGTTGTTCTTCTCACTGAACCTAACTACTATCTCCAGTAAAGTGATGAATTGAAGTAGTGAGAGCGAACATATCTGTCTTAATTCAGGTTTTAGGGCAAAAGGCTTTTTACAGTTGCTTTAGTTTGCTTTTATCTGGTTGAGGACTTTCGCTTCTAATTATACTTTTCACATGTTTTGACCATGAAATACTGTTGGATCATGTCAAGTGCTTTTTCTGTGTCAACTGCCATGATCTGTTGGGTTTTCCTCTTCCCTCTGCTACTACATTACATTAATTGATTTTATGTTGAATTGCTTTCACATTTCTGCAATACATTCCATTCTGCTAGGTATGGAATCCTTTTTATGCGTTGTTGCATTCACATTGTTTTTGTTGTTTATTCTGTCATTTTCCCCAAATATGGTCTGCTTGAGGTAACCTAGATGTTAAACAACTGTTGCTTTTGTTTTTTAAAATGTCCTTGGAAAAGGGCTTGTCGATAGTGAGTCATGTGTCAGAAGACACGCCCTATGACAATTTTTTTTAAGTGACCTGACAGTCACATTCTGACAGGTCTCTAGGGATAGGTTTATTTGGAGTGATTCAAAACCATTCTTCTCACTCCAGTGGGTAGCAGGTGCTGACTTTTCACAGATACTGTGGCAACAGGGATTTGGCTTTCAATGTCTCTCTGTGGGCAGGGTAGAGGAGGATGGGAATAGGGCATGTTCAAATACTGCAAAACTTGTTATTCTTCCCAATATTCAGCTAGTTTTACTCAGATAAATTCAGCTCTGATTGTTGGAAGCTTTTGGCTGATTTTTAGAGTTTTGAGGGGGGAAAAAGCTGGTTTTAAGGGAATTCTCAAGGTCTTAGTGATATTTTGTAAGACTGGATTTTCAGAAGTCCCAACCATTCTGAAAGTGCTTTGTAATTTTTCAACTCGTCATGTGTGAAAACTGGAGGAAATGATACAGTTCTTCCCCAATTCTGCTGTTCCGAACATAAGAAGAAATAAACGAAACCCAATAAAACAAAGCAAAATGAAGCTTAAGGAGCATACGAGCTTCTGACTACCTTGCTGGATTTAGAACATGCATTATTCTTCATTAGATCCCCAATATTTTGCAAAATGCTTCACATTAAGATTGAGATTGAACACATATTTTAAAGTATTTTTATTATTCTTTAACAATTTCCATACACATACACAATGTATTTGGTTTTCATTTGTCGTCTATTCCTCCTCCACAGATTCCCCTCCCACCCTCATGTTCTTTGTTCTTTTTTTCCCCGCTCTCTCTTTTTAGTAACTCAGAGCCCAATTAGTGCTGCCTGAATGCCCATGGGTGTGAGGTCATCTGCTGGATCATGGGTAACGCATCAGGAGCCAAACTAATGAAGTGACTCCCCCTTTCCTGGTAGCCTTGAACTGCTAGGAACTCCTCAGGTAGTGGGGAGTGGGCACATCAGTTACTCCTCCATTTACACTGGAATGTTGAAGAGACAGATTTTGTGCAGGTCTTATGCAGGCAACCACAGCTTCTGTGAACTTGAGAATACTTTTTTTAAAAAAAATTATTAATTACACTTTATTCACATTGCATCCTCCCTGTAGCTCCCTTCCTCCTCCCCTCCCAGTGCCTCCCTCCCCCCTTCTCCAAGCATGCCCCTCCCCAAGTCCATTGATAGGGGAGGTCTTCCTCTCCTTCCTTCTGATCCTAGTCTATCAGGTCTCATCAGGACTGGCTGCATTGTCTTACTCTGTGGCCTGGCAAGGCTGCTCCCCCCTCAGAGGTAAGTGATCAAAGAGCAGGCCAATCAGTTCATGTCAGAGGCAGTTCCTGTTCCCATTACTAGGGAACCCTCTTGGACACTGAACTGCCCTGGGCTACGTCTGTGCAGGGGTTCTAGGTTATATGCATGAATGGTCCTTGTAAATGGGTGACTGAGTAAATATCTCCAGGCTGCCAAACCTATCATGGAACCCTCTTTCGAAAATCATCATTTCTTAGTATATGAAGGGAGCCATGCCAGCTAACCAAGATAATTCTCCAAAAACAAACAAACCAGCAAACAAACAAAAATAAACAAAACAAAACAAAAAAACCACCCCTAGGAAACCTCTTAGAAGAGATGCATTGCCATGAAATGAACTCTTGCAAAGTGCCAGATACCAGGATCTCCCATGACTCAGCTCATACCAACAGCAGATATCATATTGGTATCATGTTCATTTGACAGACGATGCTAAGGCATATTTGTTGGTAAGAGAGCCAGAGCTGATGCCCAAGTCTGGCCGAGTCTGTGGGGTGAATTCACAAATGCTGTTTTCTGACAGCCCCTGGGTTGTGTGGTTCTCAACCTTTCTAATGCTGTGGCCCTTAAATACCATGCCTACTGTTGTGACCCCTCACCATAAGATTTCTAGTAACTGTAGCTTCGTTACTGTTATCAATTGTAATGTAAATATATGATATGCAGGGCATCTGATGTATGATCCCATGTGAAAGGGTGATTGGACCCCAAAGGGTAGGTATCCATTGGTTGAGAAATAGTGCTTTAAGTGGAAAGATGTGGTTGTTTTTTATTTTATTGTGGTTGCTTTTATTATGCAAAGTTCTATCAGCAAGAGCTTATCCCTGTCTCAGAACACCAGCAATTTCCTTGGCTTTTCTTTCAGAATTCTGACTTTGTTTATGAAGGGAGAGCCATCTCCTTAGCCCATTACCAAGCCTGTCATGTATGACTCCTGTTTCTACAGTTGTCGAAATCATCAGTCTGCTTTACTAGCTCAGTTACCTGCTGACCTCACAACCCAACAGAATTTGATTTGCTTATTGCAAGGAGTGGATACGAGACTTTCAACATGTATTTACACACACTCCCATGCTCTGCTGACTAGTGCTTGAGGGAGGAACATGACCTGAGAGATTTGGGATGACTTCTAACCTGCAAGAGACTATTTACTATGAAACGATTAACAGGGCAACCACCTGTGTGCTTAGATTCTCCCACGAACTACACAGAGGGCAAACATGTTAGGTCCCAGATGGCTAGCTCTCATAAATGAATGTCACCCCCCTCTTCAAATTCAGGGATTATTTTGCCAAATGAAGGTTAGAGTTAAGCTCATGCATATTTTATCCCCCATTAGCATTTTGTAAGAGAATGGGCTAGAATGAAAGGCACTCATTCAATTTGAATCCATATAATGGCTTCAGGAAAACCTCACAGCTTTTTTCATGGGCACTAGACTTCCAGAATTTAGGATATGCAGGAGAGAGAGAGAGAGAGAGAGAGAGAGAGAGAGAGAGAGAGAGAGAGAAAGGAGGCATATCTATGCAGTATGAAAAGGAAACAGCATAGGATACCCAGAAGCAGGAAATATTGGTAGGCACTAAAGTCATGTAAAAGAAAAGCTGGAGAAAAATAATGACAAAAAAGTATGCTACTTCCTTCTGGAAGCCTTCCTTGATTTCTCCAGCCACAGATGACCTTTCCTTCCTCTGTTACGCCCCTATCACTTTACTTATTCCTACTGGTCCCCAAGTTATGCTATTCTCTGCAGAGCTCATGACTTGGCCTTTATATTAGACTGTTAAGCTACTGAGGGAGGAATACTTTCACTGATGCCATTTCCATCTCTACATGCGTTGTGGCACATATGCCATTTAACAGCATGAGGTGATGTCTCTCCTCTTCTCCCTGCTAAAATTTTGAGTCAAGTGATCAACAGTTTACAAGACTTTTTCCCTTGGCCACCCAGGCACATAACTCACATAGCACATGTCCCTTCCAAGTCCCCCAAGATCCAGATCCCCTTTTTCTTTTCATCTCAATTCTGTAGTCTCTCAAGGTGTTTCTGTAGCAGGAATCAGACTTGGCAGAGACAAAATGTGCATAGCATTTCCTGTGCTTCGGGTACCTTTAAAAGCACTGTATATGTACAGATGGTCCCTGGTTCATGATGCTTGGACTTTACATGTTACAAAAGCAATATGCATCTAATCTAAATGTTTCTGTCCAATGTAAACTTTTATTGCTGTGCATTTGAGGCCAGCCTGGGTTATATTTGTGTGGTGGTCTTCAACCCATGAGTTATGGCCCATTTGGGGATAAAGAATAATGGACCCTTTCACAGGGGTCATATATCAGGGATCCTGCATATCAGATATCTGTATTACAGTTCATGTCAGTAACAAGATTACAGTTATGAAGTAGCAACAGGAATAATTTTATGGTTGGGGGAGGGAGCCAGCACAACACGAAGAACTACATTAAAAGGTCACAGTGTCAGGAAGGTTGAGGACCACTGGATTTGTGACTTCCCTGCCAGCTAGGACCAAAGACTGAGACATTTCCTCACAGAACCAAAATAAAAGACTGAACAAAGTGAAAACCAGATACGATCTTTTTCTTTGGCTAGATGTATGCCATCTGAAGGTTTTTGGTAATAACGGGCAGTGGCAATAGCATAGCTCCTAGTCTGCCACAGGAGTGTGAAGCAAACAGTGATTCTCTGTAGCAGATGGGTTCTACACTACAATGTGCAACAGTTAAAATGTGAGATATTTGTAGTGTTCAGCATGACTCAGGAAGTTGGAAGCCCATTGAAAGTGAAGGTAAAGCTACGTTAAAGTAAAACCTGGGTAGTTGATACTACTATTGCAGCCAGTTACAGATTATGTAATGAAGGCTCAGAGGTCAAGTAACAATAATAGCTACAAATAACATTTCAGTGCCTACTGTGCACCGCACTGGAGCAAGCGCTTGCAGAAGAAGAAAAGTTAGAGACTGACTTCTCTGGGTCTTCACTTTCCACCATCTGAAGACGCAGTGAAAAGTGAGGGGGAATTTTCTTGGGGGAACAGAGGGCTTAGGGTCAGTGGGCTTTTGGGAAGTGAGCCAGAACAAGGCAGCAGCTCCAGAGCTTGCAGGGTCTCCATCAGGAAGAAACAACATCTCCTTAGCCCACTCTGTGGCCTACCACAGACCCTGGAAGAAGGCCAGAAAAGAAGGAAGAAAAAAAAGGAAAGAAGGAAGGAAGGAAGAAAGGAAGAAAGGAAGAACCAAATCTCTTTCTGGATTAAAAAAAAAAAAAATTGGTCCCACACTGAAACATCTCACTGGCTTTTTCCATAAGATTTTTATCTCAGTGATAATGTACAGAAATGCAATAAAAGATACTAGAAGAAGGCTGGAGAGATGGCTCAGAGGTTAAGAGCACTGGCTGCTCTTCCAGAGGTCCTGAGTTCAATTCCCAGCAACCACATGGTGGCTCACAACCATCTATAATGATACCTTGTGTCCTCTTCTGGTGTGAAGACACATGTGCAAGCAGAATACTCTATAAATAAATAAATAAATAAATAAATAAATAAATAAATAAATAAATAAATAAATAGATAGATAGATAGATAGATAAATAAATAGATAGATAGATAGATAAATAAATAGATAGATAGATAAATAAATAAATCTTTTCAAAAATTTAAAGGTTAATAAAAACAAAAAACAAAAAGGAAGATACTAGAAGAAAGTTTTTCTTGACATGTGTTGAACAGCAAGAAGTTTGTAAAGTATTGCAGTTGGCATTTCCTGATTCAACCTACAAAGGATATATAGACATAGATATAGATGATATAGATAGATATAGATATAATGTAGTACAAAGTCTGAACATGTATAAACTTTTTTCTTTTTATTCTTTAAGAATTCAGTCTAACAACTATTAAGTAGCACTTACATCGTATTTCAGTATTATTAGTGAACTGAAGATAATTTAAGGTATAAGCTATAATAAGCAAACACTATGGAACTTTCTTTAAAAGATAGTTTAAGAACAACAGTAATGTTTGAAAACCAGCTCAGCAGAAATTATCCAGAATACAATGACACTTCTTTGCGTTGTAGTTACCAATCAAGCTGGGTTCAAGAAAGCAATCAATGAAAATGCAAAGTGAGAAAAACCTTCTGGGCTGGTGATTCCCAACCTCCGTAAGGCTGTGACTCTTTCATACAGTTCATCATGTTGTGATGACTCTCAAGCACAAAATTGTTTTTGTTGCTACTTCCTAACTGTAATTAAATATTTGTGTTTTCTGACAGTTTTAGGTGACCCCTGTGAAAGGCTTGGCCAAGTCCATATGGTTCAAAACTCCCAAGTTGAGAATCACTGTTCTTTCCTCAACAGAGCAATGAGTTTGCACGGCTGTGTCTTCATTCAATACACCCTTTTACCACCACTAAGGAAGCAGACATCTGATACCAACAAAAACATTTAGAAGGAAATTTTGGAAGTGTTCCTTAACCTGTACACAGAGTCTTTTTTTTTTTTTAGGGCCTTTTATATTTATTCACCTAACTCACAAATTCATGTTTTTCATGGTAAATTTTATACCAAAAGGAGATGCCTTTTTATTCTGGCATTACTGTTATGTTTTCTTCAACACTGGCTGTGTTATGACCTTTAGCTTTTAGACTTGATTCTAAAGCTGAGCTGATAACTTAAAGGGAAAAATAGATGCAGGCCAAAAAACAACCAAACACTTCCAATGTCAACTTAGACCTGAGCACTACTAATGGGAATTAAATGGAGGAAGGTGGGGCTGGAAGCTTGAAACTACCTCCAACCACATATTTTGTTGTTGTTGTTTGAAAATAATTGAACCTTTTTTTTTTGTTTGAAAATAATTATACCCAGTGGTCAGTATTGGCTCAATGGGTCCCCAACAGATGCTCTAATTCTCTTGTGTTCGATATGCTTGATAGACTCTGAAAGAAATTAGAACAGTTGTATTATTCCCGATGACAGTGGTTCTCAACCTTCCTAATGCTGCAACCCTTTACTTGTGCTGATCCTCATGTTGTGTAGACCCCAACCATAAAATTATTTTCATTACTATTTCATAACTGTCATTTCACTATTGCTATGAAAGGTAACATAAGTATTTGATCTGTAAGATATTTGATATGTGACCCCAAAGGCATCATGACCCACAGTTGGAGAACAGCTGCCCAGTACAATGATTTCTTCTAGACATGAGATGACAGCAGAAGGTGAGGGTGCATTTCTTCCCTCTCTGAAAGGGCCTTCTGGGAGGAAGAGGAAAACTCTATTGCAAAGTTTCTCATCAGTGAAGGGGCGGGTGACATGGCACATGAAAGCAAGGGAAGAGGAGAGCCTCATGGTTGAGAAAAGCCATGTAAGAATTCATATTGGGGCACATGGTCAGGGTCAGGTCACCTGGGAATTGCTATCCAACTGGCTTAACTCAAGAAGTTGAAAGGGGACTTTGAAGAGTAAACATCCCAGAGCAGAGAGTGGTCAGACTAATACCACAGACCCAGCAGGGGGGCATGGAATCTGCTGAAAAGCAAAGTTCTAACTGATTGTGGTGGCATGTCTTACACAGCTGGTTGGTCTCTGAGGGCTGCCGTAGCCCCATGCTGGGAGGATGTGAGAGATGGAGTAGTGACAAGCCCTATTTCAGCCCCATTGCTGCCTCTCTCCCAGGACCAGATGTGTTTTGGAATTCTAAGTTGGTTAACTTTTAGATAAAAAAAAACATGGTAACTGTTTTTACCATAGGTCAGGCAATTCCCAGTGGAAAGATTTGCCCAGCTTAACATATGCAAATGCAGGATGCCCGGTTCAATACACATTTCAGATAAGTAAAAAATATTGCTCTGTAACAAATGCATTGAAAGTGCTCAATTTATAACTCTCCAAACCAGGTGTTCATCCCTATTATGCCAGCACTCAAATTAGACTGAGGCAGGAAGATTGCCAGGAGTTCAAAGCCAGGTTAGACTACTTATGAGCTTGAGGGTAGGTTGGGCTACAGACTCAGGCCTCATAGCAAGAAAAACTTAGTTAAAGTTACAGTAGTCTCAGTTATGAATTTTTACCTTTAGGATAGTGTGACAGCATATTTTGAATTGAAAATGTCTTTGTGGGGCAATCTCTATGTGGTCTGAAATTCTTTTTTACATTTAAAATTCTAAATTACTACAGTTTACTTACTTTGTATCCTAGCTGTAGCCCCCTCCCCTATTCCCTCCCAATCCCACCCTCCCTCTTTCATCTCTTCTCATGCCCCTTCCCCAGTCCACTGATAGGGGAGGTCCTCCTCCCCTTCCATCTGACCCTAGCTTATCAGGTTTCATTAGGACTGGCTGCAATGTCCTCCTCTGTGGTCTGGCAAGGCTGCACTCTTACAATGGTGCTGAACTGCAGCTGCCAGTGCACCCTATGGTCACAGCTAGAAGTGACAGCTCCTTTACAGTGTACTCTGTAGTTAAGCTGAAAAGTTTTTTACAATTTAGCTTTATTAAATGCAGCTTTGACTTATATTTTGAACTGGCCATGCATGGATTTATCAGTATTGATCCTCCTAAGGGGAGCAGTATCTCTACTGAACATTTAGTCTGAGCTGCCCTCTGAACTGTGGTGCAACTCAAAACAAGTCTTTGGGCTCCAGTCTTTATCTGTGTAACAGTGTGTTGCTTTCCTCATAGAGCTATTGCGACAATCATATGGATCATGGGTGGGAAGTACTTTGCAATGCTCTCAACACCAAGCCGATGGATAAGCAGGACTAAAGTATGCTTCTAATGATGATGTTGCAAAGTTAGGGGCATAGTCTTTGCATTATAATCAGATGGAGAGACCTGGGGTTCAAATGACAGCCACTCTGCAGGATGAATATGGGCAAGCTACTTAATGTTGCTGGCCTTTAGTTTCCCTATCTGCAAAATGAAGATTATTAAACAACCCATAACTTAGTGTCATTATGAGGGTTAAGCGAATTTACAGTATCCTAAATTGGCATGCTGTCAGACTCTTGTTGCCAGAATCTAATGCCTGCAGCAGAATACTAACATTGTAACAATCAGATTCCTGCCTCCCAGGATGGGATTCCTGGGGAGGGACAGAGCTAGGAGGAGTTCAGGAAACTTTCTAACTAATGACTGAAACAGAAAAGTAAAGTCACAAGGGCCCATTGTGTTTCTGTAGCTGAAGAGAGAATCAAATTATTTGGAACTCTGTAGGAATGATCATTTCTGCTGAGTATGGGGACCACTAGGGCCTTGATAGTTTGGTTTTAAAGAGATAAGGAAATATCCTAATTGATGTTGGTTTCCTTCCTTCTGGAGACCAGCCTTGTAGTGGACTTCTCCACCAATCTTAATCCTCCAGCCACAGTGGTGGGCTTTGAATAGTAGTGAATTACTGAGAACTTTACTATGGGATAGGTACTTTACAATTACTCATTCCTTTCATTCTTAAATTTTCCAGTCTTGACTCTGAGAGAATACATTATTTTGGTCATACTGATGAAGAAATTGTAACAGAAGCATGTGGCTTGTTTAAGTGGTAGAAGCTGGGTCTTTAAACCAAAGTCATCCTCATCACACTATTAATACTCTCACTTTGGGGTCTGACTGTAAGACGCTATGCACCAAATACAGTCTGTTATGATTGCTTTTTTTAAAAGTAAATTTTGGGGGAATAAAGCCATGCTTATTTCATTACGTGCTACATAATGTTGCTTTTGTGTTAGGGTGGCAGAGGTGAATAACACAAGAGAAAATATGGCCTACAACAGCAACAACAACAACAACAATCTTTTCTGGTCATGTGGTAATCAGCACACTACATCAGGCCCTGGTGTGTCAGTGTTGAGTGAGGGAAGCCAAACTCTGGTTTGGCCACATCTTACCCATATGTCCTTGGACAAATTCTTATACATTGTCATGACTCAGTCTCCATATTTGTATAATTGTCTCAGAGTCACTGTATGAGATTTTGCATACAAAAATTAAGATCCTGCCTGGTTGCCTGGTACATAATAAATTCTTTCACTTTGGCAGTTAAAGTATTTTCAGTAGTGATGAGGACAGATAAAATATAGTTCTATGCCTGGCACATAATGAATGCTCACTTGAATACTAATTATCTTTATTTGTCTTTTTCTCGTTAGTGTCTGCTTTTCTAGGGCTGCGGGTTTCTGAGGAAAAGATTGAAGCGTCCTGACAGTTACAAGTAGGGGTGTGGGGAAGATGACAGGGTAGTTTGGGCTGGGAAAGGATTGGCAGCAGAGGACTCACTGTGAAACAAGCTGTTTAATGCTTTGAGCCTAACTCTCTCTATAGGTTAGAGGTGTGGTATGTGTGGGGAGACAGAATCTCCAGCCAGTTCCCAGTTCATGGTTTTGTTTAATCTTTAGATAGGCTGTGACTCCATCATGAAACATGTGAAGATTTCATAAGCATTCCAGTGTGTGCTGATATCTGCATTCTCTAAGTTCCTGTAGCAACTGCTGAGAACAAATGAGTATGTTATTTTTGTTCCTAGTTGAGCTTGGTTGGTTTTCTTAATGAGTCTCTAAATTTCTTTAAGGCTGAGTTGCCTTCTAGCCCCTCCTGTTTAGAAGAGCTTTGTTGATATTTAAAAATAAAGGAGGCTTGAGAGGGTGGCTCATGTGTGTGCAAGGCCGTGGGGTTTGATGCACAGAGCCCAATCAAACCCACATCAAAAGGGTGCATGATGATTTGTGATGTGTATGTAGGTGTGTTTCTGCCTGTCTGGGGGTGACCTAAAACAAAGGGAGAGTCAGCTTGAGGAGTAAGGCCTTTCAGAAATAGAGTGATTTAATTAAATTAAAGAGAAAAAGATAGGGAATAATGTGCAAGAGACAAATGACAGCAGGGCACCAGATAGAGGAGCTTTCTGTGGGGAGGGGGTATACCTTAATTCACTAAATGTAATGAACATGATGTAAATTCTCACCATCCTAAAGGCAAACCTTTGGATGGCAATTATGTTGGTGGCTATCTTTCTATCATGTCTCTGAATGTTAGCCTTCCAATTTTGAGATGGGTTACTTCACAAACAACTCTTGCCAGTGTCTGAGAGGAGATAGAAAGTTTACTTTTTCATATTGTATTTGGAGCTCTCCTTTATCTGAACGGGATAATGACTTCCTGTAAGAGATAAGGATGGCCCTCAAGTAAATTCTTGGCTTTCCTAACAGTCTTGAATGGAAAGCCTCGAGAGAGCAACAGGAGTTATTGGCAAGTAAGATTACAAGGGAGTTACAACCAAGCAGCTGAAGGGAAGGAATTTTCTCCAACGTTTATCTTTGTTTCTGCAGAATGTAACACCGAGTTTAATCTGTTTCAGATGAATATCAAAGGTGTACAAGTAAGTACTTTGCCCCACTTGGAGTCCATTGGCATTTGCTCCCTGCCTTGACTGAGGTTGTCCTCTATGCCTCTGAAGACGAAATAAGAAGATGAGAAGCTGTACCCAAGACACTCAGAATTCTTGCTTTCTTTGAGGTATTGTATCCACCCTCCCATTTTGCCCACAGCTCAGAGAATTATTTGGTAGATTAAGTAAGTTTTAATGATATCTCTTAGTAGGCATGACATGCAGTCATTTTCTCCAAAACTTGAGAAACGTACTTTTCCTGGGGTTCTTGCTGTACTTGGGGTTCCATCTACATGACTCCCATATCAACGAAATGATGATCATCTAACCATGATATAGGATACATGATCTAGGAGAACCTGGAGAACAGGAGGAAGTACATCTGGCTGATCCTGAAATGTAAACATCACAGAAAGGAAAAAGAATAAAAGAGAATGAAAGAAAGAAAAACTGAAAAAAATATGTCAGAGAGACTTTATTACATTATCTTAGTGGGGTCTGTGGTTTCTGGAAGGTGTTACTCTGTTATGGTCATAGGGAATGACTGCAAACAAACAACTAGATTGGGATAAGGATTTGGAGAAACCTCAGACGTCCTGTTACATCACGCTTTGCAAGCTTCATACATTCTTTGTAACTTGTTTGTGTGTCTTTCTACTGCTCTGTGGTGAAGTCCAATAAATCAGTCAAGCATTCAAATAAATGGAAGAAAGAAAACATGTGTTGAACTAAAAACTGAAAGTCTAAAAACATTTCTAAACCAAATAGCACAGTGGGAATGTAGAAACAAAATTACTAGTCTTTTATCACTAAGAATCCATGAAACTATTAGATATGGGTTACTGCTCATGCTCTGGTCTGGATTTTATCATCCTGTTCCTTCTTGATCAACAGAAACCTTCAATATCCTATCCTAAGCCAAGGCTGCGCACAGCAGACCGCCCACTTCCTTACAGTGGGACTGATATGCTAACTTTACAAGGTTCATAAGAGCTACAAATCCTAGCACTTACTTAGCCTTGTAAAAAGTACAGAAGGTTCTTTACTGTTATTCTAGTCTATCAGCTATCTTTCTTCTTAACTGTGACTTGAACATCCAAGCTCTAGCTAAGTCTTGCGTAGATGGGAACACTTCCTTCCATATCTTTTACAAAGTATAAATGTCTTTGAAAAAGTATGGATCATGTGACTGGGTGGGACAAAAATGCACTTCCAGGTTGGTTGTTACAAAAAAAAAAATCCCTTGGTTTCTTGAGGGATAACTGTTTCCTGTGTCACACTAGAAACATGGCTGGGTGCAGTACAGTCGGATGCAGTCTTGTTTCCTGCTTCAGTGGGGTAAGATGGGTGGTATATTCTCGCTTTTTCTAGGTATGATTCAGAGAGCAGCGTGAAACTGCAGACTTGCCGAGGTAAGGCCAGATTCAAATTACGGGAGTTCAGGGCTGGAAGGAGTACAGAACTGAATTTATTCTTAAGGACAAGTGACTGCAAATTAGCCAAAGCCTGAGCAGTCTTGAATTAAGGAAAGTACTCAGACTTAGGAACTCAAAGTACTTAAGCCTAATTACGACCTACTTAGCCTACTAAAGAATAAAGCCTAGCTGTACTTAAAGTGTGGGTGTCACAGTTCTAGATTAGTTCTAAATGCGTTCTAAAATGTAGCTAACGTTTTAAAGGACATCGTGTGATGTCCACCAGCATAATTTAAATATGTTTAAGTAGTATCAATTTGTACTGAAGATCTGTATTTAGTTAAAAACTGATTAGCCAGACGTGGTGGCACATAGTTCTGCATTTCCAGCCCCTGGGATGCTGAGAGTTTGAAGCTAGTTTGATACATAGCAAGTACCATGTAGCCAGTGTTACAGAAAAATATCCGATTTGAAAGACAGACAGACAGACAGACAGATAGATAGAGAGAGAGATTCTCAAGATTTAGTTCAGTGGTAGATTATTTACCTAATGTGTACAAGATTCTGGGTTCTGTTTCCAGTTCCACAAAGGAAAAAAAGGGAGGCGAACAGGGTGGCATATGCCTTTCAACTCCACACTCAGGGAAGCCTCAGGGGCAGCAGCAGCAGCGGCAGCATAGGGGCAGGGTCTGGGGCAGTGGCAGAGGCAGGAGACAGGGCTGGAAGGCAGGGGTAGAGCTAGGGGCAGGGGCAGGAGCATGGATAGGGACATGGGCAGGGGCATGCCGATCTGAGTTTGAGCCTGCATGAGTGAGTTCTAGTGCAGAAAGGGCTGCATAATGAAAACCTTTCTCAGAAAAAAGCCAAAAGGAAACAAACAAACAAAAAATAAAGAAAAAACAAAAGAGGAGCAAAAAAGGGCAGATGCCTGCCCCCTGAGCTCTCTGGAAGCAGGGGCAGGCAGGTTTTAATTAGCTTGAGCTGGTAGGGCTACACAGTGAAACTCTAACAACTCCCCTCTCCCACTCACATGGGAAGATAGGGTGGCACATGGGCTTTAATCGCAGCATTCAGAAGGCAAAGGGAGACAGGCAGGTCTGACCTGCCTATATAGTGTTCTATCTCACCCAGAGTTATGTACTGAAACCCTGTCTCCAAAAGCCAGTGAAACCTGAAAAAGTAAATTGTAGGTTTTAAGTCTAGATCTATTCAGTGCCAATACCAATACAATAAGGCAGGGAAGCCTTAGCCAGCGCCTACTAACTATCCAGCTGAGCCCTTGCTAGAGTCTTAATGTACTTAATCTCTGAGTGTCATGTAGTTAAATCTCAGAAAGTTTCTAAACATAGTTATGATCAGCTTTTAATTAAGACTTAGTCAAGACCTAGGTTGATTCCGTTATAATAGTGTCCAGTTAAGGTGTAGTTTAGGGCCACAGTGTCTCGAGAAGGACCAGTCTATATATGGTTTTGATAGTATTTGTTTTATTTTTAAATGTGTGTGTGTTTGAGGGTCAGTCCATATAAGGTTTTGATAATATTTGTTTTATTTTTAATTGTGTGTTTGTTTAAGGGTCAGTTCATATAAGGTTTTGATGATATTTGTTTTATTGTTAAGTATGTGTGTGTGTGTAGGTATGTGCACATGACAGCAGATATTCCCAGAGGCCAGAAAAAGGCATTTGGATCCCCTGTAGCTAAAGTTATAGATAGTTGTGAGCCATCTGATATGAAGGATAAGGAACCAAAATTGTGTCCTAAGAGCAAAAAGCAATCTTAAGCTCAAGCCTTACCTAAAGCCACTGACTTTATTATATCTTAGCTAAATTTGGACATTTTTTGCATACCTTATCTAGCCTTAGGGCTTAGTAGGGTTGTGGCTAAACCTAAAGCAGGTTTTTACACTACCCTGGCCTCAGATGGACTCTAATACTTTAGTAGGCCTGGGTCATGTCTAGAATTCAATTAGAGTTGCTTACCTCTTAACCAAGCTTAGGCTTTGATAAGTCTTAATAAAGCTAATCATTATTGTTAGTAAGTCTCCTATTAAGCACTACTCAAGCCTTATGCCTAATTCGGGCTGGCCAGATTCCAGCTAAGCCCTAGCTAAATCTAGTTTAGCTTTATTAATAGTCTAGTTGAGCTGTCATAAGGGTCCAATCCTAGTTCCAGTCACAGTATAACCAGATCCTCGCATTGTCATTAAGCATAGTTTAGTAGAAGTCAGAACTTAGATTTAGCTGTGTCTACATGAAACTTGGGATTTACACATGGCCTAAGACCTCCTTCTGATCTACTTAAAATCTAGTGAACTCAGTTAAGATATAGTCTGGTCCTAACCATACTTAAAATCTTCTCAGAGCAGAGTATCATTAGCTTTGTCTAGAACCTTAGCATTGTTAAGTCCTCTCAAAATCTTATTAAAGTATGGGCAATGCAGAAGTCCATGTAAGAGTGAGGTAGCTATGTAAAGAGCTCTTTAGAGTTCAGGTAAACCCTAGGTAGTTATAATTACTGGATTGCGCTTGGTTAAACTCAGGCTCTAAGACTAGGTTGGTCTTAGTAAGAGCCCCTTTATCTAAATTTAGTCAGTCTTTAATCAGTGTCTACATAAACCCTACTGGAGACTTAAGATAATGAAGTTTAAGGTGTAGAGTACTCAAACCCTAGCAAGGATGTTAATGTTGCTTAGTTGTGTTAGACGCTATTTAGGAGCCAGAAAGTGCCTCAGACTAGTTAATAGAGAATAAAATCTATTGAAGCATAGGCAGTGCCTCAACAGACCAAAGAATATCTAGCTAGGACCTAAGTCTAGTTTAGGTTTTAGATCACAGCTAAGCTCCGGCCAGGGTCTAAGCCTGGCTTAGTTATAGAGAGACTAGTTAAATTCTAAGCAAGAAGTAAGTCTGGTTGTGGTTTATTAATATCTTAGTTAAGGCATAGCTTGAGCTTCAGCCTAATTCAGATATAATGAAGTCGAATCTGGGTCTTGGCAGGGACTAAGCCTAGTTAAGAGTTAGTTAGAACACATTTAGGACCTAGCTAGGGCAAAAGCCTCACTAGTACTAGTTAGAGCTTAGTTCAAACCTTTCCAGGATCTAGCGCTACATTAGGATTCTGTTACAACCCAAGTCGTTTAGTTTGGCTTAAAATAGACATAAGCTCTTTTGAGTACATCAGGCAAATTTAGTTCTAGCGGGAACCCAAGCAAACTCTCTCCCAGTGAGTAAACCTATTAGGTGCTATTCATAGTGTAAGTAAAGTGTTACAAATTCAAAAATGTACTTTACTTCTCCTAAGAGTTTACTTAAAGCCTTATGAGTTCATAAATACAGTTTAGTTTTCTTTTTTAAAGATCTAGCTATCGTCTCTGACATTAATTCAGTGGCTAGCTCTTTGCCTTCCCCCCCCCCAACCGAGGGAGGAGCAGCCTTGCTAGGCCATAGAGGACGACATTGCAGCCGGTCCTGATGAGACCTGGTAGACTAGGGTCAGATGGAAGCGGAAGAGGACCTCTCCTATCAGTGAGATTGGGAGGGAATAAGGGAGAGGCTACAGCTGGGATACAAAGTAAATAAACTGAAATTAATATAAAAAAATAAAAATTAGAAATAAAAGTTTAAAAAGATCTATCAATCTATTATGTATTCAGTATTCTGATAGCATGCGTGCCTGTGTACCAGAAGAGGGCACTAGACTTCATTATTGATGGTTATGAGCTACTATATGGTTGGAAATTGAACTGAGAACCTCTGGAAAAAAAGCCAGTGTTCTTAACCTCTGAGCCATCTCAGAGGTTAGTTCTCTTAAGGGCTTATTTAAGATTATCTAGGGACTAAGCCTCATTGAGCTATAAGCAAATCTTGTTGAGTTTTATACTAGGCTTCATTTTAGTTACAAGTTAGAGCATAGTTAAAATATTGCCTGTTTCTGAGCATAACTCAGCCCTATTTCAATTAAGCACTAGTTCAGGTATAGTCAGGTATTAGTTAAGGCATAACCTGAATGTAGGGATTGCTAAGATATAATTACATTTATTTAAGTTATAGACAGGGCCTCGATATAATGACTTGTCAATTGGGGACCTACTTGGAACCTAGCTGATACTTAAGCCTAGTTTAAATATAATTGGAGCCAGTTATGACATAGGCAGGGATGAAGCTTAGTTTAGTCTAAGGTAGAGCCTAGTTAATTTCTAGTTTTAACTTAATTATGTCCTAGAAAGTCTTAGAAATGACACAGTGTTATTGAGTTTACTTTAGATTTCACCAGGGCATAAGTGTAGCTACACTGTAATTAAGCCTCGCTAACTTCTAGGCAGAAGTTCAGCATAGTTAAATGTTAGATTTTACTTAAAGCCTAATTAATAACTGGGCCCAGGTGAAGCCTGGCCAGAACTTTAGTTAAAGCCTACTGAGAGCCCAAATCTTGGATCAGGCCTAGTGATCTCAGTTAAGATCATGGCAGGAAGGCAGCTATGCTCACCACTATACTACTGATAACTGCCTCTGACATGAACTCAACTGCTTGCTCTTTGATCACTTTCCCCTGGCCATGTGGCCTCATCAGGCCACAGAGGAAGAGGATCCAGGCAGTCCTGATGAGACTTGATAAGCTATAGGGAAATGACAGGGGAGGAGAACTCCCTCTTTCAGTGGACTAGGGCAAGGTGATAGGGAGAAAGAGGGAGGGAGGGTGAGACTGGGAGGAGTTGAAGGAGGGGAATTCAATCAGGACATATAATGAATAAATTGCTAGAAAAATTTAAAAAACAAAATAAATAAATTTGAATAAAAAGAAGACCTTTGCAGAACATTTGTTTACTTAAGTACTAGTTAGCTTGGTTGAAATCATGTCAACTCCACGGAGGCACCGTCAAGATCCTAAACATACTTCTAAAGTAGTCACAGCATCTAGCAGGGAGTCAGCCCTGTTGAGATGCATCAGAGTCCTATGAGGGTATAGTCAAAGCTTCATTCTAGTTAAAAGCAAACTAGTTTGGTTTCAGACTGGGTTATATTATTTTTATGTATCAACTTTTGATGTGTTGAGTTTTGGGTAGCTTCAGATAAAGACAAAGTCTAGTTTAGTTCCTGTCCAGGCTGGCTGAAGGATTATTTAATGTACATGTAGCCAAATCCTAGTACTGTTTGCATCATTTGAGACTGGTTAAAGGCCAGAGGTTACATTTTAGACAAATTATTTATGACAGGGCCCACATGCATGACTACCGTGAAAATATAGTCAGAACAGAAGTCCTATGTAAATCTCTTTTTAAGGTACACCTAAATCTTAAGGTTGCTTCAAGATTATCCATCTTGATAAAGGCCTTACTAAGTTATGCTAAATTGTAACATTATTCTGGCCCAGTTAAAACCTTGACAGCCCAGTTAAAGCTTAGCCAGGGCTAAAGCCCACTGACTATCTCTGTAAGGATGAAGCTAAAATCTAATTAGAAACCCAGTTTATATTAAGCCTTGTCACAGTCTTGCTAAAATTTTAAAGACAATTTTAAAGGCGAGTTAAGCACATTAATGCCTAGTCAGGTCACTGAGGATCTGATCAGGCCATTGGTCAGGCCACTGAGGTATACTCAGGGCAGAGGAAGCGTCATCAGTTCAGTTAAGGTCCAAGCAGACTCAAGCTGAAACTTTGTCAGGGTTCAACTTAGGTCTAATCAGAACCAAAGATATTTAAAGCCCTAGCCAGGCCTATTCAAGTTTGACTAGGACGTAAACATACTTTAGGCTACTTGGAACCCACTTTAATCCCACCCAGGTCTCAGTCTCAGTGGAGATCTTGTGAAAACTTTGTTAGTCCCTGAGCAGGGCTAGCAATCTCCAGAAGGTGTCGTGGGAATCTTTCTGGAATGAGCACTGTGACAGCAATGAGAGGGGAAGGGAGGATCTGTCTTCACCAGTGAACCGAAGTCAGGGTCTTTCCAGAACTGCCTCCACGCCACGTCCAGTTTGTGTTCTCATTTTATACCCTAAAGCCACATGATGTGGTAAGCAAGTGATTGACAGTTTATTGAAGCTTATATGGTAGGACGCCTTTTGTTTCTAAAGGCATATTTTAAAGCTGGAAGGCTTAAGCTTTTGTGGCCATGTTGTTAAGGGCAACAACTCATCCCCCCACCCCCGCTATGTCTCCAGGTCTTTCTGTTCCAGGTGGCAAGTGAAATCATGCTTGACAATGAGAAGTACAAATAGTGCTTGAAAGAAATCTAATAATTGCTCTTTTCCGCCTGACTCTACTTCCTTGAAAACGTCTCTTTCCTCTACCCGTTCTTCTCTGCCAGTGTCAAATGCTTCTCACATGTCTGTGTAACAGAGGTTTCCAGGCCTTTATGGCTCAGTGATGTTTCATCTGAGTCTAGCAAGCACTTACCAGTTTGTATTTAGGTTGACACTACTGCTTTCAGTGTGAAGTTTCTATGCGAAACTCTTTGCTGTTCCACTATGGCCATCAGAGCTGATGTAGCAGTGGTTTAACTTCAGCCATTTGATTTCCTGTGATTTGGGAAGGGACTCAGAAGACAAATCTAGCCTACTTCAATAATTCTTGGAGTAGTTACTGTATACCTCCCTGAATTCTAGGGCACAAGAAAAAGATCCAGTCGTTCTGCTTTGATAGCATGGCTTTAGCTGCCAGAAGGTACTGAAGACTTGGCTTGCCTTTTCCTGTCTGTGCCATTTCTGCTACTTCTTGCAAGCTTACCAGAGGTGGCAGGCATTTCTATTAAAAAGTCTTCCTAAATAGAGCTGTATCTTCCACTATATCATCCTGAGGACAAAATAGTTGCCACCCCTGCAGAATGTAGCAGCGTTTGGATTATCTGCCAATTAGATTCATGCCAAGCATGAAGTATCCTTTTCTCTTCCTGCCAAGTAAATACCAGCTTCCCCTTCAGTGGTACATTTAAGAGGACAGTTTCCACTCTTCTTGTGTAGCAGTGGCAATGGGGAAAAGCTTTTAACATAGCCTGTTAGTGGCACAGTGGAAGAGACCATCAGGATTTCCTTTAGGTTAGAAATACTTACTTGTACTGAAATTTTCTCATTTGTGTTATCATGTGCCTGCAGAGAAGTGTTCGGTGTAATGTATCATATGCGAGGAAAGCAGGTTGGCTTGGAAAACAAAACAAACAAAAAAAAAAAAAACAAAAAAACAACTGATTCATTCCACTGGACAGCCTAGGTATTCATATTGTAGTATTTTTTTTCTTGGAGAGAATGTTGATGTGAATCGTCATTCTGGATATTCACTTGGCAGTTCTACATATAGGTCCATATACCATTTTAGGGTCCATATACCATTTTATTCCAATAGATAAGTGAACTATGTTATTAGGTTTTGAAGCACTGAGTAACGGTATGCACAGGGTATGTATCTGTCCTGACAAGGAATTTAGAAGACTTTTTCTGAAGGATTAGGGAGTTTGCAGGTGGAAACTACAGAAAGAGCAGCAAATCAGGCTCCAGTTTTTACCACATCCCAGCTATGCACCTTGATTTGTTTGGCGTATGTAGATTTTCTTAAATAAATATAGCCCCCAACCCCGTGTTAACCTATCGACCTCACAACAATCTGAAGATCTGTGATGTGAAATATGTTGGGTTTCTATTCCCTCCATTGTGCCATAAAAATCTTTGTCAGATAGGATGGTTGTATGTTCATGTATATGAATGTTTTTGAAGATATGGTTCTCAGAAGGAAGAAACTAAATCCCTGAGATGAGCTACTGAGCCGAGTTATGGAATAATTTCTGAAACCTCTAAAACCAGAAAGGTACATTTGGGGGTGCAGGTGGTTAAGTAGATTTTTAAGCAGAGAGGAAGACTGTATTCTCTTTGATTATTCCTGTTGGTGAAATTGATGAATGAGGTCTTTCTTGGTCAGCTGGCATTTGGAAAGGAAAAAAAAGGCCAGAAATTCAGGATTCAGTCCTGTACTTGTCATATGTATTCTTAAAGTTCAGAAAAAAAAAAAAAAAAAAAAAAACCAGGCTGGGATGGGAAGACACGTACCCTTTCCTCTTGTCTCTTAAACAAGCCACATAGGAATATTTGAAAGTCCGGACTAGTTTTGATGAATTTATGGTAGACAGATGGTAAGAGGCCTTCATTATCTAGAGAGTGCACCTCCATCTCCATTATATCTTCATCAAGTCTAAAGTTGTTATCTGAAGCTGTTTTTAGTTGTGAGATGAATCATACCCCTCTTCCTTTCTTTCCAGTTTTTGCTAAGCCTACCGCAATCTTCTCCGTCACCTTCCAGGAGTCACTAGTAGTGGCTAGGAAGTACGACACATTCCTGGATCCTGGAATTCCTCTAGCATAGTCAAGCAGCTAGTATTTATAAGGCTCTTCCTATAAAGGGGGAGCCATTCTAAATTCTCTCATGAAATAACTTATGCAAATTTCCTGTCATCTTTATTCTACAGGTAAGAAAATTAAGGCAAATGTAGCTTAGAGAAACATTTCATTTACTAAAGTTAGGATGAAAATGTAAGTCTGAAAGAGACTATTTTTTTTTCCATCAAAATCCCATACAACTTTTCAGTTTCCATTTCAGAAAGCTGAGGGAGGAATTAGGAACAGAACCACTTTTTCTTATCATGCTCAGTTCTATTTTTATTTTCCTCATTTTCGGCCTTTTTTTCTGCCCTCGGTACTATTTGAAGGCCCAAACCATTTCTGGAAGTATTATATCTTCTTCCTAGGCTTTCTGAAGACTCCTGTAGCAGCTAAGCATCTGCTTCTGTTTTCCCAAGCCAAGACAGGGTAGCTGACCCCATGGTTGAAAAGTGTTCTGAAAAACATTGTGTCTGTATAAGAAAATATCTAAAAGATATTTTCAAATTATTTTTCCCTGCAGTGACTATGTTGTTTTTCTGGAGGGTGAGCAAGAGTCTAAGATCATCTCTACAGCAATGAACAAACTAGAAAGAGGAAAGAAGTTCAGAAGAACATGCTTTAAATCGACTATGATGGCATATCCCTACTCCACCTTATTTTGTTTTCTGTCTTGAATTTTCTCTCTATTTGTCTATGTATCTCTACACACACACACACACACACACACACACACACACACACACACATACACACACACACACACACACACACACACATACACATACACACATATTTAAGACAAGGCATGTTCAGCTCTCCAACGGCACAGTTCTTTCCCTTTTTCTTAATAAATTAAAAGTGATTCATGAATGCTTCAAATGTCAGGTCCTATAACAGATAAGTGCCTTATTGCATGCAGTTGTTTATAAAGGCAACAATTTCTAAATTTAAAAATTAGGCATAAGGGAAAAATAAGTATAAAGGTAAATTCTGTTTATTACTTTCATTATATCTCCCCAGGGAGATACTGTATCAAAATGATGGAGTAGGTCTTCTTGATGTTTTTCTGGATGTGGGGAGGGCAAAGAGAAGTTATATGTGTTCAGAAGTATTTTTTAAAATAATTCTTATTAATTTTTTGATAGTTTCAGAGAATGTACTTTGAATGTATTCACCCTCCCAGCTGCTTCCCTACCCACACTCAAGAGCCTCTTATTCTTTCCCACCCAACTTTGAGGTTATTTATTTACTTGTGCTGCCATAAGACCTTCACAGACCTCAGACAAAATCCCAGCCCAGAGGGAAGGGAGATGCAATCCCACCACCAGCTGAGGAACCATCAACATAAATGCTGTTTGTTTAAGAATTGAAACGAAATGCTTGTATTCAGTGGCACTGCAGCACTTAGAAAAAGGGAGAACACACACATACACACACACACACACACACACACACATGCAAAGCCTGTTTGTGAATACAGAACTGGCATCGGTGACTCCCCAAAGGCATATTTGAATTATTCCCATGTAACGACCTCTGTTCCCCTGGGATATGAAGTGATTTACTTTGCCTACAGCAGGGAAGGTTCTCAACTCTAAACCCAGACCCAGCAGATTTCAGTTCTTTGTTTTTTTTTTTTGTTTGTTTGTTTTTGTTTTTTTTTCCCCCCCCCCCCCCCACTGGTAGATATTTATGCCCAGCTTTTCAGATGGAAGAAGTCCCAAATAGCAGGCAAAGACTTTCAGTTACAAGGAAGTGGTGGCTTTTCATTAGTCATGTCAAAAAAAGTGAGACAGAGATGCAAAGATTCAAGTTATCAGTTAGGTGGCATTGCCTTTACTCTGGCTATCTTTTTTTTTTTTAGCTACTTATAGAGGCAGCTCAGTTAAAAACAGTCTGATGATCAGGACCTCTTGCCTTTTGGATATGAAGTAGCGATCTACACCAGGCAATGAACCCTTCTCTGAATAGTTAAGCTTCATTTCCTTCGCATTAATGACAGGCTGGTCAAACAGTGCTGTCAGCACTAATAGTTCTAAACTTTGTTTAAATGAAATGATGGGAGGTATGCTATATTGTTACAGTCTGGCTTCTTTTGACATTTGTTTTATATGTGTTCCGGTAGATAGTGACACTCTGATTTGGTTATGTACTGAGTAGTGAAACTACAGGTTCATGAGACAGAGGTAGACTTAGCTTTAGTCTATACTGTCCGGTAGTTTTTCAAAGTAATGGTACAAGCCAACACATTCACCTGCAACTCTGTATAAGTTCCAGTGACCCCATTGTTCTGTGCTTCTGATGATTGGTCCTTTCGACGTATCTATTCTTGTGGGACTTGCTATATCTCTGCATGGACTGAATTTCCATTTCTCTGATGAGTAATAGTGACAAATGCTTAACTGTGTACTGATGGATCATGTAAATATCCTCTTCTATGAAGTAGTAATTTATTTTGTTTTTGTTTTGATATTTACATTGTCTTACATTAATTGATTTGTAGGGGTTAAAAATATATGCCCAGAGTAGGTATAAACGTTCTATTGGGAATGCTCTCTGACTCTTTTCCTACCTTATAATTGACCTTTTTACTCTCTTAAGGTATCTTTTGATAGATGAGTGCTCTTAGCTAATTTGGAGTATATGTGATAAATTCTTGCTTTCCTAAGATCACGAAAGTTTTTTTTTTTCTTATGGTTTGAGCTACATATTTATTTCATCTTTCAGGTTTAAGTCAATTTCAAACTAGTTTTTAGCATTTGATGTATGACCATGGTCATGGTTTCTTTGGTTTTTCTGTCCATGTATCAGTACTATGTGATCTTAACCTCTGTAGCCATAAGTTCAGCCTTGATATTTTTATTTTTTATTTATTTTTTTAATTTAATTTTTATTAACATGTAGTGTACATAGATAGATGTATAGCATAATACTTCTGTATGTGTATACAACATAATATTTCTGTATGCACATAAACATGCACTGATAACTTTTTTTTTCTTTTCTTTGGTTTTTTGAGACAGGGTTTCTCTTTGTAGCTCTGACTGTCCCGGAATTCACTCTGTAGACTAGCCTGGCCTCAAACTCACAGAGTTCTGCTTGCCTCTCCCTCCTGAGTGCTGGGATTAGAGGCATAAGTTATCATTGCTGGACTGACATGCACTAATGGAAATAGGGTAATTAACATGACTTTTTTAGGATTTGTCTTTTCTTCAAAATTGGAACATTTGAGTTACTCTGATCTAGTTAATCAGAAAATATGCAGCTTATTGTAATGAACCTACTCTGCCATAGAAATCCAGAACATACATATTCCTTCAGTCTAGCTTTGTTTTGATTGCCATTATCTAACCTCCTTTTATGCCCCTTCCCTGTGACCATTCCCAGTTTCCTTCCTGTTTTTGTTTGTTGTTTGAGACAGGTTTTCTCTGTGTAGCCTTGCCCTTTGTAGACCACCTGGCCTCGAACTCACAGTGATCTACCTACATTTGCCTCCCAAAGTGCTGGGATTAAATGCATGTGCTACCATGCCCAGCTAGTGTTATACATTCTATTGACAATTTTTAGCTTCCACATAGGAGAAAAAAATGTGCAATGTTTTCCTTTCTGTGTTTAAGGCTTGATATCTGGTAGTATACATTTCCCAATGTTGTTCCTTAAGAGGTCTGTCTCTTTATATGTTGTAGAATAAATTTGGCTATATTGTATGTCTAATATCCACTTATGAGTGAGTATATACCATGTGTGTCTGAGAAACCTCACTCAGGATGATCTTTTCTAGTTCCCACCATTTCCCTGCAAATTTCATGATTTCCTTGTT
This sequence comes from Psammomys obesus, assembly GCF_907164565.1. Lineage (NCBI taxonomy): Eukaryota > Metazoa > Chordata > Mammalia > Rodentia > Muridae > Psammomys > Psammomys obesus. The sequence goes on along the minus strand of NW_026589137.1, from coordinate 8,731,181 downwards.
TTTAATTGCTGAGTAGTATTCCATTGTGTAAATGTACCACAATTTCTGTATCCATTCTCCAATTGAGGGACATCTGGGTTGTTTCCAGCTTCTGGTTATTATGAATAAACATACTAAAATCTCTAGTCCTAAAGAAGCTAAACAACAAGACCCTAGGGAAGATGCTCAGTCCTCATTCAGAAGAGCAAACAGGATAGAAATGGGAAGTGGGAGAAGACAGGGAACAGGACAGGAGCCTACGACAGAAGGCCTCTGAAAGATTCTACCTAGCAGGATATCAAAGCAGATGCTGAGACTCATAGCCAAACTTTGGGCAGAGTGCAGGGAATCTTAAGCAAGAAAGGGAAAATAGAAAGACCTGGAGGGGACAGGAGCTCCACAAGGAGAGCAACAGAGCCAAATAATTTGAACCCAGTAGGGTCTGCAGAGATCAATGAACCAATGAAGGACCATGAATGGAGAGGACCTAGTCCTCCTGCTCAGATGTAGCCCATAGGGAGCTCAGTCTCTATGTGGGTTTTTAGTAAGGGGAGCAGGGGCTGTCTCTGACATGGACTCAGTGGCTGACTCTTTGATCACCTCCCTCCTGGAAGGTGCAACCTTGCCAGGCTACAGAAGAAGGTGATGCAGACAGCCTTGATGAGACCTGATAGGTTAGAGTCAAATAGAAAGGGAGAGGGACCTCCCTTATCAGTGGACTAGGGGAGGAGCATAGGGGGAGAAGAGGGAGGGAGGGACGGACTGGGAGGAGATGAGGGAGGGGGCTACATCTGGCATACAAAGTGAATAAATCATAATAAATAAATAAATAAATAAATAAATAAATAAATAAATAAATAAATAAATAAATACATACAAATAAATAATTTTGGCTAAAGTGTCCTTCAAAAGTAGTATTGAGTTTATTGATTCCTCTATTTCCCTCTGTCTTCAAAATTTAGTTTACATTTTGAGAAAGAGGCTTGCAGTGTGTTTGTGGCACTACCCATCTCTGTTGTGAGAATTTCCTGCCCAGGGGCCAGCCTAGACCTCGACTAATTTCAGGTAAGAAAAACTAGCCTTGCATACCTCAAGCTTCCATTATGCTAATCATCTGAAATTACCAACAGCTATGCTGACATTCCCATTCCTTGGTAGAGAATTTTTGCCTTTGGACCATGCTTTGTCTTTCAACTTGTGCCCAGATTAGCAAATGCCACAAAAAGAAAATGCTTGCTCCTGCCAGCTCACATTAGGGATGTCTCTTTGCATTTTATACTTGTCTCCACCTCTTTCTGATATCCTTACACCTACTAATTTTGTATTTTTTCTTGTTTCTTTTCTCTCTCTTTCTGGGTTATTTTCTGTTGTCGTAGGATCACTTGCAGCCTATTGAAAGCAGAACTCCTGAAATCATTTTCTAGGCACAGCCACAACTCTTTTCTCCAACTTAGCTCTATCACAGGTGAGTAGCTTTCAATAAGTTAGAAAAATTTCAGCATGTCAGATGTGGAGAGTTTCACATATCCCTAAAACAATTGAGAGTGGTGTGGGCTACATAGGAGATTGGTCCACTTCTCTCCATCAGAATTCACCCAGTTTCTAGGGACATCAAATGAAAGGAATATTCTCAGTTCTGTTCCTGTTTAGGAGAATAAGATGTCAGAGATGTCTTTGGAGGTTAGTCCTAAGATGACTTCTCTTCCACACCATGTGGCTAGCCATAAGTAAGATAGTTAATACCTAATAATTCTCAGTTTTCCTAATCATAACTTCAAATAGTTATTTTATTTTTGAGGGTTGGCTACACTAAAGGCAAAATTAGTTTCTTTGTGCTTTATATGTAATAGGCCTTCTTCCTTCCAAAAATTTTAGAATTTATTGCAATATTATAGGCATTGCATCTCATGTGACATAATATTTTCAGGTAGGGGATTAATTGTTTGGTTACTTAAGGAAGGGCGTCATACAGTGAAATGAACAAGTTTTAACACCAGCAATCAATGAAATTCAGCAATTTCATATTCTCACATAACCCTAAACTCTGTAAAATATAACCATTAATGCCACTCTAGATAGTTCACTTTTGCCTCTCTTAATTACTTTTCACTTCCCTAGACACAATTATTCTCTTATTTTTTGTGCCATAGATTTTCTAGAATTGTGTATGAATTATTGTATACTCTATTGTATCTAGCTTCTTCATTAAGTATGATATTTTAAAATCAATTCATGTCTCTGTTAGCAGTGAATTTGTTTTATGTTTATGGTTAGTATCCTAAAATCCCCAAATATTAACAAGTTCTGTAGCACCACTGGCCTCATACAATAATTGGTCACTACCAAAATCAAATTAACATCCTCATTTCTCATCTAAATCAACTAAGTAACCATTGCCAGTTTCACAGGCTTCATTATCACCATAAGACCATTTGCTATAGGTTTTTATTAATATTTTGTCTATTGAGAAGACCACTGAGATGTGGAATCAATGTTAGTTCCTCTAATAGTTGTTAGAGTTGTTGATTGTGTAGCCTAATTAAAAAGAATAAATGAACAACTTTTACAATTGATTGTGCCACAACATCTGTCTCTAGGATGCAGAACAACTGGAAACTTTAATGAATTAATAATTAAAAACACCATAGCATTTAGCAGTTTATATATAACTAGCAATGGGTCAAAGATGCTAACAGAAACAGTTAAAGACTGAGTGATGGTACAAGCCTTCTTAATGGAGAGGTTCAGGAGAAATATGCAAAGTACCTATACTCATTTTATTCTGAAATCCCTGAGCAAACATAAATATCATGGGAAATCCAAAGGAAAAGAGAGGCAATAGATCCTCATTAGGTTGTAATAAGGAATAACAGTGGCTAGAGATCTCCCTTAACATCATGGTCTATTCTTGGTAACTGTATCCTGTAGCTATAACCTTCCGTATGGATAAAGGAACAAGGATACTGATCTTTTTCTTTTTCCATTATTAGATCTGATTTGCTGTTTCGTCTTGGAAGTGACAATCTGGTGGTGATTACAGCAGACATTCTGTGAGAGGTTATCTAACATCCACAGAAAGTTTTGTAGTTCCACTAGGCTCATTCTACACTTGATCACCATCATAATCACACCACCTGTCTCATTTCTCATCTAAGCCAACAGAGAGACTGTTGATCAGCTCCACAAGATCCACATTTATCAATAATTTATTTGTTTTGAGCAGTATTTGATCTCTTGGGAAGAAGGTTGAGTCATGGAGTCCGTGTCAATCCCTTCACTAGTTGCAGGACTTATTGACTGTGTAGCCCAGTTAATAAGGATAGCAGAGGAGCTGTTGCAGTTTATCTCACAGGAACAAGCTCCCTCTGTCCAGCAGAATGTTAGAGCAGAAGAGGCGGAAGCAGTCGCCCCTCCTCCTGGGGAAGATTTCCTACCAGATCTTGCTGATCTTTCTGATTTAGAATCAATACTGTCAGTCAGAGAAGATGAAGACCTAATCCTTGATATGGATGAAACTATGATCGATATGAACAGCATATATGAGGATATACTCCTTGAAATAAGTGATGATACAGAAAGTGAGTAAGATCCAGCATGTGAAAACCACCATTTTTCTTTCTCAAATATTTTCTATTTTCTAGGATTCAGCAATAATTGTTTTAGTCTAGTTTTGCTTATTTTCATTATTAAAAACTTTTAGAGTAGATAAGCCTTGATTTCTTTTTTGGCAAAACCATATTTTTTCTAGAGTTTTACTTAAAAAGACTGGCTTTAGTTAATGTAGTTAAATGTGGCCTTACTCATATTATGAAGATTTTTCAAGATAAGATCAAATAGCAGCAAAGAAAAGAACCTCCCTAAGAATAGAGTGTCAAACTGATGAACTCTACCACATGCTGATACCCAATGTCACTGCTCTGTAATAAATGGAAATTCTAAGGGTCGTATTCCCCAGTATGTTATTACAGTGAATATTTTCAATATTTACAACATTGGGGCATTACATCTTAAAGACAGAGATTCTTACGGCAGAGTAAAGTAAATAATTGTGAAATTGCAGCATCTACCATGCAATAGAGATGTACAGAAAAGTTTTCCAGGTTTACTGGGACCAAATCTTTGAGAATTCTGGAACAAGATGTTTCAGTGAAAGACTGCTCACACAAATGCTGATGCATGCTGCAAAACTTTTGCAATATTGTCCTCTGATGGAAAAGGAAGGCTGTAACAAAAACCAAGGAAAGAGGTTCTAGAATGACAAGACAGGGCTCTACAAAGACTTTATCAATGGGAAATGAAGCACTTAAGTCATCAACCTGGAGATGATGGTCAACATTGGGAACTGGGCTGTGCATATCTTCTTGTGCATAACTGAGTTTAAGCAAAATTGTTATGGGTCTTCATGAAGTATGACTGTTACAACCTTAACCAGCAATATTTGTTATTAGGATGTAGATTGGTATTGAGGCACAATAATCTTCCACATGTGCAAGAAATTCACTGATTAGACCAAGCTATACCATCCAATCCCTTGACTTCTCTGGACAAACATTATGGCCTTCTTACCAACTTATGTAGATTCCTAAAACACATCATAGTTAAAAAGATTACTATTAATCTTAGTACAAATGGTCTCAGAGCTCACCAACATGATAGATACATGACAAAATACAAATAGAACACTTGAAAATTGTGTGTAAATGTAATTCCTATGGCTAATTACACATTATAGTAGGCAGTGTACTGTAAGACAATTGTTATGATAGCTTTAAAAAGCAAATTGAATCCTATTTTCCCAATATAGAAAAGATTCAAAGTATGCAAGTACAGACAAAGCAGCAAATAGCCGATGCGCTGAAAATTAACCTAAACCAATTGGAGAAAGAAAAAAAATAGTTTATTTTCCAAGCAAGTAAGAAATGTTAATGAATATTAATTATTATAACTAGCAAAACAGTTAAGATTATCTCCACATTCAATTTAACATTTACCAAAAATAATAACAATAAAACTATGTGAAAGCTAAAAAGCATGATCTAGATTGACACTTTAAGTAAGGGCTTAGGAACAACTATGCAAAATGCATACTGCCACCATGGAAATTTGAACTGTAGAAAATGGGGTATAATATTCTGTCAAAATAAAACTAAAATTATAAACAATTGAACAAAAGCAGGAATGATATTCAGAGAGAAGCTACCTGTCTATTATAAATTCTATTTGGTGAGGGATTTACATGAGAAAGAACAAATGACGCTCTGCAATCATGATAGACACACTAAACGATAGAAAGTAATCCAAGTAGAACTCTAAAATATGGGTTTTATGATTATTCCATAATAAATTAGTAAGATTTTGTTAAAACTGTTAGTGTTTTAGATAGCATAGACTACCAATTAACTCAAACAGATTATAACAAGAGAAACCTGAAAGTCCATTCTAGAATTTTCAACAAGACCAAGCCTTAGGCAAGACTGAACAGTAAAGGACAGTGTTATTCTTTTTTAAAAATTTATTTATTTTTTATTAATTTCAGTTTATTCACTTTGTATCCCAACTGTAGCCCCTCCCTCATCCACTCCCACTCTCACTCTCCATCCCTCTTCTCCTCCCATGCCACTCCCCCAGTCCACTGATAGCTGAGATCCTCCTCCCCTTTCATCTGTCCCTAGCTCAGGTCTCATCAGGACTGGCTGCATTGTCTGTGGCCTGGTAAAGGCTGTTCCCTCCTTTCTGGAGGTATCCCCATCCCTGATCTTAAGCTGTACTATAAAGCAACTGCATGGTACTGGCATAGAAACAGGCTGGTGGGTCAATGGAATCGAATAGAAGACTCAGAAACAAACCCACAAACTTATGGACACCTGATTTTTGACAAAGAAGACAAAACCACACAATGGTGAAAAGATATCATCTTCAACCAATGGTGATGGTCTAACTGGATACATACATGTAGAAAAATGCAAATAGATCCATAGTTATCACCTTGCACAAAACTAAAGTCCAAATGGATCAAAGACTTCAATATAAAACCAGACACACTAAACCTGTTAGAAGAAAAAGTGGGGAAGAGCCTTGAACTCATTGGCACAAGAGACAACTTCCTGAACAGAACACCAGCATCACAGGCTCCAGGATCAACAATCAATAAATGGGACCTCATGAAACTGAAAAGCTTCTGTAAAGCAAAGGACAGTGTTATTCTTCAACGTCAGAACAAGAAGATGCTGCAAGCGCATAATATGTGGGTCTGCTTAGCCTCTTGCATTTCACTATTTGCCTTGATTGTATAATTATATGCAAGTGTTAAGAAGTGTTAAGATGTAACTTTTTCAAGAAATGGACTGTTGAATCAAGTGTGCTTGCTCTATGGAACGGGATTAGAAGTGGAGTTAAAAGTGATAAGCAACAAGCTTAACAGTAAGAAAACACTTAAGAATAAGAGCTAGTGGGGAAGGTATTTTTAGTAGAAAGAACATTTTAAATTGCTAAGTGTTGACACAGTTGTATGAGATACGGTTACTTCCTAGGTGAGTTAGTTCATCTGTGTCTTATGAAAATTATCCAACCCTAAGGTATTGATAGAAGTAGCTAGTTGGTAATTGACATAGATTAAGTAGATAGAGAGTTAAATTCAAAGCAGAAATACTAATAATATGTTTATTGGATGTCACTTGTGTGAGATGTTGAATCTCCTCCAGGAGAATGGAGTGAGAGGCTAGCCCATTATTCAAGTATCTTCTTTTGGAAAGGGGGGTCTTTAGGTTAATGTCAAGGTCAGATTTTGTATGGCATAGAGAAATAGAGAAGGAACAAGGCTCTATATTCTGAGACAAACTTAAAGGTGTTAAATCAAGAGACATAGACTGGCAGATGGCACTAAAGTAGGTAGTACAAATGTTTGTGCTTTAGCTGAAGCGGCTGAACTGCATCCCTGCATCCTTACATATAATGATTTCTTCAAGTTATTAGGTTATAATCACTTATGATCTTCATTGACTATTGTTCCCAACTTCTTAATTGCTTTTTAAAGAGATTTTGACTAATAAACTTTGATTTACAAACTAAACAACTTATAGTCACCTTCAATTACCTACAAGTAAATTTATAGGCTACCAAACTGCCAGAAAAGTACTCTGTTCAGCAGAAGGTCATGGAGTAGAACCAATAAGAATGTTGCACCAAGAGCCTAATTGTCTACTGTCTTGTCAAATGGTCTGAGAAGTCTATGAACATCTATAAAATGACGATCACATCTTTGCTGCTTACTTTTAATGGTACAAAGGAACAAATGAAATAATACAATTTTAATTCTTTGGTGCGTCTGACAATGGGCTAGAATACATGAAATTGTGACATTTCAGAAGTCATTCCATAACAACAAATGTCAGTATGAAAATGCCTGAAGGTTGAATTGACATGTAAGGACTATTCAATAGTTTGCACCTGTTTCGAGGAGAAAACAACCTCCCCATTCTATTTTTAATGTAAAAATTATAATTTGGAATTGGTTTCTGTTTAATTCTTTAGAGCATAGCTTTTCACCAAATCAAATTCTTTTGAAGAGCCTATTTGAATCCTCGCAGGAATACTTAAGAGGAAAACTACAGTGAAAAAGCCCTTTAGAGAATAGTGAATTAGCTTCCACTTTAAGCTAAGATTTTGACCCTGAGGGCAATGCTCTACTAGCTTCTTCCTCTGCTGTTTCAAAACACCCGATATCAATATCTTAAGGGAGAAAAATTTTATATTGGCTTATGGTTTCTGAGGATGGCTGTTAACCAGAATAAGAAAGGCATGATGATAATAGCAGCTCTGTCTATGCTGTTGTGTACTCACATGCCTGGGGACGAGGAAGCAGTGGTCATGGCAAGATGAGTGGTAAATATAACTAAGGCCTGCTCCTAGAGACCTATGTTTGATACCCAGGTCCCATTATCTAAAGGCTATAAACCCTTTCAAATAATCCCACAAACTGGGGTCGAAGGACCCAAAACAGGATCCTGTAGGGCACAATTCACCTTCAAGTCTTAGCATTCTCTGTCTCACATAGGCTCATAGGTTTTTTACCATGTAAACTACATTAACTCCAATGGTCCCCTAAGTTTTGACAGTAGTAACATTGTTCAATAATTCAAGCTCAGAATCTGTTTTCATTTTCAAGATAGTCCTCCATGATCTTGTATCAAATAAAATAAAAATACAGAGATTCATACTTAAATGAAATGCTGTCTCATCTGCATTCCGCAAAAGGAGAAGTGTGGTTATAGCAATAAAAGTTTGGAATTGTAGTTACAGGCATTCACCACCATGACCAGCTGACTGCTTATACAGTCTTTCCTTTTTGAGTGCTTCTCCCATTCTCTTGTATAAGTTGTTTCTCTTTCATCAATACCTTTGATATCTGCTGTTTTCCCCCATTCCTTCATCAGCCTTCTTCAGGGTCTTAAGCTCATTGGGAAAACTATCTTTTAAGAACATCTCCAACTTTTTGATGGGTTCTTGACAGATCATGCCATAGGACCCACTTAAACTCATAATTAGAATGGGGAGGTGGCTCATCTTATAGGAGCACTTACTGTGTGAATAGAAGGACATGAGTTCAAATCCCCCCAGCCCATGTAAGAAGCTGGGCACCATAACTCCAGTGCTATGTGTAGAGGGTAGGATATGACAGGCAGGATTACTAGAAGTTTCTTGGCCACCAGCCTTGCTTGAGGTTCAACAGAAGACCCTATCTCAAAAGAATAAAGCAGATACTCATAGAGTAGAACACTCCTTGTCTTCTCTGATCCCTGAGTATATGAGTGGGTGACTATGCCTATACACACAGGAGCATATACATTATATGTCATACACATGAGTGTGCACAAACTCAGACACTCAGATGCACACATAGAAATGCTATTAAATGTGTAGAAGAGAAAGGAACAATAACAAGGTGCAAAAATAAAAAAATAAGGAACTACTGAGCCAGAAGTGGTGGGTTATGACTGTGAACTCAGTACTTAGGTGTCTAAGGCCAGCCAGAACAACTCCACAAATGCACGTGGATGTGCAACAGCCCCCCCATTTCCCTCTGCCACCACTACCAAATTTAAGGAAAAGGAAACAGATATAAGAATCACAAATAAAAATTAGTAAGTTTCTCTCCTCAGTTTGTTAACACACATAAACTATATGCCTTTATCTTAAATTTTTTGAATGATTTGTATTTTTTTCTGTGTGGGGGTGTTTTTCCTGCATGTATGAATGTGCACCACACATGGGCCTGGATGCCACAGAGGTCAGAAGAGAGAATTGGAGCTCCTAGAACTGTAGTTATGTAGTATGGGTCACCATGTGGGCACTGGGAACCAAACCTGGGTTCTCTGTAAGAGCTGTAAGTGTGTTTAGCCATCTCTCCAGCCCCAATGAATTTGAGGGGTTTGTTCATTATGCAAATGTTAAACTCACTTGTCACAAATAATATAGTGAAATAGAGTTAGATTTCATTTATTTTTGTCCCAAATAGAAATTAGCTGCATATACAGAGAGGTTTGTAACGGTAAAATAATCAGTGATCAAGTGGATTCATATTATAGCATAATATAAAAATCTTTATAAATTTTATGTATCCAAATACACTAAAGTTAAATCTCCAGAACATCTCCAAACAAAGAGGACTGGTGTTTATCTTTTGTATTCCAAACACTGAGAACAGTACTTGACAAGTATTTCTTGAATGATAAAATGCTTTTCCCTTCAAGGTACCCTTTTGGTGACAAAAGAAATATACAGAGGCTGTCTGCATCTCTGCTGAAAGGATCTAACTGTTTTTGAGGTCTATCCAACCACATACATGTTTGAAGTCTTAAGTGGTAGTAAAATACTGAGTCTTGCTTTGATGCAGTGGAAAATGAGAGCTTTAAGCTCTCATGAAACAGATGATCTCAGCTTACCTCTTTCTGGTGATATTTGATTGCCACCTTCAGCTTGGCCAGGTCATGGTACTTCTGTGGGTCAAGTTCTTCACTGTGGTCATCTCGATGGTTGAGGATGATCTCCAGCTCTCGGGAGCTTCGAGCTTGGTCTAGCAGGTCCTTGGCAAAGAGCTTACATTGCTGGGAGAGCTCTTCATACTCAGCCTTGAACTCATTTTCCACCTTGCTTAGCTCCTTGAGTTCCCAACCCAGCCTGAAGGCAGTGAGGATGGGGTCCTCACTTGATAAGGCAATGAGTGAGGGGCTTGCCAGAGCCTTGTAGATGTTCAGTCGGGACCTTGAATGACGCAGGCTGTCCACCTCTGAACTGGACACACACTCCACACAGTTGCAGCGGATCTGGTGGGGCCGAGGGATAGTGACCCTCTTTTGGACAAGCAGTTTGATTATTTCATAGTTGTTGGTGTGGGCAGCTAACATGATGGGAGTGATATCTGGTGTGAACTCAGAAAACTGTGTGTCCATCATCAGAGTGGGAACCTACACACAAGAAATGAGAAACACAGAGAGGCAGGGTTATAGTTTAGGAGCATGAAGGAGCATCTATTGGTAATTCAGAAACTGAATTTTTCATTCTTTTGTGGCTTCTTATCCAAGAAGTTCATGTTTGTAGATTGCTGTGTTCTGGGCACTTTTTAAAACACTTTACTCATATTTAGTTATTTAATATTAACAATGACCCTGGTTGGTAAATAGTCTTTCCATGGGACAAAGCTGAGAGAGGCTAATGGACACCCCTAAGATCATGCAGTTTTCAGTAGTAGAGCCAAAATTCAAACCAGGTAGTGCAACTGTTGAGCTCAGCTCTAAAATTTATGTTACCACAATGTGTCTAGTTCTATATAACAGAACAGGGGGACAAAGAAGTAGAGGATGTTGTTCCTGGCTTTCTGGACCTGAGTTTAGCAGATCTTAAAGTCTGTAACAGTTCATGGTATTATATGTGTAGCTTTAATTGAAATGTTGAGACTTCTGAAATATTGATTTGAAAGACCAAAGACAAGGAATCACTTTGAAGACCATGCAACTAAATAAACTAAATAATGGCAAAAAGAAAAGACTATCACAAATGGTATTGACTTCCTGTGCATTTAAGGCTTTAGAGGAATAAAGGGCAGAGATGATTAATTCAATTTCTTCTATGTCCAGGAAGGTAGGAAGAATTAGGTATTGTCAGAAAAAAGAAATCCTATAAATGAGGAATTTGAGGCTTGGGAAGGCATTGTTAATGACAAAAAGATCTTTGATAAAACTAGTGTTTGGTGGAATGTGCAGAGTTCTTTATGTAGCTGGGAGTGCACCAAGAGAAATACATAAAACCTGATCAATGAATTAAAACATTCTTCCAACTTGAAAATATCTCCTTGGGGGCTTAGTCTGTATTTGGGTAATAAAGAAACCAAGAGGATCTGGGGTCACAACTGAGTTAGTGGGGTACTTGTCTAGCATGCACAAAACCTTGGTTTCAATTGCTAGAACCTGGACATGGTGGTGATTTCCTGCAATCTTAGCACCTTAGAGGCAGGAACATCAGAAGTTCCAGAACATCACACACACACACCAACACAGACATAGACACACACACACACACACACACACACACACACACACACACACACACTCATTAAAGGACACTAAGGATACAGGAGATTCTGGATCAAAGTGAAAATAAAAAGAGAAGTAGGGGAACTCATTATCCTCATGTAAGAACTAAAAGATGGAGGAGGACTGGGGCAGTGAAGGGAAGCTTTTCAGAAGGAAAATCTGGGTATGTGAAGCATGGGTACCATTCCAGCAAACGAGGATATACTGATTTTATTATATTTGAGGAAAAGAAGAGCAGTCTCAAAGCTCATGTTTGTTGGGGAGAAAAGAACAGGGACAGGTGGGATTCACACAAAATAGAAGAATATTGTTTTAATCTATCCTTTTTATTTTTTAAACAATAACAATCTACAGTTACTCATGACCTTACAAAAGCACGAATCCTGTTTGTCATCATTTTTGCCTCCATTTCACTTTGTATAAGGCACTTCAAAATAGGGGAGTGGTCAGAAAAGTGGCAGTGGTATGGGTGAAGGAGGTGACTGGGGGAAAGAAGACTGTAAAAAACCTGCTTCACTCACTGAGTAACTGCATCGGCCTCTGGAAGTTATGGGTCATCAGTTGCTAGGACAGAATAGGGAGTAAACCTTGTAAAACATTGAGAAAGAGGAGCTACAAACAAAACAGTGGGAAGTGAACTACTCTATTCATAAAATAAATTGGACATACGGAAGAATAATCTCAGAGATTAATATAAGGCTACAGGCTCAGGAAGAAATAGGTCTGAGTGGGCCTGGAAATGAACATAAACACAACTGGCATAAAGCCATGGAGTGGGGAGAGATAGAAAATGATCAAGTTGTCATAGTCTGCCCAGGAATAGAAGAGCTCAGATCTGGAAAATCTATTTTTTTTTCTATAGGTAGTGACAGTTTTCAATCTTTGTCCTTATCTAAAATGGTTAGGGGAAGGTAAAGTGGGTGACACCCTGTTGGACACTGTTTTCTGGGTGAAGGTGGAGGAATGGCCTGCTTTCTAACATGCCACTTAACTAGTAATCCCACCCCCTCCTTCCTTGCTCTTTTTACTTTTCTTCTTATTTTCCTTTCTTATCTTCTTGTCACTGCTGACACAAGACACAAAGCAGTGCCCATGATTATTTAGCCATAGCCCTGAGAGGAGGCGGTCTATGCTTGAAATACAAAAAGTTTCCTGGAGCTATTTGATTACAATAATAAGCATTCTGACCCTCTGCTTGGTTTTCTTGTGACTTGAGACCAGGGAAGAAAACTTTCCCAAAGAGGGTAGCAGGCAGTGACCACATCTTCTACACAACTGCCTGCTCAAATATTGTAGGCTCCAGGTTATATGCAGGATAGCTACTTTTCTGCTACTGTTTTACGCTGTTCTCTATCTTACAATAAGCTTCTTTGCTTCCCTATGATGAGTAAGGTTAATTGTCAATCTGATGGAATCTAGGATCAACTGGAAGATGGGCCTTTAGGCATAACAGAATAATAAATCATCTAATTAAAAATAGACAACTTAAACTAATAGGCAGTTCGCAGAAGAAGTACAAAAGAGCACTGTATGGATTGCTCAGTGGTCAGCACAGCTTACTGTTCAATCATGAGTGCTAGAGTTCAGGTCCTAGTGATCATATTGGATGACTCACAATCACCTGTAACTCCAGCTACAAGGATCCAATGGCATCTTCTGGCTTTTTTAGGCACAAACACATCTGCACATACATTCACATAGAAACATACACTCAAACACATACATAAAAAATAAAATAAAATTTACAAAAGAGCACCTGCAAATGAACACAAAGAAGTATCCAAAATGTTTAGCCAACAAGGATATGCAAACCAAAACTACTTAGAGATAATAGGCATGGTGACACATACTTCTGATCTCATTCTTGTATGACAGAGGCAGAAGAATCATGAGTTCAGGGTCAACCTGGCACAAGTGACATACAAAGACTTGAAATATCTACCCTCTCAACTGGACTTGGAAGAAAAGGCACTAAATAAATGAACTTGTATTTATCTAATGTGTGGAAGTAGAATTTGTAAACAAGAGAGTTCAAGTCTTCATTTTAGAGTTGGATATTCAGTTCCTTTTGGCTAGAGCCTGATGTGTGTCTAGCACATGCTCTGTGCTGCTGGAAAACAGAGCAGACTAGGGAAGCTCCAGCTTTACGAAAAAGCTCCTTTACTCATCCAGGAGTGTCTTAATTTCTTTTCTGTTGCTGTGACAAAATATCCTGACAAAAAAACTTAAGGAAAAAAAAGGTTTCTTTTAGCTCATAGGTTGAGACACAGGCCATCATGGCAGGGAATGCAAAGCAGGAAGAGCCTGAAGCAGCTAATCACATTATGCCTTTTTTTTTTTTCAGAAAAGACTGTTAAATACATTTAAGTGCTCAGCATACTATTTCTAAACATATAGTTCAGGTTCATTGCCAGGAAATGATACCACCGAGAATGGACAGGTTATCCCACATCAATTAAATACCATCATCAAGAGAGTCATGCCCAGAGGCCCATCTCGCTATCAACTCATTCCCTATATGTGGCATTATTTCATAGGCAGAAGACTCTGAACTGTATTACTGTAGAGAGTACACGAACCACTCTTAAGCATGCACACATCTATTGCTTTATTGATCCTTGCTCTTGACTGTGGATGTGATCTGATTGTTTAATATTTGTACTTGCCTTGGCTTCTCCACAGCAATAGATTATAACCTGGAATTGAACTAAAATAAATCTCTTCTTCCCCAAGTTTATTTTTTTCCATCAGAACATTTTATCAAACCAACAGAAACAAAACTAGAATGGATGGTGAATACAGAACAAAAGGTGGGTTTTATTTTAGTTTTCTCTCTCTCTCTCTCTCTCTCTCTCTTAATATTCAGTTTCAGTTTGAAGAGTTGGTTAGAACAGCAGCAGGAGATTATGGCACTGCAGCACAAATCATGAAGGACAGACAAAGTTTGATGTCTGTGTGTATCTTCGGGATAATAATAATTGAAATCAAAGAATGTGTGAAATCAGCCTCTGTGAGCAACTCTAGTCCTTCAGGCCCAATGGTTTGCTCTAAAGACCTCTGTGCAGCCTTACTTTTCAGAGAAGATAAGGATTGAGGGGACATAAGTGCAAATCATTATTGCCAGCCTCCTCTACACAACATCCCAACTGTTGGGGTTTTGCATTAGGGTAGGGCCCAGTCTTTATTTTATTAGTGTCTGAATTGACACATCTTCCATTCCTGTGCCATATTATGTTATAAAAAAAACTTCCCTGTGGATACACAGACTGATATTTTTGGTGGGCACATCAGTTAAGAAATACCAATGTGTCTGTAAAATAAATAGCATGATCACTTTGCCTGGGAGCAGGAAATGGGAAAGGGAGACATTCCAAATAAAGGGAAGAATGGACATGAAAAGTTTAAGGTGCCTGAGGTGGTGAGCAGATAGGGTTCAGAGTAAAGGATGATTAACCTGAATTTTCAATTTGATCAGACAGAAAAATCTAAGAACTTAGTAAAGTCTATCTCTGGATGTCTGTAATGGTATTTCCAGAGACAGTTAGATCATTAGGGCTCTGAAATAATAAAAAAATTAACTCTTTGATCATATGAGAGCATTATTTTTTCCCTTTTTCTTTTCTTCTCTTTGGCATATTTATTTTTTTAACATTTATTAATTATACTTTATTCACTTTGTATCCTCCCATAAACCCCACCCTCTTCCCCTCCTAATCCCACCTTCCCTCCCCCTTCTTCACGCATGCCCCTCCCCAAGTCCACTGATAGGGGAGGTCCCCCTCTCCTTCCTTCTGATCTTAGTCTATCAGATCTCATCAGGAGTGGCTGCATTGTCATCTTCTGTGGCCTGGTAAGGCTGCTCCCCCCTTGGGGGGAGGTGATCAAAGAGCAGGACAATCAGTTAATGTCAGAGGCAGTCCCTCTTCCCATTACTATGTAACCCACTTGGGCACTGAACTGCCATGGGCTATATCTGTGCAGGGGTTCTAGGTTATCTCCATGCATGGTACTTGGTTGGAGTATGAGTCTCTGGGAAGACCCCTGTGTTCAAATTTCCTGGTTCTGTTGCTCTCCTTGTGGAGTTCCTGTCCTCTCCAGATCTTACTATTTCTCACTTCTTTCTCAAGATTCCATGCATTCTGCTCAACAGCTGGCCATAAGTCTCAGCATCTGCTTTGATAGTCTGCCGAGCAGAGCCTTTCAGAGGCCCATATGAGAGCACTATTAAGATTGTGAAAATAGGTGATGGGACAGTATGAGGTAAGTGGTTGGGGAGAACATTCCTTAGGGAATAACTTGTTCCCATTCTTTAAGCCCTTGCCTTGCTTCCTGGGTGACACGAGTTCCCTCACATATGCTTGGCCTTGAACTGAGTCTTCTAACACTGAGCCTGAATCAATCCTGCCTCACTTATATTTTTTTTTTTGTACCCAGTATTTTCTAACATGGTTGAAAACAGCCAAAACAAATGAGAATAGTATAAAGATTGTATATATATATGTAATGCCTCTATAGAAATATGTGAAGTTTTCAGCAAACGTGATCTCTGTAAACGGTCCCAACAAATACAAGTATCCCTCAAAAAACACCCCAAGCAAAATTAATTTAAAACTTTGAGACAGGGTTTCACTTTGTAGCCCAGGTTAGCTTCAAAGAAAAGATCTTCCTTCCTTGTCCCCCTAAATGTTAAGATCACACATAAGCATCATTATACCTAGTTTACAATTATTTTTATTTCTGTTGTCATTGATGTTCTAGATAAAACCTTGATGTATGCAAAACATTAAAATACCTCATTCAATTACATATAGTTTTACTGATCTTCTTGCTCATGAAAGTTAACCTGGAGCTTTCATCTTTGCTTTTGTTTGAGAACATATTTTTGTCATCTTAAGTCTCCCAGTTAAGCTTCATTCAGCAGTTCTGCTTTCTTGGAGCTGTTCTTGTATTTTTAGAGTATTTTCACATAGGTTTTATTGAGTAAAGTTAACCAGTTTTTCATGAAGGTCCTTAGGTTTATTATATCCTTATAGGTGACTGATCAGTTAGTCTCTGGGTGGGGGATGGAGGGTCAAAAATCAAGTCATTAAATCTTGTCAAACATATCTGGATCATCCTTCAGAAAGGCTGTTTTAATTTTCATTGATAACATCTAGAAATATCACCTCGGTCTTGTTTGAAAGGTGCAGATTTCCAGAAGTGAACTCTTGGTGTCTTGAGTATCACTGTAATCTTCCTAAGGCCTCACCCTTCCCCATACAGTAAGTGTCCTTCTATTTCCTGCTGGAGTAAACTTTTGCTACTAGTCATGGCTCTTTCTTAGCAATTTCCAAGAGAAGTTGAAAACAATTTTGCATTGTGCAAAACAAGAAATTGGAAGTTCTGTCTCCTACAATTTTGGGCTTGTTTATACCTTTAATTAAAAAAAAAAACATGGTACTCTATATATTATAATAGAAATATATTTTATCTGGAGGGATACAGACAATTGTGCAGATAATTGACGCTTTCCTTACTTCTATGAATTTATTTCAACATTGTTGGTGGCCTATAAAAATTTTATTTTCTGTCAAAGACCAGAGAATGAGTAGTTCAGCCTTGTGTGACCTTACAATACTGCCATTGTAGCACAAAAATAGCCATAGGCAATGCTCAAATGATTGGATGTGGTTGTGCACCAACAGAATTTTCTTTGAAAAAGTAGGTGATGATCACAGGATTTACTTTATGTCTCACAAGTACAGGAGCCCTGTTTACAAATTTCCTTGTTATTGATAAGTAAAACAAACCCACTGACATCTGTTAATTTTTTTTTAATTTTATTTTTCTTTTTAGTTACATTTTGTTAAATCTGTGTCTAAGCTGTATCCCGCTCCCTCATTCCCTCCCCAACCCCACACTCCCTCCCTGGTCTCCTCCCTGCCCCTTTCCAAGTCCACTGATAGGGGAGGACCTCCTCCCCCTTCATTTGACCCTGTTTTATCAGGTATCTTTAGGGCTGGCTGCAAAGTCCTCCTCTGTAGCCTAACAGTACTGCTCCTCCCCTGGGGGGGGGGGATCAAACAGCCTGCCCTTGAGATCCTGTTAGAAATAGTCCATGTTCCCCTTACTTTGGAAAACTACTTGGTTACTGAGCTACCACGGGCCACATCCGAGCAGAAGTTCTAGGTTATATCCATAGATGGTCCTTGGTTGAGTGTCAGTCTCAGAAAAGACCCTGTGCTCGGATATATTTGGTCCTTGTACAGCTCCTATCCTTTCCATATCATACTAACTTCCCTTCTTTCATATGATTCCCTGCACTCTGCCGAGGGTTTGGTTATGAGTCTTAGTGTCTGCTTTGAAACACTGATAGGTAGAGTCTTTCAGATGCCTTTTGTGGTAGACTCCTGTCATAAGTTCAATGCACATCCCATTTGTCTTTCTAAATGAGGATTAATCACCTTCGCCTGTGTCCACTTTCTTGATTATCTTCTTTAGGTGTGTAGATTTCATTATGTTTATCATATCTTGTAGGTCTATATAAGCGAGTATATACCAAGTTTGTCTTTCTCCTTCTGGGATACTTCACTCAGAATGATCTTTTCTAGATCCCACCACTTGCCTGCAAATTTCATGATTTCCTCCTTTTTGATTGCTGAGTAGTATTCCATTGTGTAAAAATACCACAATTTCTGTATCCATTCCTCCGTTGATGGACATCTGGGTTGTTTCCAAGTTCTGGCTATTACAAATAAAGCTGCTACGAACATGGTTGAACAAATGTCCTTGTTGTGTACTTGAGCAAATTTTGGGTATATACCTAGGAGTGGTATAGCTGGGTCTTGAGGTAGCACTACTCCTAGTTGTCTGAGAAAGTGCCAGATTGACTTCCAAAGTGGTTGAACCAGTTTACATTCCCACCAGCAATGGAGGAGGGTTCCCCTTTCTCCACAACCTCTCCAGCATGTGCTATCACTTGAGTTTCTCATCTTGGCCATTCTGATGGGTGTAAGGTGAAATCTCAGGGTCGTTTTGATTTGCATTTCCCTAATGGCTAATGAGGTTGAGCATTTCTTTAAGTGTTTCTCTGCCATTCGATGTTCCTCTTTCGAGAATTCTCTGTTTAGCTCTGTTCCCCATTTTTTAAGTGGATTACTTGGTTTGCTCCTTTTCTGCTTCTTTAGTTCTTTATATATACTGGATATTAGCCCTCTGTCAGATAAAGGGTTGGTGAAGATTCTTTCCCAATCTGTAGGCTGTCTATTTGTTTTGATGACAGTGTCTTTTGCTTTACAGAAGCTTTTCAGTTTCATGAGGTCCCATTTATTGATTGTTGCTCTTAGAGCCTGTGCTGTTGGTGTTCTGTTCAGGAAGTTGTCTCCTGTGCCAATGAGTTCTAGGCTGTTTCCCACTTTTTTTTCCAACTGATTTAGAGTATCTGGTTTTATGTTGAGGTCCTTGATCCACTTGGACTTTAGTTTTGTGCAGGGTGATAAATATGGATCTATTTTCATTTTTCTGCAAGTAGACATCCAGTTGGTCCAGCACCATTTGTTGAAGATGCTGTCTTTTTTCCATTGAATGGATTTGGCTTCTTTGTCAAATATTGAGTATTCATAGGTGTGTGGGTTTATTTCTGGGTCTTCTATGTGATTCCATTGATCCTCCTTTCTGTTTCTATGCCAATACCACATCTGTTAATTTTAAATTCGTCTGAGGATCAACATTTGTTATTGTCCCTTTAAATTTCCTGTAACTTTCGTTTTTGTTATGATAGAGGTCATGTGCAAAGTTAATTTTTTTTCCCTACAAAATCTGGCTGAACGGTGTTAGGCTTCCAGTTAAAAATCGTATCTTTTTTAATGAAAAAAAAAAAAACACACTGGCAGGGATGGTGGGAGAGGAGAAGGAAATCATCAAGCTAATAAATTAAATTTGGCTTCTATTATCTGCATGAAACCTGATACATCAGCTGACTTGATTGAATTTGAGAATTTGCAATAACATGTGCTAAGGACATGACCACTGAAGGAGTTCCATTGCCTGCCTCTCCCTGAGGTATGGCAGTTAGACCCTATTGAGTGTTCTTTTCAGTCTCCCAAAGAATCCTTGTTGAAAGCTAAGTATTGTACATTAGGATCTTTCTAGATTACTCAGCATAGGATAGAGTTGCTCAGCTAAGGGCTCATCCCTGCAGTGCCCTGAAAGGAGTGAGATAAAGTGCCCTTCCTTATATTTTTACATAAATTCTATTGACAAAAGATGACACCGAGGCATAGGTTATGGCATATGTAATCTCTTCCACTTTTTAATTAAATTTTTATTTTTTATATTAATTACAGTTTATTTACTTTGTATCCCAGCTGTAGCCCCCTCCCTCATTCCCTCTCAATCCCACCCTCCCTCCCTCATCTCCTCCCTCCACCTCTCTAAGTCCATTGTTAGGGGAGGTCCTCCTCCTCTTCCATCTGACCCTAGCTTATCAGGTTCTCCTCTGTGGCCTGGCAAGGCTGCTCCTTCCTCGGGAGGGGGAGGAGAGGTCAAATAGCCCACCACTGAGTTCATGTCAGAGACATTCCCTGTTCCCCTTACTAGGGAACCCACTTGGATACTGAGCTTCCATGGACTACATCTGAGCAGGGGTTCTAGGTTATATACATGAATGGTCCCAGATATATTTTTAGCTCAAGCTTTTAAAAAGCTACTGTTCACAGGGGACCCAGGTGCCACGTTAACTTCCTTTAACTTCATTTCTGAACAATATAGACTATTTGGGAATTTTCTGGATCCCGCTTTTTCTGACTTAGGCAGGTTATTCTTGGTAGCTTTCTGAAAATTCGAACCATCTGTTTGCAACTAATATAAAGACCCTTTTCAGTAGCTACTTTGTTCATACCCACAATGCCATCTGATCACAGACTTATCCTGCCTGATGGCCATATCCTCACAGAAATAATTTGATAGCATCATTTGGAAATGAATCTTCTGCCTCAGACCTAGACTGATCAAAATTGCAATCACCTCTTCTCCTCCTCGCCATACCCAAATGTCAGAGGAAATCAATGTTCAACCCTTTTCAGAAACCATTAGAAGTGAAATTTCATTTCTCTGTATTACACAGAAATGGAGAATACCAATATCTAATTTCATCTATTTCCATTCTCCTCTACCTATATAGAAGGTTAGGTAGATAGTATTTGTGATGCATGAGCTACTTTGGAGACAGGCATTAGCATCAAATGGGGAAGAATCTGTTTTTCAGAGTTAAAACAACAGAACCATCAGAATTAAGATTTGCTGGATCATGTCAGCTGGTTTTAAGGCTAATGTATGTAATGCTTTAGGTTAATAATTTAGATTAAACAATTCAAGTGAACAAAATTTATTTGGGGATTGTATCACTCAGTTTCATGTTACTTTGAAAATATATGCGATCATTCATTCATAAAAAGAAAAGATTTATTTAATAGTTTGAATTCTCATACATAAAATCAGATGGCCAATTGGTTTGGCCTCTGGAAAAGATGGCAGATGGCGATGGCATTAGTCCATGTTGGAGCAAGAAAGATAGAGTGTACTGGCTTTAATGTCACAATCCTTTTAAAGGCATATCCCCAATCATGTGAGGATTTCCTGTAAACTCCATCACCTAAAGGTCCACAGTGTCTCCCAATAATACAATCTTAGTGCCAATCTTCTAAGTTACAGAATTAAGGAGAACACGCCCTGTATTCAAACCACAGGAAGGAAAACACCTGAGAGTTCACCTGATATATATACTAGTAAAACTCAGTAATGTGGGGCTGGAGAGGTAGCTCAGCAGGTAAAACAGTTTCAGTGGAAACATGAGTACCTGAGTTTGGATAACTAATGCCCATGGAAAAAGCTGGTCACAGTGACATGTGCCTATCCCAGTTCCATGGACCTCAGTGGCTAGCCAACCTAAACTAACTGGTTCATGTGGAAACCTTGTCTCCAAAAATAAGGTGAAGAGTGATAGAAGAAGATACCAGATGCCAACCTGTCTTCTCTACAAGATACATGCACCCATACACACACACACACACACACACACACACACACACACATGCACATGTACATTTGTGCACATACACAAAATACAATTAATTAATTCACTGAAGAGATAAAAACAAATCAACAATATGCATGCCAGTGTACAGCATTATCTTAGCAAGGATAAGCCTAACACTAATGGTTAGCATTTACCAAGCACTTTTTTTTTTGCATAAAATGAACATGCCGAAGAATATAATTTAGTCTTCCCTATTACTCTATGGTATAGGTATAATAATTTCATGTTACTTTTGAGAAAACTCAGCCAAAGACAAGTTAAATGTCTTGAACAAGGACACATCACTAGGAAGTAGTAAAGTGAGAATTTGAACCCAAGCTATGTTTGTGTGTGCATGTGTGTGTGTGTGTGTGTGTGTGTTCTCCACATTGGCAGGAAGTCATGTAAATAGACTATGAGTCAAAAAATAAATAAACCAGGCATATATTTTGTAGTGATGGGGAAAATTTCAGAAGGGACAGTCTCCCCAACGTATTTATGTATTTATTGTTTGTTTGTTATTTTGTTTTGGAACAGAGTTTCTCTGTGTAACAGTCCTGGCTGTCCTGGATTTTCTTTGTAGATCAGGCTGGTCTAGACCTCAACAGAGATCAGCTTGTTCCTGTCTCTCTGAGTGCTGGGATTAGAGGTGTGCACCACCACTCCTGGCTACTAATGTGTTTCTTGCACTGCACAAAAGAATGGAACTCTGTTTTGGCACTGTGACTTGGCCTTTAGTTACCATTTCAGGAAGGTCTTGGGTTGGATTTGATTAAAAGAGTTTTTTAGGCAGGCTGTGGTTCTTGTTTCATTTTTATAGGTTTCTCTCTATAGAGATATGATTTAAAAAAATTAAATCACTTTCTAAATTGTTTTGTTAGAATAGGGGATGGTATGTCTTCTCAGCCTTCTAATGACAAGCTGATTATTTTTCCATATTGCTGATTATTATACAACTAGTGTGAGAATAGGTAGCATAATAATGTTTTCTGGATAGTGTCGAGTACGAGTACTGCGGTATAGACATGGGGCTATGGGGGCAAATGGTAACCACTTTGCCATCAACTACATGATAGGATTCAACATAAATAACTAATTATTAGTTTTAAATTGTTTTGGGCTACAGATCTTGATAAGAACGTGCTTTCCAGCAAAATATAATAAGTAATGAATGAAAAGAGGAGTTTTCGTGTGAACAGAAGTGCTGGGAACCGCCATTTTGCTAAGGCAGTCGAGAGCTATGTAGTTGAAAGATGGTAATTATCACCAGGTATTCCAGTTCAGGCTTAGAAAAGCTTTAGATGATAAACAAGCCCATTTGGTTTGTAAGAGTGTGAAAGGAAAGTTAAGAAATTAAAGTGTTCTCATAAATACTCCTGAAAGCAATGAATAAAGAATACAAACTAAAATAAACCATTGCTTTCCTAAGTTATTCTTATTTAAAAGGGGGAGAAACCGTTGAAAAGAAAGCAGTTAACAGGCTGCATCCATGGCACAAACTCACCAGGAAAGATTATACTCAGTCTTAAGTAAGTTCTTGGAAAAATTATCATTGACATCGCATACTCCTTCCTAGAGGTAGGCTAGGAGATAGACCCTCAAGGCCTTAGAAAGTCACCATGGACTGTAGCTCTACAAGATTGGAGTTACACCCTGGTAGCCCTATACTTTTAGATCTGAGTGGCAGCCTTGCTTCATCTGCAGGACACAATGCCTTCTTGGGGTCTCTCTGTGACAGTTCTAACCCCATACTCCTTTTCATTATTTATCTCATCAGGGCTGTCCATAACTGATCGGAGGGTGCACTAGTTCTCTTCCTGGTTTCCAGACTGTCTGAAATGTGCTTTGATGTCTAGATCGAGGTAACCATGCCTCTGTCCACTGTGTTCTGTGCACCAGCAGAATTAACACAAGCTTGCATTTTCACAGCAGAAGGTTGTGCCACACCTTGTTTTGCTTGAATCTGAGCTAGGGAGTCTGAGAGGCGCTGCAGTCTAATTGTTGAAGCAATCCTTGAGGTGTTCTGGAGCAGTTAGCATGTGTCAGTGTCTCTGGCCTGTCTGTTCAACCATCCTGTCCTCTGAAACTTTGACCCTGGAATGTGAGGAGCAGACATAAAAAGTTCGGAATGCCTAATGTGCTTTTCTTCCTTTATCTTTGTGGTCCCTTTGTCCTATTCATATTAATCTCTTTCTCAAACATTTGCACAATCACACTCTTGCTTTCTTTGAAATGTTCTTTCAGTCTCTAACACAAGGTTGGGCTGTGAATTCTCTAAATATCTTTCTCCTCTGTTTCCCTTTAAAGATTTTTTTCTTCATGATTTATTCATTATATATCCCAAATGAAGCCCCCTCCCTCAATTACCCCAGTCTCACCCCCCTCCCCTCATCCTCTTTCTCTAGTCCACTGAAAGGGGGAGTTCTCCTCTATTGTCATCTGCCCATAGCTTATTAAGTCTCATCAGGACTGCCTGGATTCTCTTCTTCCATGGCCAGGCAAGGCCGCATCATCAGGGGTGAGTGATCAAAGAGTAGTCAACTGAGTTCATGATAGAGGCAGCCCCTGCTCCCCTCACTCAGAGATTTACATGTCCTTCTAATCCCACCCCTTTCTTACTCCATAAGACTCCCTGCTCTCTGCTCAAAGTTTCAGCATCTGCTTCGATCCCCTGTTGGGTGGATGCTTTCAGGGGACCCTCCATAGTAGACTCCCGTCTTGTTTCCTCTCTTCCACCACTTTCTGGTGTCTATCCTGTTTGCCATTCTGAATGAGATTTAAGCATCCTCCCTAGGGTCCTTCTTAGTGTTTAGCCTCTTTAGGTCTGTAGATGCCTATCCTATATTTTACAGCTAATATCCACTTATATGTGAGTGTGTAATATGCCTGTTTTTCTGTTTCTTGGTTACCTCACTCAGGATGATCTCTTCTAGTTCCATAAATCTGTTTTCAAATGTCATGATTTCCTTGTTTTTAATGGCTGGGTAGATGTAGATGTAACACAATTTTTGTATCCATTCCTCCGTTGAGGGACATCTGGGTTGTTTTCAGATTCTGGCTATTACATGTAAAGCTGCTATGAACATAGTTGAGCAAATGTCCTTATTGAATGGTGGGGCATCTTTTGGATATATGTCGAGGAGTGGTATAGCTGGATCTTGAGGTAGTGCTATCTCCAATCTTCTGAGAAAGCCCCAAATTGATTTCCAAAGTGATTGTACAAGTTTACATTCCCACCAGCAATGGAGGAGGCTGCCTATTTCTCTACATCCTCTCCAGCATCTGTTGTCACTTGAGTTTTTGATCTTTG
The DNA here is from genome assembly GCF_907164565.1 of Psammomys obesus. Taxonomy (NCBI): domain Eukaryota; kingdom Metazoa; phylum Chordata; class Mammalia; order Rodentia; family Muridae; genus Psammomys; species Psammomys obesus. The sequence goes on along the minus strand of NW_026589137.1, from coordinate 8,706,250 downwards.
GCATTCTCATAGGTGTAGGATGGAATCTCAGATTGTTTGATTTGTATTCCAGTGATGACTAAAGATGTTGGGCATTTCTTTAAGTGTTTCTCTGCTATTCTGTATTCCTCTGTTGAGAATTCTCTGCTTATGTCTGTATCCTTTTTTAAAATTAGTTTACTTGATTTATTTGTGTTTAACTTCTTCAGTTCTTGATAGAGTCTAGATATTAGCCCTCTATTGGATGTAGTGTTGGTGACTATCTTTTTTCCAGTCTGTGGTCTGTCATTTTTTTTTTTTCTGTTGGGAGTGTCCTTTGCTTTACAAAAGCTTTTCAGTTTCACAAAGTCCCATTTTTAATTGTAGATCTAAGAGCCTGTATTGTTGGTGTTTTGTTCAGGAAATTGTCTCCTGTGCCAAGTAGTTTGAGACTCTTCCCCATTTTTCTTCCAACAAATTTAGTGTGTCTGGTTTTATGTTGCGATATTTGATCCACTTGGAATTTACTTTAGGGCAGGGTGATAGATATGGGTCTATTTGCATTTTTCTAGATGTGGACTTTCAGTTAGACCAGCACCATTTGTTAAAGATGTTATCTTTCCCATTGTGTAGTTTTGGCATCTTTCTCAAAAATCAGGTGTCCATGGGTATGTGGGTTTATTTCTGGGTCTTCTATTTGATTCCATTGTAGGCCAGTACCATGCAGTTTTTATTACTGATATTTTATAGTACAGCTTGACATCAGGGATGGAGATGTAGATACCCCCAGAAGATCTTTTATTGTAGAGGATTGTTTTAGCAATTCTGGGTTACTTGTTATATTTGATATTAAGTGGAGAATTATTGTTTTTTTAATTTTCATCTTTTAAAAATTATTTATTTATTTTTAGTTTATTTTCATATTAATTACAGTTTATTCACTTTTTATCCCAGCTGTAGCCTCCTCCCTCATTCCCTACCAGTCTAACCCTTCCTCCTTCATCTCCTCCCAAGCCCCTCTAAAAGTCTAGTGATAGGATCCATCTGACCCTAGCCTATCAGGTCTCATCAGAACTGGCTGCATTGTCTTCCTCTGTGGCCTGGCATACGTGTTCTCCCCTCAGGCAGAGGTGGTCAAAGAGCTAGCCACTGAGTTCATGTCAGAGACAGTCTCTTTCCCCATTGCTAGGGTAACCACTTGGATACTGAGCTGCCATGGGCTACATCTGAACAGGGGTTTTAGGTTATATCCATGAACGATCCTTGGTTGGAGTATCAGTCTCAGAAAAGACCCCTGTGCCCACATATTTTTGTACTGTTGGTCTCCTTGTGGAGCTCCTGTCCTCTCTAGGTCTTACTATCTCCTCCTTCTTTCATAAGATTCCCTGCTCTCTGCAACCCAAATGTCCCTCAGCGAAGGAATGGATACAGAAATTGTGGTACATTTACACAATGGAAAACTGCTCAGCAATTAAAACCATGGAAATCATGAAATCTGCAGGCAAATGGTGGGATCTAGAAAAGATCATCCTGAGTGAGGTATCTCAGAAGCAGACACACACGGTATATACTCACTTATAAGTGGATACTAGACATATAATATAGGATAACCTACAAAAATCTGCACACTTCAAGAAACCAAGAAAGAAGAAGATCAATCTTCACTCAGAAATACAAACAGGATGGACATTGGATGAAGGAGAAAACAGGAAACAGGACAGGAGCCTACCATAGAGGGACTCTTAAAAGACTCTACCCAGCAGTGTATCAAAGCAGATGCTGAATTTTTTTTCTTTCCAGGTCTGTAAAGAATTCGGTTGGTCTTTTGATGAGAATTGCATTGAATCTATAGATTGATTTTGTCAGGATGGCGAATTCTCCTCCTCCTCCTCTTTTTTCTTCTCATTTATTAAAATTTATTCAATTTATACCCTGGATATGGCCACCTCTCTCACCTCCTCCCAAACCCACCCTTCCTCCTTCTTTTCTCCTTATGCCCCTCCTCTAGTCTGCTGATAGGGGAGGACCTCCTCCCCTTCTATCTGAACTTAGGCTATGAAGTCTCATTAGGAATGGCTGCATTGTCTTCCTCTGTGTCCTGGGAAGGCTGCACCCTCCATGGGGAGGTAATCAGAGAGCCTGCCATTGAGTTAATTCCAGAGACAGCCCCTGCTCCCCTTATTAGGGAACCCACTTGGAGACTGAGTCAATGGGCTACATTGGAGTCTGGGTTTGAGGTCCTTTCCATTTATGGTCCTTGGATAGGGTATCATTTTCTTCAGGGCCACCAAGGCTCAGGTTTTTGGCTCTGTTGGTCTCTTTTTGGTGCTTCTGTCCCTTCCAAGTCTTTCTATCTCCCTCTTCTTTCATAAAATTCCATGCATTCTGCCCAAAGTTTGGCTATAAGTCTCAGCCTCTGTTTCCAAACCTTGATCAGTAGAGCCTTTCAGAGGCCCTCTGTGGTAAGCTCCTGTCCTGTTCCCTGTCTTCTCCTGCTTCCAACGTCTATTGCATTTGAAGATGGCCATTTTTACTATGTTAATCATGTGGAGCCATAAGCATGGGAGACCTTTCCATCTTGTGGTATATTCCTCTATTTCTTCAGAGATCTGAAGTTTTTTTTTTCATACAAGTCTTTGACTTGCTTCGTTAGAGTTACACCAAAGGACCGAAGTGTTGTTTCTCTAATTTCTTTCTCAGCCCTTTTGTCTTTTGTATATATGAGGGTTACTGATTTTTTTGAATTAATTTTTTATACAGCCACATTTTTGAAGGTATTTATCAGATGTAGGAGTTCCCTGCTAGAATTTTTGGGGTTACTCATGTATACTATCATATCATCAAAGTTATACTTTGACTTCTTCCTTTTCAAATAATAAAGGAAATAAGACAAATAAAGGAGAAGAATTCTCTTCATCTCCTTTATTTGTCTTATTGCTCTAGCAAGGACCTCAAGAAATATGTTGAAGAAATATGGAGAAAGTGGGCAACCTTGCCTGGTTTCAGGAGGATTAATTTAAGGTTCTCTCCATTCAGTTTCGTGATGGCTATAAATGTGCTGTATATTGCTTTTGCTATCTTTAGGTAAGTGCCTTGTAGCCTTGATCTCCCCAGGAATTTAAACATGAATGAGTGTTAGATTTTATCAAATGCTTTTTCAGCATCTAAGGAGATAATAATGTGATTTTTTTTCTTTGAGTTTGTTTATATGGTGGATTAAACTGATGGATTTCCATATACTGAATCACCCCTGACTATATAGGATGAAGCCTAGTGGATGATATCTTTGGAGTGTTTTTGGATTTGGTTTGCGAGCATTTTGTTGAGTACTTTTGCATCAATGTTCATAAGGGACATTGGCATTAAACTCTCTTTCTTTGTTGGGTCTTTAGGTAGGTATCAAGGTGACTGTGGCTTCATAGAATGAGTTTGGTAATGTTACTTCTGTTTCTATTTTGTGGAATAGATCGAAGAGTATTGGTGTTAGCTCTTCTTTGAAGGTCTAGTTGAATTCTGCACTGAAACAATCTGACCCTGGGCTTCTTCAGATGGGAGACTTTTGATGACAGCTTCTATTTCCTTGGGGTACATAAGACTATTGAATTTATTTTCCTGGTCTTTGGTAAATTGAATCTATGAAGAAAATTGTCCATTTCATTTAGATTTTCAAATTTTGTGGCATAAAGGCTTTTGAAGTAAGACTTAATGATTGTTTGGATTTCCTCAGTCTCTGTTGTTATGTCCCCCTTTTCATTTCTGATTTTGCTGATTTGGATAGTTTCTCTCTGCTTTTATAGTTAGTTTGGCTAAGGGTTTGTATATCTTGTTAATTTTCTCAATGAACCAGCTCTTGGTTTCATTGATTCTTTGAATTGTTCTCTTTCTTTTTAGTTCATTGATTTCAGCTCTTGTTTGATTATTTCCAGCCATCTCCTAGGTGTGTCTGCTTCTTTTTTTCCTAGGGCTTTTAGTTGAGCTGTTAAGTTGCATGTATGAGATGTTTCGAATTACTTCATGAAGGCACTTGAAGGCACTTAGTAGTATGAACTTTTCTCTTAGCACTGCTTTCATTGTGTCCCATAAATTCGGGTGTGCTGTGTCTTCATTTTCATTGAATTCTAAGAAGTCTATAATTTCTTACCTGACAAAACTGTCATTGAGTAGAGAGTTGTTCAGTTTCCACGTATTTTGAAGGCTTTTTACTCCTTCAATTATTGTTGAAGTCTAGTTTTAGAATATGGTGGTCTGATAGGATACAGAGGATAATTTCAACCTTCTTGTATCTGTTGAGGCTTACTTTGTGACCAACTATACGGTTTATTTTAGAGAAGGTTCTATGAAGTGCTGAGAAGAAGGTAAATTCTTTTGTATTTGGGTAACAGGTTCTGTAGATGTCTCTTAAGTCCATTTGATTCATGACATATGTTCGTGTCCTTGTTTCTTTGTTTATGTTTTGTTGACCTGTCCTATATTGAGAGTGGGGTGTTGAAGTTTCCTACTATTAACTTTTGAGGATCTATGTGTAGTTTAAGTTTTATAAATGTTTCTTTTACAAACGTGTGTGCCCTTGTATATGGGGCATAGATGTTTAGAATTGTGATGTCTTCTTGGTGGAATTTTCCTTCGATGAGTATGAAGTGCCCTTCGCCATCTCCTTTTATTAATTTTGGTTGAAGTCTATTTTATTAGGTATTAGAATGGCTACTACTGCCTACTTCTTGGGTCCATTTGCTTGGAAAACAGTTTTCCAGTCTTTTATTCTCAGGTAATGTCTGTCTTTGTGACTTAGGTGTGTTTCTTTTATGCAACAGAATGTTGGGTCTTGTTTACATATGCATTCTGTTAATCTGTGTCTTTTTATTCGAGAGATACGTCCATTGATGTTGAGAGAGATTAATGACCAGTGGATAGTGTTAATATAATTGTCACACATATTGATCTTGGTCAAACTAATGTGTCACATAACAAAACCAAAAGTCATGAACATAAGAAAGGGACTGTTGGCAATGGAAGAATCAGAGGAAGATGTGAGAGGGTGGTGGATAAAGTTATTAGAATTCATTATATACACGAATATGAATAATATGAAATAGTCAAAGAACAAAGTCAATAATGATTTTTAAGAGCTCACAAAACGTAGTCATTCATTAATCTGAATGCTTCACTAGCTATAATTTTTTTCTGTCAGCCTCATTCATTCCTCATTTTTTAAAGGTCTACATTCCATGTTGCCCTAGCCCATAATATAATGTTTTTGATATTGCATAACAAATATGGCCTTCACTCCAGTTCCCAATATTTCCCCATTTCTATCTAGGACCTCATCAGAATATGATTTACTGTTGATATTTCTATCAGCTTGTATCTCACACTTGTGTGTAACATTGCTTTTGAAGGGAATTCTCTTTGATGACCCTTAGTTCATCAATACTTAATCTCTATGAAGTTGCAGACTTTTCTTATTCTTGTCATCTGAGCTCTAATGTGTTACAACACATGAAATTTGAGAGGCATATTTAGACCATAGCACTAACTATCCCACTGGATGAGGCTAAGATTGCCTGTCATTTAGTTCTCTGAATAGAGTATAAAATAAAAGTTAAGGCTCCAGCATTGGTACAAAAAATTAAGACTGAAAAGAGACTAGAGGCCACGTGGTGTGTCATACCTGTTGTCCTAGTACATGACAGTGGAGAAACGAGTATCAGTTCAAGAGTTCAAGATTATTTTCCACTACAAATCAAAACTTAGTGGTTAACCTTGTTTATATGATACCCTACGGCGGAAGGTAACAGGTACTTGGGGGACTACATGCAGTCCTGCTGAGTACTTGTTTCTCGCTCTTTGAGTCTTCATGCTTAAGAACAAGACTGGTTCTTGATCTTGGACTAAAAGTGTCATTTCATGAGAGTAGGACTCCCTGTAATTGGAGTGTTTCTGTGGAAGGCTCGGAGAAGGCTGGGAGCTATAGAGCAAAGAGGAGCAAAGAGGAGAGCATAGTGGAGGTTGCTCTTCTGCACCATGATGGTATTGTTTTCAGCCACCATGCAAAGAAGGCAATAGACATATCAGTACTTCTCCTGTCAGCACCACATCAGTGATTGTCACAATGGGAACTGAGTTCTGGATGGTCTGTGAAAAATATGAGACAAATCTACAGTGAAACTGTTAGTAGCAAGAAACAGTTGTGTTGGTTAGTACTCCCAGAGGCACTTCGGGAACAGTTTTGTAAACAGGATCTTTGTGGTTTCATTCCTATCTGGGCTATTTCTGTAAAATGTTTGTGGAGCTGTAAATTCATGTCTATCAAGACTTGACTACAGTGAGGAAGTCTTTGAATAAAGAATCACTAGCCTGAGCAATGCCAAGAAGCTTAACTTTCCTTAGATATCTCAGTAGGACACATTTTAGAAATATTTGTTTCTTCTTCAGTAGATATGTGAGAGTTAAACAGCTGGTGACCATGACAGTAAACATCATAGAAAGCAGTTGATTAAATTCCTGGTTTACTGATAAAGCAGAATCCATTTAAGGAGTGTGTAACTGTGGTATATGTGTATGTTTAACTTACTTCTTATTTATTTAAAATGTTCCCTATATTTTGACCATATCCTTTCCCTTCTCCCAATTCCTCCCAGATCATTTCCACATCCCCGTTCCCTCAATTTCATTTTTAAGTTTGTTTGTTTTGATTTTCTTTCTTGTTTGTTCTTTTGAGAGAAATAACGTGTCACTGTTGATGAAAGAAAAATCTAGATTAAGTCATTTTGTGATTGTACTGCTGCATTTTGTCGACATTGTTTTACTGTAAGCAAGTTTTTTCCAAACAGTTCTTGAGAAGTAAAAATTTTCCCTATTCTGATTATGCATTACCTTTATTTATCATGCTCAAACCTGAAATGTTCCCCAGAGAATCACATGCTGAATACTTTGTCCCTAACAAAGTTTTGTTTTGGGGGGGAAGTGGTGGCAAAAACTTTAGGAAATGTGGCATAGTTGGAAAAAAGTATGTCACCAGAGACATGACTTTGAAAACTTTACCTGTTCCTCAGTCCTTTCTCTCCCTGATTCATGTCTTCCCTGAAGTGAAGGAGATACTCAGCCACATGCTCCAACACCATGTTTTGTCCAAGCACATGTGACCAGCAAATGTGGACTTAAGACTCTGGAAACTGAAGTAGAAGTAAACCCTCCATTATTCTTTCAGGTGTTTTTTTGTTTTGTTTTGTTTTTTGTTTTTGTCCCAGCTAGCAAAAAGAACAACAGAGTTATGTGTATATTGTGTGTGTATACGTGTGTTCCTTTATCACATTTTGAGAGGGGATAACACAAAAGAGTCCCCACCTCATAATCTCTCCCTCCCTCTCTCCATGTTCTCTCTTCCTACCTCCCTCTCCTTACTACTTCCCTCCCCTTCCTTCCTTCCTTCCTTCCTTCCTTCCTTCCTTCCTTCCTTCCTTCCTTCCTTCCTTCCTATCACTTTGAGATGCATCATCAACACCACCATCTCAAATCTCAAATATGCCTTCTTTTCTTGTCAGAACAAAGGAATTGTTAAAGGATCAGGAGCTTGTGTCGTTCTTGATAGGGATGAGAAAAGGAAGCTACATTGGCTTCTAACTACTACTACTGACCATTGTCTGCTTTTCTTACCTTATACTCCCCCACAGTGGTTATGGAATACTGTCTCTATACAGAGAGGTAAGTACATTATGACTGAATCAATAAACAATCAGATATCTTGCTTGTCCTTATTTCTCTGAAGTCAAACGTGTCCCAGTTTGAAACTTTCAAAGGCAAAGTATTTTAAATGCAATGATGACATTTTAGTCACTTGTGAAACATATGCCTCTATCTGAACAACACATGTATTTAGATGCCATAAAGTTTCAGTGCGACATTTCACTTGCAGCAACATCTTAGCAGAGCAGACCAATGCTAATTCAAGGGAGGCCTTAAAGGGGAATGAGGTGCAAAATTAAATGTACTTAGTCTTTTTTTTTTTTTGTCTTCAGTTAGTATTGGATAAAGACCTCAAAGATGCATGAAAACTGGGACCTGAAATAGAATAGAGCACCTAGCTCCTGGATGGTTTCTTTCTTTCTTTCTTTCTTTCTTTCTTTCTTTCTTTCTTTCTTTCTTTCTTTCTTTCTTTCTTTCTTTCT